>NC_132913.1:303500-607000 GCF_047675955.1 Chlorocebus sabaeus | reverse complement strand
GGGTAAGACAATGTGATAATTTTACAAACACTAAACATGTCATGCCCACTTCCCTACCTCAAGTGCTTTCAACAGCATGCGATTGCTGTTAAGAGAATAAAGCATCTACCATCATCTCCCAAGCCCCTGCCTGCCTGCCTTCATTCTCGTCTTGTGCCACTTTCTCCCGTGCTTACTTCCTTGCACGTGCCTGTTTCCTGCTGCAAGAAGTATTCTGCATGCACCCCCATCTCTGTTTAGACCATGGTGTCCCTACACTCCACCCCCCTCAACAATCAACCTCTACTTCTCTCCAGACTGCAAGGGGATCATACCTTCCAGAATGCATCGGTTTTCTACCTCTTATCCCAAGATACACCAGGTTATTTTACAGCATAAATTTAGAGAATCCCGCTTCCCTTTCTTTGGTGCACTTTCCTCAATTCTTCATCAGAAACCCATTAGAGTGATTGTCATATTAGTGTCCATTCTCCCCATCAGGCCGCAGGTTCGTGAGAGCAGGGGCCACAGTCATGTTGGGGAACCACGGTATTCTCAGTGACTATCCATGTGCTTAGAAAGTATTTGCTGAATGAGTCAATGGGTCTGCAGTTCCAACCAAAGGTAGAAGCTTGACTTTGGAAGAATGAAAGTAGATAACATCTCCAAAGCAGACCCTATAGCATGAGAAAAGAAGGGAAGAACGGAGGCAGAGCTGAAGGATGAATATCGGCACAGGAGTAGGTGAGAGTTCCAGAAATGCTGGGTTTTCACGTGTTTTTATTTACTTCATATCTGTGTTTCCGTCCCTGTGTAGTGTGACTCTCATATCCCTCTCAATTTCTACATTTCTTTACTGACAAGGACAGACGTGGTGCATTGGACACACTACTAACCAGCATACTCTCTCGGACTTGCAAGAAAATGTAGAGAAAACAATCCAGAAATGGTATCTCAGAAGAAAAAAAAAATCAAAAATATGAGAACAAATGTGGGAAAAAAATCAATGTTTAAAGACAACTTCCCAACATATTTAGGAATCTCTGGGACCTAAAATTTCATCAGGACTCCCCACACTTCTTTCTTTTTACATTGCTGTGTCTGCGTGTGTGTGTGTGTGCGTGTGTATTCAACAGAAATCCAAAAAAAAAAAGCTATTGCTAGAATAATGCTACTACAGGGGAGAAAAAGGTAATCTTTTCTTCCACCCATCTTAGCTTCATTGGCTGGGGTTCCTATAGCAAAACCAGATGAACCCCCAAAAAAGCAAACGGAGGCTTATTAGCATGTATATTTCATATATACATGGGAGATACACAGGGAATGAGGGAATCTCAGACAGCTCAGGGCTTTCTTTTATATAACATCTTCAACAAGGGTAATAAATGTTTATGGAAGTGCCAAGACAAAGTAAAAGGACTGTGGGTCACTGGGGGCAACAAATTGTGGGAAGGCCAATAAATGATAGATTTTTGTGTAAATTCCTCTAGTGCTGTTTCCTGAATGATAAGGGTCTGAAGTTGTCTGCAGAGATTGACCTGCGTCCTTTCTGGCAGAGAGGGGAGAAAGGGCACTTTTGTCTTTGTATAATATGATTATGTTGTATGCTTTTCAGAAAATAGAGGGAAGGCCAGAGCGCTTAACTGCCTTCAGCTCAAAATATTTTAGCATGGAGTGTTTTGTTCTCTGCATTATTCCTGCTGCAGATATCTTTAAAGGCATCAGTCGCATCCTAAACACTACTTGTGGGGAAATATTGAGCAGAACTGGAATCAAATGTATAATTCAGCCCCACAGAATCTGAGCCACAGGACAGAACTGCCTGGGAGTCAAAGCAGACACTGAGCAGCTGACATTCTAAGAGGCTCCTTCCAGTAGATCGGTGCATAAACTCAACTTCTTTTCACAGATTTGTCTGTGTCTCTTTTGTGCAAAAAAAAAAAAAAAAAAAATATATATATATATATATATATATATATATATCTGTAGCTAAAATGCCTACTTCATAGTGCAAGAAAAACAACATCTGCAGCCTTAGCCAGAAGCAGCAAAGACCCAGGCAGCCTGGTGGTGTCCGGCGGGGACAGCCTACGAGATCCATCAGCAGGTGGCCCTGCGAGCCGCCACCAGTAACATATGTTTACATGCTAATGAATGTCAGGCTCATTTAGAACAAATTTGCATCCATCAAAGTCAAACAGCGAGCAGAGCGGCACATTTTCCTGTGTGTCAGTGGCCCTGAGATACTGGGGAGAACTTGAATTGCCTGACCCCTTCAACTTCCAAGCATCCCAGAGGGAAAATACAGACCCCAGGAAAGGACTGTGCTGGAAACTATTTGTTCTTACAGATGTCCAGAGTAGTCTTGTGACTGACCCAAAGACTCCCCTCTGAGGGTGGGGGATACCTAGGGTAGGTGAAGGTGAATGTGTTGCCTTCTAAGACCTTCCAAGGGAGGGTGGGGGAAACCCAGAGTAGGTGGAGGTGAGCCATGCTGGCAGGACCTTCCTTCTAAGGGAGGGTGGGGGAGACCTAGAGTAGGTGGAGGTGAGCCGTGCGGGCAGGATCTTTCTTCTAAGGGAGGACGAAATGTGCTTTGCTAGACTCTACGCTTGAGTCTCAGCTTGGCCGACCCAGATGGGAGCAAGTCACTTCTATGATTCTGGGTGTCCTTATCTGTCATGGAAGGTTTGGTTCGATGAGCTTAAAGTCACTCCAGTTGCAAAGCTGTGTGACTTGTAGATACATGCCAGTGTGAATGACTCACTTCACTTTAACAAGTTGCACAGATAGCCAGGCTTCTCCTTAGATCAGTCAGGAGGCCCCATAAGACTTTGTCGCAGGCAAAAAGGTGATTAAAAGGAGTCACTGACGGGATTCTTTGGAGATCGGTGGGCAGGGCCCAAGGGAAGTGAGAATAGCACTCCCCAGATCATGGGCAAGGGATGCCTGGGGAGGGGCTGCTAACGAGGACAGGCATGAGTAAGAGAGGAGTGAGGACAGCTCCTCTCCCTCCTCCACCTTCTACCTGCTGCCAGCAATGAATCCAACCAGCAGCCCTAGGCCAGGCCAGGCTCCCAGAGTCAGAGCCAGGAAGAAGCCAGGCACATGGAGAAGCCACTAGTCCCCATCAACACCAAGGGTGCAGTAAGAATTTTGATGGAAATATTTAAAAACTCATTCAACAACTTCCTATCTCCCCAACCAGCCTCTGTATAGGATTCCACCTTTTCCAACTACTGAGCGGTCATCAGGGGTGTCACAGGGGTGGGGCTGCCTGCTCTACCCAGGGCCCGGGGCCCGAGACCCTCCAACCTTCAGAGGTCTGGGGTCCCCTCTCCCCTCTCTGGCAGCAATTGTCTTCTCTGCTGTCAAATGATCACTTCCATCCTCCCACAAAACATGAGAATTTAAGACGGGATTTTGGTGGGGACACAGCTAAACCATATCAAAGGGGGGACCTGGGGCTCCCTCATGGGGCTCTGGCATGAGCTTGGGTGACACAGGTTTATAAGATCCCATCTGCTTCAGGTTTAAATTGCATACCCCAAGATTCCCAGGTTGTAGTCCTAACCCAGGACCTCAGAATGCGTCTGTATTTGGAGATAGGCCTTTTAAAGAGGTGATTAAGGTAACGAAGTCATTAGGACTGATGCCCTTGTAAGAAGAGATCAGGACACAGACATCTATAGAGTGACAACCTCACGAGGACACAAGAGAAGATGCCATCTGAAAGTCAAGGAGAGAGGCCTTAGGAGGAGCTAGCCCTGAACTCACCTTGACCTTAGATCTCCAGACTCCAGAACTGTGGGAAATACATCTTTGTTTTTTCACAAAACTGCCTGTGGCAGCCCAACCAGAGCCATGCGCCATCTTTGGTCCTCAGAAATTCCACTTGTTTTTATGCTCATGGATTTTAGGAGGCCCCTGGATGACCAGCATGTGGCTAAAGTTAGAGAAGGAGTTACTGGTGTAAGAGAGCCCCACACATCTCTGAGTGGACACCGTACAGGCCATGAGATATTGGGTGTAGTATCATCCTCTCTTCCCTAGGATATTAAGAACAATATCACAGGAGGGGTGTACAGCCGCAGTCCCTGCGTTACTGGGAGCAATAGCATCTTCTCTCCCTCTCGATATAAGGAACAATATCCCAGGGTGGGTGTACATCCCCTGTGATATTGGGCATAATGTCATCGTCTCCCAATGCGGATATTGAGCATAGTGTCACAGGGGGGTGTATACCTTCTTTACTATCGGGAATAATATCCTCTCCCCTCAGGATTGTAGGCAAAATATCTAAGGGATTTTACAACTCGTGTGATATGGGCAGTAATATCATCCTCTCCCCACCTAGATGTTAGGAACTCTATCACAGGTGGCCGTACACTTCTTGTGATATTGGGAGTCATATCATCCTCTCCCATCATGGATATTAAGAACAATATTACAAAGGAGGTATACACCCCCTGCCATATTGAGAGTAATATGCTCTCCCCTTCGGAATATTAGGAACAATATTGCAGGAGGTGTGTACAACCCCTGCAATATTGGGAGTAATATCATCCTCTCCCCCTGCATATAAGAAACAATATCACAGGAGGATGTACACCCCCTGCGATACTGGGAGTCGTATCATCCTCTACCACCCAGAATATAAGGAACAAGACGACCAAACGGAAGTACACCCACTGCCATAGTTTCAATAATGACATCCTCTACCCCCTGGCTGTTAGGAATAACATCATAGAGGGGTGTACACTTTCTTCGATATTGGGAGTAATATCCTCTCCCCACCGGATATCAGGTTAATAATCACAATAAAGATAGTAAAATACTAGTTAAAAATTTTAATGATTAGCATTAATAATCAATAGTAATATCACTATTAATGATAAAATAATATCAGCAATTAATGTTACTTTAGTCAATACTAAGTGATGCTGGTAATAATAACTATTAACAATTAATTTTAAGCATGCATAATCATATATTTAAAATAATTATCCATAATAACAGTATCCTATTAATAGTATCATTGATAATTGTTAATATCGATCATGGATGTTTAATAGTTGATCATATTATTACTCCTAATACCGCAGGGGTTGTACACCTACCTGTGATGTTGTTCCTAATATCCAGGGATAGAGAGCATGGGATTTTGTTCCTAATTATCAAAGAGGGGAGAGCGTAATATTACTCCCAATATGGCAGGGTGTGTACATTCCCCCCAAGGGATTGTTCTTGCCATTCAAAACGAGAGAGGATGACAATACTCCAGATATCGAAGAAAGTGCAAACCCACATGTGATATTCTTTCTAATATCCAGAAAGGAAGAAGAGGATAGTTATCCTCATATGGCAGGAGGAGTACACTCACGCTGATGTTTTTCCAAATATGCAAGGGGGAAAGAGGATAATTGCATTCCCAATATCGTACCAAGGGTTGCACACCCCATGCGAGATGATCCTTCATAATGTTTCAAGGCGGGAGGGATGATAATATGACATATATGGCAGAAAGTGTACACCCCCCAGGAATATTGTTCCCATGATCCTAGAGGGAAGGGGATGATATTACTTTAAATATTACAGAAGGTGTACACGCCCACAGTGATATTGTTTCTACTTTCCATGTGGGAGAGGAGGATATGACACCCAATAATTCAGGGAGTAGAAGCAATCCTGGGATATTCTTCTTAACATTCAGGGAGGAAGAGGATATTACTCCCAGTACAGACGGGTGTACACCCTCTGATAGTGTACACACTTAGGGTATACACCCATCTGTGAAAGAGTTCATAATTTCCAGAGGGGGAGATGATATTACTCACAATATCATAAACAGGCTGTGAGTCCACCATGGCCCCTAATAGCCAGCGGGTGGAGAAGGGGTGGCTATTAGTCCCCACCTTGTGGGGGGTGCCTCACTGGCTCAACTGTGCCAAGCCTCCACCCGTCGAGTCTGGCCTGGATTCTCACACGCCTGCACAGCCTTCATCTGGTTCATAACTCAGCTCACAAAGGCCCCAGTACCGCGGTAAGGATGGCGGTGGTCACACCTGTGGCCATTTATCCTCTCTGCCTCTAGCTCCTCTCCCTGAGGCAACAGTACCTCTGAAGTCACAGTCTGGCCTCCCAACTCTCCTCTCCCGGGCTTCTTGGCGTGCTGCTCTGCTGCACACACCTCAGCAAATACTGCTGATTAGCCCGAATCACCCAAAAATCTCTTAACCTTGATTCTGACTGCTTTTGTAATTTGTAATATTTGTACTTCTGGTCTGATTTGAGGAACAACAAATTTCAAAATTAGAGAAGATGTGGTTTTTATTCTCTTCTTTCTACTTGCAACCTTGAAAATTCAAGTAGCAGCAAGGGTTTGTTGAAAGTAACTTCCACCAAGTAGAATCTATTACAAATGTACTACAGAGTGTCAAATAACCACATAGATGTAAAATAGATATGCAGACAAAGATATAAAATCCAATGCTTAAACCAAATTGAGAAATGCTTGCCAGTTTGATAGGACTTCTAACATTTGACAAAAATGTTGGCTAAGGGATACAAGATGTTATGAGATGAGGGAGATGCTTGGCCTAGAACCACAGGCTCTCTTCTCTTTACAGCAGAAAATCCATAAGGAAGTCCAATCTGAAAGAATCAGGTACCACTGAATGTCATAATCAGTCGTCCTTCCCATCCCTGGGCCAGCTGCGGTGACTGGTGGGCCAGTCATTCACCAACATCCATCATCCATCCTCCAGGCCATGGCTACACTTTACTCCCAGGCTCCCTGTCATTATGTAGATTAGGTAAATCATGGCCACTCTCACCTTAAGCCTCCCCCCGCCACCGTGGCAATAACCCAGTCCCAACCACAACAAGGACAGCCGTGTCCTTGGGAACGCAGAGCGGGGGTCTGAAAGGAACCTGGATCCCTGAATACCTCATGGAGCAGTCACCAGCCTGGAACATTCTCCCTGATGAGTTTGCAAGACAGAAAAACTCCTTGGTTCCTCAAGCTACAATACTGCAGAGTCTCTGGTCACAGCATCCTTACCTACCCTCGTCAGGAACCGTTCATGCTCATCAAGACATGAGAACAAAACTGCAGTGGCACAGTCACACACTCACCCAGAACGCAGACCACCTGCTGCTCACATTCATCGTATTAACACCAAAAAGCCACCGTGGTGGATATCCCGGATGTGGACACTCGGCGGCTTTTTGCTGGAGATGCGCTTTGTGCATTTATCCCACGACCATCTTGGTGTCAGGAGGGGCTGTGCAGATGGCAGCTGTGCACGTCACAGGGAGTCTCACTCGCTGGACTCTCAGCCAGCTCCCACTATCAGTGCCCGCAGAGTCCTCTCCTCCGGGAGCACGTGCTTGGACGCCACAGTGGCCTGTGGATCCACACAACAGCACTGTGTGTCCCAGGAGCTTAGAAAGTACCACTGCGTCAATGCCTCCACAGGTGAGGCCGGGGGCAGAAGCCAACCTCAAGCAGTTACGGTCCTCCGTGGGGCTGGCGTCCAGGCAGGAAGGCGGCTCAGCGGCTCTCCTCTCACTGTGGAACTTCCTAGGTCCCCACATCAACAGAACCTAAATAACACGCAATGAGCAACAGGAACGAGAACACGACCAGCAGCTTCTGAGATGAGCAAGCTGGACTGATCATGAGACACCTGACGGGGACGGTGCCAGAGCCCCTCCCAGTGACCTGTGAGGACAGTGCTGCCAGCATCTCCCTAAAACCAGCCCAAGTCAAGTTAGACACTAGGCTTTCCATGAGTGGGTAGATCCATTCAATCCCACAGTCTGAACCTTCCAGGCCATGTCTCATGGCCCTCATCTCACAAATGGGAACCCGGACACTGCACCATAGATGCGGCCCCAAGCCCTCGTTCCTTCTTCAACACCACACACCAGTACAGTGAACACTTAGGATCTAGGCATTCACATAAAATACTGCTTAACTAAAACTTCTGATTTAGAACATGTTTAATTCCTACTCACAGAGCTGAAAGTGTTCTGTCCTAGGAGGCGGTAGCTGTAACTAAGCATGAGAGAAGAAGGGATCAGAGTGGTGCCAAGTATTAAACATTCCTCTAAATCTATTCACCAGGTCGCCATGCTATTGTCACCTGCTTCATTTTCTGGCCTTAAAAGACATAGTAGTTACTTTTCAAAATATACAACCTGTTTTACTGATGCTTAGCTATAAAGTAACGAGCTACGTATCCAAAAGAGAGATATGGGAAAACAGAAAATGTCCACAAGCGATCGGGTGGGAGGGCAGTTGCAGCAGCACCTGGCTCTGTTGCGTTGTGAGCCAGCCCCGTGGGCTGGACAGCTCACTTAGCCACTGAAATTATATCATCTAAGATTTTGTTGCAGTTACTTTGACAAATTCTCCCTCCTGCTATGAAGAGTAAGGTTTGGGGGTTTTTTTGGTGTGTTTTTTGAGTCAGAGTCTCGCTATGTCACCCAGGCCGGAGTGCAGTATTACAATCATGGCTCACCACGGCCTTGACCTTCTGGCTCAAGCAATCCTCCCGTCTCAGCCTTCCAAGCAGCTGGCACCCAGAAGCGAGTTTGATTTCTTTGCTAACGAATTCCTAATTCACCTCACAGTGGGCCTATCAAGGCCATAAGCCCGGACGTCCACCTTACCGACTGTCCGTGTGGTCTCTAAAGTGGATGCACTCCGGTTGCCCGGGCTCTGCACGCGATGCTGAGTCTCCAAGTCTGCCGCTGTATAAGGGACTGACAGCCCTGAGCGTCTCGACCTGCCACAGTGAGCCGGACTTTATTCCACAGGGCGACTCTGCTTCCCGTGACGAGATGCAGCATGTGAGCACAGATCAAAGGGTATCAGTAACTAACCCACTCCCCTGGTACTAAGCAGAGGACCAAGAGTTTAGTTCCTTACTTATTTGCTACGGGCTTGATTCAAAGCAGCTTTCTGGGACTCTGGGGACAAACATCTCTAACTGGTGAGAATTCTGGCTTTAGTAACAGAAGAATCACCTAATGCCCATTTTGTAACTGCTGTTCCCGTCAGAACCTGAGGCCAAAGCGAAAAATAAAAGGGGGGGCTAAGATCGTGACACCCCAGTTTGCACAAGGCCAACCAGCCTGAGGGGGTGAAAGGAGTAGGATTTTTAAACTGCTGAGTTTTAAAAACATGGCTGTAGGCTGGGTGCACTGCCTCACGTCTATAAGCCCAGTACTTTGGGAGGCCGAGGTGGGAGGATTGCTTGAGGCCAGGACTTCAAGACTGGCTTGAGTAACACAGCAATACCCTATCTCTTTAAAAAGAAAAAAAAAAAGGTTATTAAAATCGTAATAAAAAGTTTAATAAATTACTATATCAACACGGCACCCCCTGCTGTCAGACGAGGTACACTCTCTGTGGCTAGGATGAGGTCCGGAGAGAAATGTAACCGGCATCATAGGGAAGGTGGACCCCAAAGCCACACGGCACTACTCCTGTACAGTTTGTTAACCAGCATGAAGTCTCCTCCACAATCAGAAGCCTGGTTTAGAGAAACGCTGCCCACGGGACCTGGGTGGACTCCAGACGCCGGCCGACCAGACAGCCCCACCCTGGGACCCTGCCGGCAGCCCTGACTGGACAGAATGGCCTCGTGGGTGTCCTTTCCCGCCACAAGCTGCAGACCCTGAGCCAGTCCTGGCTGTGACTGAGGCTGCGCATAAACGTCTGCGCCCAACAGCTCACCTTTGTACATGACACGCCCAGTCCACATCATTTCAAATGTTACACTCGCCCCAAGGCGAACATGGATGTTACAGGTTAACTCACTGCATGAGTGCAAGACTTTTCCTGTAACTATTCAGACATTGCACGAACCAGGAGAACAAACCCCACTTTCCCTGTAAACGTTCAGACATTCCTTGAGTCCGATGAACACACACAGTCAACAAACCCCGGAGCGTGTAATGCCGCGGCCTCCTCCCCTCCTGAGGGGCGCGTGCTTACAGCTCCCCCGAGACCACATTTCCCAAAGCACAGAGTGTTACTCTGAAAAGAAAACCTCCTTTTTCCTTCCTCTTTACATCTCGCGGTCTTGTTAACAACTATTGCTGAAAATACAGAGAAACGGGATGTCATCCGTGCTGGTCACTGAATTCCTATTACCAAAGCTTCAGGGCCCCCCAGTCTGAAGGAAGCTTCTATCGCCCTAAGGCCAACTCTGGAGACGAAGGCCGAGCTGGGGAAAGGCTGTGTCACCGCAAATCCACACCACGGGGCCCTCTGCAGTTGTGTGTAAGGAACTCTTGGCCTGTCCTGGGGTTTGGGGAAATCAGGATGCAAGCAGATACCGTACGCTCTGCCACGGGACCGTGAAGTCTGCGGAACCTCAGAGGAACACGGAGACAAACGGCTGCACGAGTCCCACAGGCCGAGCCTCGATGGGCGTCCGTGTCAAGAACACAGACACGCCGGGAGGGGCAGCCGATGCAGTCAACGCCTGCAGCCCCAGAACGCGGCAGCCTCCAAGTGTGGGAGTCTCTGGCCAGGCTCCACCACAATTTCCATATTCTGTGGCAAAATTTTAAAAATAGGTTTTAACTAGTTATAACTGTAACTTGTTTTACACATAAACAGAACACAGGGTACCAACAGGCTCCAAAATACTTCGCCTAGAACCAAGTCTAGAATGCAGATGGCTGCTGCTCTGAGTGTGATGAGTCCCCTGTAGTGTCATAAATCCTAGATCTAGGTGACTAAGTGCTCTTCCTAAACCAGACGGCACCCTGAGGCTCTGAGGGCACCCTCTGTCCCCAGGCCAGTCCATCAGCCCTGGCAGAAGCCTCTAGAGTAAGAGCTTGTGGATTTGTATTGGACGGATGTAAACCAGGCCAAGTCACAGGGGCTCGTTCTGGAAGCCCATCCATTTACCCACTCATGCCATGGAGAGCTGTGCCCCCAACTCCACACCCGCAGTCATGCTGAACCACAACAACTGGCTTTTAGGCCTTCAAGCCACTCCTTCTCACCGCTGGACAGACCCTTCTCACACCGTGAGGCCCAGAGTAGCCTTAACAGGTGGTCCCAGCAGAACTGGCCACTGCATGAATTGATACTTTGTGTGTGTGGGGGGGTGGTTGTTCTTCTGTCACTCAGGCACAGTGCACCATAAGTACAGTGGTGCTATCATGGTTCACTGCAGCCTCAACCTGCCAGGCTTGGGTGATCCTCCAGCCTCAGCTTCCCGAGTAGCTGGGCCCACAGGTATACATCACCACTCCTATTTAATTTTTTGTACAGTCAGGATCTTGCTATGTTGCCCAGGCTGGTCTCGAATTTCTGGGCTCAAAAGTGAACTGCCATCTCAGCCTCCCAAGGTGCTGGGATGACAGGTGTGAGTCACTATGCCCAGCCTAGAATTGTTTTTTCTTAAACCTGAGTTTGACACATGAACCCCACTTACATAGATATCAGCACACTCTCACAGCTTGAGAGTTTTTCTGAATCTCGATTCTGTCCATTCAAGGTCAATATCTAAGAAAGGGTCAGAACTGACCCTCCCTCACTGAAGCCTAAGAGCAAATGCAGCAGCATCTCAGTGTAAGAGGAGACAAAGTAAGAAGGGTGGAAAATACACACTGAAATTCTGGTGCTAGAATCACAATCACTAACACTTTAAGAGGCAATCTGCTTTCCAAAACATGTAGCTGCTGGATTAACTTCAAAGTCACCAGATCCCACAGGCAGGAGCTCAGAGGGGCACAGCTTTCTAAGGCAGCACAGCCCTGGGCAGCGTAACAGCCTCGGGGCAAAGCAAACTAAACAAAGGCTTGGTTCTCTCAAGGACGAATGTGCTCAAGTCCTTCCAAATAGATTCTTCTTCTAAGTAAATTAGATGCCTCTTACAACACTGTTTAGAGTGCCAGTGTGTTCAGAAACATGAAGTTGAAACTACATCTCAGGACCCCAAAATCACTACGCTAAAGGGACGAAAAGGTGAGGAAGAGCTTAGGGCAAACCTTCCTCCCATGCTCTTCCTAACAGAGACAGCTACTGGGGGGAGGGGAAAAAAAGCCACGTACCTCCCTCACAACCGATCCACAAGGAAATTCCTTATGGACAGAGGAGAGAATTCAAAGTCCCCATTTGCACACGGAGATAAATGCGGATCTGACTGCTTCCTCTGGAAAGGTGCACCAGAAACGCATTTGTCTGATCTACCTGTGACCTGGGAAATCCCTCCCCTCTTCGAGCCGTCCCTCCCTTCCTGGACCAAACCAACGTACATCTCACATATATTGATGTCTCACGTCTCCCTAAAATGTATAAGACCAAGTTGTGCCCCAAACACCTTGGGCACATGTCCAGGACCTCCTGAGGCTGCCGCAGTGTGTCCTCAACCCCTCCTAAGACTGTGTCTTTAACCTTGGGAAAATGAGCTCTCTATGGGCCGAGAACCGTCGCAGAGATCCTTCTGGTTTACAGGAAGCATTCTCTCCTGCGAGTATAACGATGAAATCATGTGGAATGACAAAATGCCACTTTAGTAAAGGCCAAAGGAATTAGGATTCGATGTGCTTAAAAAACAACACAAAAAGTAACGTTCTATTTGTCAATGGACCATGAAGCCCACACCCCCTTTTGCAGTGAAGATGTCAAATGGGACGAGAGGCCCCTCCTGCGGATGCTACCCTCTGACCCCACTTCCCAGAGTCCAGTTTCCTGCTGCTCAGGGAACAGCAACCCCAGCTTCATGGGGCTCAGGCCTCCAAACCCAACTCCCACCCATGCTGGAGAATCACCCCAGGGACTAGCGAACTGGCAGGTACAACTCTCACCTCATCCCCTTAAAGGGGAAAAGGCACCTTCCCGCTCCTCTTCCTGCTGGTGGGAACAGGGGCAGGAGCTGGAGGGTCAGGAGTCAGGCGGCAGAAGGGAAGCAGCCTGGGTCCCTGCTAGTCACAGATGGCAAATGCCAACCATCCCCGACCTTCACTTTGCAAAGAAATCCTTTTTTGTCAGGTCCCTGGTTAGAAGTTTGCACCCATTCCTTAAAAAGGGGGGGGGGGAACCTCAGATACAAAATGGGTGTTTTGCTGACAACATTTCAATTATCTGGGGGCCTTGGGTCAAATGATGGCAAAACAGGAAACTGAACGCTGTTATTCAGGAAACTACCTTCCAGCTCCATCTACCCTCCCAGGCTGTCACCTTATGGTGTTTGTCTGCTAGATGATTAACAATAACTGCTCTGAAAAACTAGGTGTACAGAACAGACAAGAAGTCAACTCGGGTTGAGGGGAAGCAGGATAAGACCCCCTTCCCCGCAGGACAGTGGAGGAGGAAGCTTCAGCACCTGGGTTTTCAGGATGCTGGATCTCTGAGAGCATCTCTCACAGCTCAAGTACGGCCAGACCCTCCTCTGACACAGCCTGTTCAGGCGAAGGTGACACCTGACCTAGAGACCCACAGCCCTGTGCAGGGCTCAACTGGAGCTGAACTTTCCTCCCTTGGTAAGAGTCAGGGCCAGGAGTGGGGAGAGGAGAGAAGCAGCAGGCTTGAGGGGCACTGTGGAAACTCCATGCCACGCTAACTCTCGTCTGATGTGCACCGGCCAAAGCCACGCTTCTCGGAGGGCATTTCACTTCACATATCTGGAAATCATCAACGTCTAGTCTCCCCACAGAACAGATCCTTCCCCATGAGGCAGATGCTTGGCTGTAACACGGGGTAATGAGGGGCGCGCCTTCGTGCCCATTCTGTAGTGTTTCCTGTTAGCTATTTTACCTTAAGCTACAAATGATTCCCGTTTACACGGGACACAGTGACACAGACAGCAAAACACGTGAGATTCAGTGTGATCCCACACCCGTCACTGCTGACATCAAGTGCTTTATTCGTTTTGCTTCTAGAGTTTGTACTCTCTCCCGGGGTTCCAGGCCTGTGGATTCAACCAACTGTAGATCACGATTTTTTTTTTAATGTGTTTGTCCTAAGCATTCAGACTTTATTATTCATTAAACAACTACTCGCATGGCATGTGCATGGTATAGCTGTTACGAGCAACCCTGACATGACTGTCTGCAGGAGGATGTGCATATGTCCTATGCAAACACGATGCCATTTTATTGCAGGGATCTGAGTGCCCACAGACCTTGGATTCCATAGGCAGTCCTGCAGCCTACCCCCATGGGCACTGTGGAATGGCTATAATAGAAAATATGGAGGTTTTAACCAGTTATATACTAAATCTAATTGTTTGTTAAGAAATTACTGTGTATCACTTGTATTATTTGGAAGCCCTTCCTGGCCCAGAGACTTGACATGTTCTTATCTTTTTGTCCATGGATCTAGCCATTCCAGTAAGCTTATTGAACACAAATCAATTTTACAATTAAATTCTTACAGGAATCACACTCAATCTGTAAGCTGCTTTAGTTTTTAAAGTGAAATAACCAATAGTTTTGCAAACCAGCTATATCATAGAATAGGATAAAGCAGCCCCATGACATGCAAAAACATGGGGTTTCAAAGCTAACCAGTATAAAACACGTTACAAACCCCTAAATAGGAAAACGTTTTACACCACAACAGATATTCCAGAAAAAAACAAGATGTTCAAAAAAGCCTTTTATGGAAAAGCACTTTCCCCTTCATTTTTCACACGGTTTCCAGAAGCTTGTGTTTGGCGATGACCATGAACCAGAAGTAGCGTCCGCTGCAACTACTGCCACCGCAACACAGAATATTAAGGCATTAAAAAAAAAGGACACAGCGTATTTCTTATTGTTGAGAACAGGTAGAGTGTTATAAAAATGAGAGTGTTCTAAAGTCAACAATGTTCAAATTCTAGGTCTCCCGCAGACACTAGATGGTAACCGCCAAAGCTTGTGTACTTGGCAACGTTCAAGGAGACCAAGTTCAGAGCTGTCACAATGCAGCACCATCCTCACGCGATTATCTCAGGTGGGTTTGAGGGCAAGTGCCCCCGTCACAGTAGGAAAGCTGCCCAGCCCAGCACTTCCTGAGATCACAGACCTGCGCCTTCCCACATCTTCAATAGTTCCTTTATACCGGGAACCAGACAGCAAAACCTAAAACACTTCCTGAAATCTCAAGACAGTCTTTAGAGCTCTTTTCCTTGCCCTTTCTTTTACTGAAAAAGCCTATTTTGTAAGCAACCTGTAGTGCTTACCAGAGCTGGGGAGGAAGGAGAGCTAGTGTTTGGCAGACCAAGTTTCAAGCGCGGGGAGACCAGGAAGTTCTGGAGATGGATGGCGGTGATCATGGCACCACAGTGTGAACACACTTAATGCCACCAAACCATACACTTAAAAATAGAGTGCTATGTAATTTTCCTGCAATCACAACACTGAGAAAACTCATCGATAATTACTGTCATTTCCAATATCTTGCACCCTGTAAGTTGCATTTGCTTTTGGAAATCCTCAGAGCAATCAAGAAAGACTAATACCCTATCTTCTCTGAAACGCAGGCAAAGTCGTTCAAGGGTTTGGTTATAGGAAAGTAGCTGGAAAGCAAAGCGCCCGTTAGACATGGCAGCCGTGGTAGCACAAACACATGGTAGGAAGGTGGTGGTCATGCTACACACAGATAGGAAGGGTGTGGGGAGCCACAGCACCTGATACTCAGGAGGCACCTGGGTAGGAGCTGAAAATGTGCCAAACACGTTCGATCACGCAACATTCACGGACCGTAAGTCCAGCAACCGCTGCTGACATCCACTGTGGCCGGGGTGTCCTCTGCCACAGAGATACACACCCTGCCAAGGATAGTGTACAGATTAAATGTCAAAGCACAGACATGCTCAGGTCCAGCTGTTCACATAGAAGCAAACACAACACATTTCCCAGGCCCCAGCAACATGACTCTCCACCTGACTGCAACCCCATCCCATTTATTCTCGAACCCATCTCTCCCGGACCACACAGCATGACTCTCCACCTGACTGCACCCCATCCCGTGCATCCTTGCATCTGTATCTCGGCCCTCACTCACTCCCTCACTTCCTCGTTGGGTCAGGAACCAAGAGTCCACTGTGTCCCTGGTGCACTGAGCCTTGTCAGCGGCCTCTCGGCCGCAGGCTGGGACACGCAACTAGGAACTCCCAGTGCACACGTTGGTCTCATGCAAAACACTTGGCTCTTATCTGCGGGAGCTGGGAGCCGGCACCCACCCCTACAATTGACTGCACTCTTAGAAAAGTCACAGAAGGCCCCTCACCAACCCAGCAGCACCCAGAGGCCACATCCCACTTGCCTGCTGGCTCCTGAGCCTCCCACCCTGTGATGACTCGCTCCTTTGGTTCCCTGCCTTGAATCCACTGGTTCCTATCCTCATGGGCCTCTTTCCTGTCGTCTTCCTGTCATTTTCCTGTCAGCAAGCACGTGTATCCAGCCTGACCTTGCTGATGTGCTCCAGCTGGCCCTGGACTCGAACCACGCTGCTGCGGCTTTCCATCAGTGTGACATCTGTGAGTTACCTCCTGGGAAATGCCAGGTGATGGTAACATCAACCAGGAGGCACCGCTGAGAAGCAGAACGCATGGTGCAGTGCCCAGAACGTCACGTCCTTGAACAGACGCTCCGTGTCTTCTCCTCTCCTGGCAGAGCTTCGCTGTAGGAAGGCGGCCATTCTTCCAGTGCTGCTACTTCCAACACCGGGGAAAGCAAGTTTCAGAAAGGAACGGTGTCAAAGAGGCAGGACCCACCAGCAGGGCTGCCAGTGGCCGGATGACCACAGCCCCAGCATTCCCCAGCCACCATGGCTGACAGCCCAGGCTCCAGAAATGCACAGCTTCAACCTTAGGAGTAAAAACCCTCCCAAGCCAACTATTATTTTCAACAATGGGATTGGGGAGTGAGGTGTTCTAACCGTACCTCTCTCGACAGCGCAGATCATCAGATCCCAGTTCTTATAGGATTGGGGAGTGTGTGTGGGGGGGTGGTTCTAATCCTGTCCCCCCTTCATAAAACAGAACTGGGATCTGATGATCTGTGCTAGGTCAGTACTTTGCTTCCGCCACATGCAGTCACCCTCAGCACCAGGAAAAGTCAGAATCGTTGAGTGACGACACCAATACCAACACGTGCGGTTCTGACAGCTCCGGTAACTGGCTGCACAGATACAACACAACAGCGGTGAGATCCACGGACATCACCAGTCTTCCCAACGATTGTGTTCCTGAATCTTCTGCGTTCAGAATAATGGTCTTCTTTGCCAGGGCTGAGCCATGCTTCCCTCTCGCCTGTCCTCTGCCTTCACCAGCTTCGTGCGCGTTTCCGAGCAAGTGTTTGTGCAGGTGCTATCACTTATTTCCACAGCGAGAATATACACAGACACCACACAGAAATGGGCAACCCCGTTAGGAGCTGTGCAGGGAGATCTAACTCATCCGATGTGCCAAATTCCTCTTGCCATGGAAATTAAACTAACCAAACTAATGTTGCTATGACCTCATCTCTTACTGCACCACTAAAGATCATCTGGGTAAGAGGAGTGTGCCTCTGCATAGCATTCAGCTCACGTTTACATGTCGGTTTTCCCTGAATATGGTTATGTGAGATAGAAATCAGTAAGATGGGGTGTAACATCTAGCATAGGATCGTTGTGTCTCCTAGGCTCACACACTTCCTTTAAGATCCTCAGAAAATGAAGTTTAACTCTGGCGACGTGAGTTACATAGTAACTTGTTTTGGATACTGTCTCTTTCACCATCTAAATATCAACACCAAAGAAGTTCTTGAGTTCCTTTTTAAATTGAAAGGAATTTACAAACCATAAAAGCCCCAATATTAAAGGATACAATTCAGTCTTTTTAGCATATTCTCAAAGCTGCACATCAACCACTAGTATGTAATTCTAGGACTGTTTCACCACGGGCCAAAGAAACCTTGAACCCATTAAGAGTCAGCACCTGCTCCTTCCTTCCGCCAGCACCTGGCAATCGCCAGCCGACTTCCGTTTCTCTGGATTTGCCCATTCTGGACATCTGTTGTGAGGAGAATCGTACAGTGTGTGACCTTTGGCGTGACCTTCGGTGCTGGCATCTTTCACGTCCAAGGTGAGTGGAATCTCACAGTGAGTGACCTGTTGACAGACACCTGGACTGTTTCTACTACTACAAATAATGCTGCTATGAAGATTCTTGCATAATATTTTCTTTTGTAAAAATGTTTTCAATTTTCTTGGGCATATGCCTAGGAGTGAAATTCCTGGGTCATATGGTGATTTCATACTTAACTTTTCTGAGGAACTGCTAGACTTTTCCAAATCAACTGTACCATTTTACTTCCGTTCCCACTAGTAATATATCAAGATTTCAGTTTTCCCAAATTCACCACCATGTCACTGTCCAATACTGGGATTTTACCCATCCCAGTGGTTGTGAAGTGGTTATCTCACGGTGGTTTTGACTTCCATTTCTAAGATGACGAATTCTGCTAAACATCTCATGTGCTTTTTAAGGCATTTATATGTCTTTCTTTGGAGAATGTCTATTCAAATCCTTTGTCCATTTTTAAACTGGATTTTTATTAAGAGATTTTAAATATGTTCTTGATATCAGGTCCTTATCATGATAATGTATCCTGTTCTGTGGGTTGTCTTTTTACTTTAATAGTATCCTCTGAAATGAACATTTTAAATTTTGATACCATCTTTTTCCCTTCAGTTGCTTGTTACAGCTCTAGACGTCTCAGCCAAGGAAACATTGCCTAATCCAACCTGTTTCTCGAGGATTCTCCCCTAAAGGTGTCATGGGCTGAACTGTCCCATTCCCTACCCCCCAAGATTCCCACGTTAAAGTCACAACCCCAGAAACTTAAAATGTCACTGTATTTAGATACAGGGCCTTTAACTCGGCAATTTAGGTCCCATAAGATCTTAAGAGTAGGTCCTGATCCAGTATGACTGGTGTTCTTTTAAGATAATTTAGACACAGTCCTTAGCGCTCCATGCACATAAGAGAAACCTGTTAGGACACAGAGAAGACGCCGTCTACACAGCATGGGGTGAGGCCCCAGAGAATCCAACCCTGCCCGCACCTTGATCCCAGGCTTCCAGTCTCCAGGAAAAAGGAAACAAGATGCTATTGTCTAAGTCGCACGGTCTGTGGTGTCCGTTGTGGTACCCAGCAGACTGACAGAATGGGTCTCACAGTCAGCTCCTTACGTTGGATCCATGTTGAACTTTGCTTGTACGGTGAGGAAGGGTCCAGTCCATCCTTTTCCATGTGGATACCCCAGTTGTCTCGGCACCATTGAGTTGTGAAAGGCAAAAAGTAAAGCAACCCTTACCATCCTTTCTCCATCAACAGATTAGAAGATACACTGAAGAATCGTGGACAATTTTGTCG
This sequence comes from Chlorocebus sabaeus, assembly GCF_047675955.1. Taxonomy (NCBI): domain Eukaryota; kingdom Metazoa; phylum Chordata; class Mammalia; order Primates; family Cercopithecidae; genus Chlorocebus; species Chlorocebus sabaeus. Next base: position 587,642 of record NC_132913.1, on the reverse strand, counting down.
GTTTAAGCCAGTGGTTTTCAAACTTTTGGGTCTCAGGAACCCTTTGCACTTTATTAAAGAGCACAAAAAAGCTTTCTCATCAGGCCGGGAGTGGTGGCTGCTCATGCATGTAATCCCAGCACTTTAGGAGGCAGAGACAGGTGGTTCACTTGAGGTCAGGAGTTCGAGACCAGCCTGGCCAACATGGCGAAACCCCGTCTCTACTAAAATACAAAAATTAGCCTGGCATGGTGCCGAACACCTGTAGTACCAGCTACTAGGGAGGCTGAGGCAGGAGAATCGCTTGAACTCAGGAGGCAGAGGTTGAAGTGAGCTGAGGTCACACCACTGCACTCCAGCCTGGGTGGCGGAGCAAGACTTCGTCTCAAAGAAAAAAAAAAAAAAAGGAACAATTTAGTTTATTTTACAAGGATAAAGTCATTACATCTTAACACAGTCTTAAAGAAGAAACCATTTTCCAAAATAAGCAGCAGCGTGGCAACAGTTTGTGCTGCTGTGAAAACACCAAACATCTCTGCACCTCAGACAGCAGGATTCTCATGCCTGCATCTGCGTTCAGTGGGCTGCAGAGCCGTGGCTGAAGTTTATGAAGAAAGTGCGACCCCATGCTGATGTACAATTAGGAAGCAGTATTTTCACTGTGTTTTTAGATCACTTTAGGTATTCTCTGCCGCCAAATATAACAAGTGGCACTTCCGTACAGGCTGTCTGCAACACAGTCTGTGCTCTGGTCGTTGGACTTTTCTGCCCCAATTCCTTCTAAGTCGACTGGTCCGTCCTGCAATTGAATGGCTTTTACCAGCACACGATTTTGTAATCACACATGGGTTAGATAACACTGATTCAGAGTTATAAGCAGCTTCCACATTTCGTTATATGTAAAAAAACAAACAAACAAAAAACAACCGCATCAATATCATCATTAATCACATGAGAAAGTGGTAGACACAAGATTTTTATATTTTAATATTCACTGGAAAGCTCAAATGTCTATCATTGGGAATAATCTAAGGTACTTTCCTTGAGATGAAAGTCATTTTGTTCATTTTTCAGGCCACACCTGCAAATACCTCCATCTGAAGTGGCATCTTTTGTAAGTCATTCTTTATATAAAGGCAGCCGTTAGTGGAAGAAGTGGTTCTGCAGGTTCATCGCTCAGAGGCACCAGTGCTCTCCCAAGATAACCATAAAATCCGCAGAAGACGCACCTGTGCACACTTCCTGTTTCTCACTCAAAACATTCCAGAAGGAACCCTGAATCCCAATGCCACAGCGGGACTGAAGTTTGCTCTCACCCACACAATAAACCCAGGGAGCTCCCCCAGTCCCCACCCCGAGGCCACAGCCTTGGTCCTCTGTCTGGTCTAGGAGGGCTCCTGCAGCTCTAGCCTAACAGGGAACAGAAGGCACCCACATGTCAGAAAGCCCTCCCAAGGCCTGGCGAGCACTTTTATGTGTCAGTCAAGTGTGTTTGACAATTCTACAGCCAGCTGTACAGCAGGGAGCGAGGTATCCAGCAAATACTCAGGGCTCACGTTACTAAGGAAGGTGGACAGTGAGGTACCCAGCAAGTACTCAAGGCTCACGTTATGGAGGAGGAAGCCAGGCAGATAGTGAGGTACCCAGCAGGGTTCACATTACCCAGGAGGAAAGAAGGGTAGAGACAAGCGGGCTGGAACAGTCTGTCATAACCTTTAGCATTTACAAGGCTCGCTGAAGATTATCCGATTTGATCTTAACAGCTCACAAGATAGGCAGAGGCATGACTGTTTTCACTTCATAGAAAGAGATCCCGAGAACTGATGATGACAACGTGCTCTTCCCATAGGCTCCCAGAAATCATCCTCAGATCATCTCTCAGTTGTATACATGTGATAATATCTCAGTCACGTCCCCTCTCTGCAGGGGAATTTTACTGCCGCCCTGCTGTTCCTTCGCACCCCTGCCCTCTCCTGCATTTCAGCCATGCCCACCATCCATGGGGAGTCTGCACCACCCCACCCCCGCTGCTGCTGATGGCTTGGGTCACCCTTATCTTTCATTTCCACCTACAGGGACCTGTTCTTCCTTCAAATGCAGCTCAAACTCACTCATTGTGTGAAGCCTTTTCCAGCCATCACAACCGTCATGTGTAAAATCAGTGTGTGGAACGCTTCATTTAGGAGGTGCTTATGTTGCCTCATTGGCTGTGAGCAGGGCCAAATTCTGAGCAAACCCGGTGGTCCCCTCTCCCCATCTTTGCTTGTTTAAGCGCACTTAAAACAAGGATTCCTGGAAGCACCTTTTTAGTCCAATTCACGCGTGAGTCTGCCCCCACACCCTGCAGAAAAGCCCTGGTGGTCGGCGGTCAGGGCTCGGGGCCCCCAGGTGGGTAAGGAGAGCTTAGTGCCCTCTCTGGACTTGTTGCTCAGAGACCCACGGCTGGAAAGGAAGAAACTTGCATCCTGTGAAACATCCAGGCCCCGAGACCCACTCAGGAGCAGAAAACGGGGAAGGAGCCTTGAACAGACCCACGGGAGGGTAGACAGCAGGAATCACAGACGCTACCAGGGAGGGAGGGAGGCAGGCAGTGAGGCCAGAGGTGATGTGGCCAGGAGGGAGTTGATGTGACCAGAGGTGACTTGGTGGGGGGATGACACGGCGTGGTGGGGGGAGGATATGTGGCCAGGGGCAACGTGGCCAGGGAAGGAGACACGGCTGGAAGGAAGTGACAAGAGGGGTCTCCAGGCCTCAGACTGTGCCTCAATTATGGATGACATTTTAATTAAGATGTTATATCTAACTTTAACGAAAAGTAGCAATTTATAACCATTGTGTACATTTAAAGCACAGTACAAATAGAGCCCATTTCCCAAACCAAAGAACAGTGCATTGAAGGAAAATGTAACAGCTCACCAAAAAAAAAAAAAAAAAAAAAAAAAAAAAAAAAAAAAAAAAAAAAAAAGATCAGAAATAAAGAGATCCTACAGCTCTTCTAGTCCAATCCCCACCCTAATGTGAATGGGGGGAAAAAGGAAGTAGATCCTAGTCAGTCAGAATTAAAGGCAAAACCGATCCACTTCACTTTCTACCTGACAGAAAACAAGAAGCTCATCAAGGAATCCCTACAAACAATAGCTTTAGTAGTTCCCAAAATGCAAAATTCACCTACAAATTAAATCCACTGCTAAGTGTGTATAGAGTAATTTTTTTTCATTATTGCCTTCCTCATCCCCAGGGGCGTTTTTAGACCTTATTTCCCCCTAATTGCCTCCAACACCCAAGAAATTTAAACCCCACAAGTAAACCATCTCTCGATTCATGCACAGCGTCCTTTGGAGCAGACAGTCCGTTGCTCTAAGACGTTCTTGTCACCTAAGCACCGAGTACAGCCTGAGAACGCACAACACGCACTCACACAAACTCAGATAGACAACAGGTGAGATATGGCACATGAGGAGGAAGACAAGATAAATGAGCTTCACCGACACCCCAGATCCGACAAGAAATGACGCACGCAGCCTGCTTGGGTGCAGATGATTCCTAGAAAACAGCCAAGGGCAGAAATAGGAGAAGCAGCACCGCAGGCCAGGAGGGTCTGGGGGCTTTAGAAGGGAGGGGCTCCCCGACCAGGTGCTGGGGGATTCAGAAGGGAGGGGTGCCCCGACCAGGTGCTGGGCCTTCAGAGGGGATTGGTGCCCCGATCACTTCCTCGGGGGTTCAGAGGGGAGGGGTACCCTGACCACGTGCTGGGACTTCAGACGAGAAGGCGCCCCGACCGGGTCCTGGGGGCGGCAGGACAAGCCCAGTGTTCCGTCGTCACTTTTTACTGCCTACTCCCGAATCTCACCCTGAAGTTGCATCCAGTCCAGGCATTCATTTACCCATAAAATTAAGTATCTGTGAGTAACAAAGTCACTAATCCACACAGATCTGAGTCCACAGGTACCTACCAGAGATGCCACCATCCCTTCTGGTAGAAGAGCAGCCCAGCGGCCCACACTGCTAGGAAGGGAGACTGTCTCCAGCCTGACACTGCAGAGTCCTCAACACAAAGTCTACCTTCTGGAACCATGACGTCTCCTACAGAAGCAACTAGGGGCATGTAGGGTTTTTTAAAATCTTTTTTTTTCTTAAGACAGAGTCTCCCCCCTCTGTCACCCAGCTGGAGTGCAGTGGCTCGATCTCGGCTTGCTGCAACCTCTGCCTCTCGAGTTCAAGTGATTCTTCTGCCTCGGCCTCCCGCGTAGCTGGGATTACAGGCGCCTGTCACCACGCCCGACTAATTTTTTATATTTTTAAGTACAGATGGGATTTCGCCTTGTTGGCCAGGCTGGTCTTGAACACCTGACTTCACATGATCCACCCGTCTCGACCTCCCAAACTGCTGGGAATACACGCAAGAGCCATGGTGCCTGGCCCATATAGCTATTTAAATTTGACTAAAATTAAATAAAATTAGAAGTTCAGTTTCTCATTTACACTTCAAGCATTCAGTTACCCACAGGCGGCCACTGACCAGAAGCTGATAGAGATGTCACACTCCACACTGCAGAAGGATCTAGGGATGAAATGGCTCTAAGATCATCTCAGCATCTTTATGTTCAAGCTACTGAAGTTTTACTCTGATTATTACAGACATCAGCATTCTCCCACTTAAAAATGTCAGTGCTATTGCAAGGATCAGATCTGTGACTTCCCAGCAGCTCTTCTCTTCCTGGACAGAGAACTGTAGAGCTTCTGCACTCTGCCTCCACACTAACGGATAGTAGAAGCCTCTGTGTAAAATCAGGGGGAGAAAAAAAATGAATCCCTAGTCTGCCTCCCCCCCTACGATTTTGTGAAACTCCTCTTAATATGCAGAATAACTGCCAGAGTTGCAATAAAGCATCCCTTGACCAGGAAGCAGCAGGGAAACAAGAGGAGGGAGATGCGAGGACCCTCCGTTCCCTGAGACCCCAGGCCCAGCCAGGACTGAGAAGGGCCGCACAGCCCGGCAGACCTGCACACCTGATGCGAACCATACACACGGCTTCCCTGGGCCTCGGTCCCCTGCTCTGCCCTCACTGGCCACTGTGGCTCTGGGTAGAGGCAGTTCCCTGAGCCCCAACACCCACAGCCAGTCCCCTCCTTGCAGGTCTCAGCTCTGCTCTCACTGCCTCCCTGATGCTTCTCATCATCATCCGCGTACCATGTCGCCTCTACCCCACAGCCCTTGCTACCGCCCACCCACCACGGAGCCTAGCACACAGCAGGTGCCCGAGACGCCCCAACCAGCGGGCATGCCAGGGTAGGGCTTGGAGTTCCAAGGGCCATGTCCCGCAGGCCACCACAAGTGCCGCGGAGGCTGTGGAAGGGGTCCAGGTTTCAGGCCTGCACTCAGCTTCTCCCGACCCCCAGGCCAAGAACCTAGCAAGGGAGCACAGCCGGAAGCAGGGTCCCAAACCCACTTCCTGCCCCTCAAGAGGAAGGGTGCCTCGGGGCACAACCACACAAGAACCTTTCCTCCTGCCAGGCTGCCTGTCACAGCACCAACACCTTCACCACAGGGAAACCCACCTCTGTGAGGAGAAAACCAAGTACCACAGGAACCACGTCCCCCGCAGCGTCTGCTGAGCCCAATAGCGACAGCAGCAGCCGGGCCCCCACTCAGCACGCACCGACTCCGAACCCGCCACGCACACCACAGCACTGACCATCTTGAAGCTCAGCTTCGACTCATCAGGGCCCTCTTCCAGGAGAGCTCGACATGTCTATCTTCCCTGGGCTCACAGAAAGGAGCGTGACTCAGCCCCGAGTGTGAACAGAGTCAAGCTCCCACTAGCTGTGCAGACAACCTCCCTTGCCCTGTCCTGGGAAGGGGCCAAGCGGAAATAGCCATCTTTTAGCCCGCACAGGTACGGAATTCAGTCAGCTCTCTCAATGGAGGTGTGACAGGTCAACTCCAGGCTCCTCAGTGCTCTGGGGTTCACCTCGGGCCACTGCACCTTTGAAACGTGGCTGTGGACTCCTCTAGGCTGCTCAGTGTCACGGCCCATTTCAGACACTGCAGGCCCCTGCCGTGGTGTCAGTACCCAGGACACCCCTGCCGGCATCCTCCAAGATGCTGCTGCAGCTGCAGCTGCAGCTGCTGTGATCTGAGAACAGCCATGCACAGGCATCAAAGGGAGGGCTTCTCAAGTCTCCTCCACGAACAGTGGCTACAGCTTTGGAAGACGTTTCACTGAATCCTGGGTGAGCCTGGCTCGGTCTGCAGTCTAAGCCTAGTTGCTGGGGAGACACACTCTGTTGTAATTGACAGAGGCTGTTGGTGGCAGCTCTACCAAGACCGAGAATGGCAACTAATCTGAGATTTACTATCCATACTTTCTATTTGATGCTTCAAAGGAAAGCATCGTGAAGTTCCAGTAGCAAAGAATTTTGTATAATGTATCACATCAAGATACAGCAGAAATGTAACTAAAATGTTCATAGGGTCTATGCAGAGGAAGAGACGGGTCTATTTCAGGAAAAGTGCTTGCTGGCTTTTAAGAAGCATAGTGAAATCCCTGCCAAGTAAAAGATTGTTTATACTTTTGCGTTGGAAACGGAAGGAAAGTTCTTTCTTATTATTTGAATACATTAACTGTATTTAAGTGTTCTGGTAGATTAAGTATTAAGCATTCAAAAGGAAGTAATTCTGTTCAGTCTATTTCATTCTTTAAATGTAGCTTTCAGAAACTGACAAATACCTGGCTGGGTGCGGTGGTTCATGCCTGTAATCCCAGCACTTTGGGAGGCCGAGGCGGGTGGATCACAAGGCCAGGAGATTGAGACCATCTTGGGTAAAATGGTAAAGCCTCGTCTCTACTAAAAACGCAAAAACCTAGCCTGGTGTGGTGGCAGACACCTGTGGTCCCAGCTACTCAAGAGGGTGAGGCAGGAGAATGGCATGACCTGGGAGGCAGAGCTTGCACTGAGCCGAGATCACACCACTGTACTCCAGCCTGGGCAACAGAGCAAGACTCCGTCTCGAAAAAGAAAAAAAAAGGGGGGCAAACACCCCATATCTGCCCTGGCTCTGGCCATCTCCACGGAGTGGACAGATATTGGGAAAAGCTCACTGTGGAGGCCCAGAAGGCCGGGCCTGGCCTTTGCTCAGCAGATGAGCAAGAGGGTCAGCCACCCTAGTGAAGAAGCCCATATTTGCTATGTTACTGATGATATCCACAGAAATTTCTATTTTGCCTCTCACACAGAACTGGGATCTATGTTTGAGCAAGCAGCTCGTGCCAACAGTCCCTCCATGCCATCATTTCCCTGACCTCTCCCAGAAGAGCCAGGCCAGGCAGCATCCCCACACGGGGACTGGGTCCCAGGAAGATCCTGGTCCTGCCCCTCTTCTCTCTCATCCCGGCAGCACCCTGGCTTGCTGTGGAAGCCCAGCAGTGCTGGCTGAACCCACGTTCACCTGGGGCATTCAGGAGAAGCCTCTGTGCAGAAATCAACTGGGAAGTAGGATTGTGTGTGCTGGCAGGTTACTCGAATGGATTTGCAGAACTCAGTTTTCAACACAGGTGCCGCCGCCAAGTCCCTGAAAACCTTTGTGATCCTAGAGCCACAGAGCCATTTGTGGCACTCTCACAATCTCTAACTACCCTGCACAGAGGCCCTGTTTATCCAAAGGACCATAAAATTTTCCGTGTAAACAAAGTTTGACATAATGAATTAAAAGTGAAGTCACTACTTCTATTTTCTATTAATCCATTCATTCAAACAAGTATCTCTTGAGTGTGTGCATCAAATACTGTGGAATTAGGATTTAGTCCATGCTTTCAAGAAATATACATCACAGAAGAAAAGGTATAGCTTGTAACTAACAGTGCTGAACAGGCAAGAAATACACATCGCAGAAGGAAAGGTAGAGCTTGTATTTGTAACAGTGGTGAACAGGCAAGAAATAAACATCATAGAAGGAAAGGTGTAGCTTATAACTAACAGTGGTGAACAGGACAGACTCTCACAGGCTCATTAGGAGCCACCGAGGAGGAAGCCATGGTTCACATCCACCTGCAGTAGATAAATGTTTCACGGATAAAGTAACTTTTCTACAGCGATATCTGCTCCTTATTGTTTAATCTTGCTCGATAAGGTATTAAATTACGACTTTATGTGCTGTTTATATAAAATACATCATTGTCAGGGGAGGTTATAAAATACTACTTCACACAAGCTTGGGCTGTGAATGGTGTGAGGCAATGGTACGATGTGTTCCCGTGTTCTTGAGACGCAGAAAGGGCGAGACCCTGCTTCCCTTCTCCTCCCCACCGCCCTGTTCCCAGATAAGGGGTGGAGGGAAGGCCGCCATGCAGTCCTAGAGCTGGCTCCAGGGCCAGGACACCACGCCCAGACTCTCTGCGCCCCATGCAAGAAATACAGACTGTGGGGCAATCACCAATTTACCTGGCAGTGGGGAGAGTCCTTCATCAAAAGCCTGTGCTTCCGGGAGCCAGGACAAAGCAGGAGCCCCTAGGAAAACTGTCCCGGGTGCTCCTGAAACCTGGGCAGAGTCACAGTCTGGCAGGAAGCACCAGTGACGCAGGTGTGCCCAAGACTGGGAGGATGGCCAGATGCCTGGAGACCAGACCAGCCTGTAGGAGATGACCACCTCTTTCTGGTTCATTAGAGATCGACAGTCTGGGCTTCACTTTTGTATGTGGAGTCTCACAGTACAGAAATATCACAAAGCGATTAGACTTCGTATACCCCAATTTTTTAAGCATGCCTCCAAAATGTAAACCACAATCTCTTTACCCATAGGAGACCCAAAATTTAGTTTACCTTTTCTTCAGTATGATCTCATTTTTTTTTAAGCCATTACTGAGATGTCTCCTCACTGTCCCATGAGGAGGTTCATGGGCTCTTCAGGGCTCTTTGCTGTTTCATCGTTTTTTAGATTTAAGGGCAGGATCATTTTCCCACACTTGCTTGCTTCCCTGATCACCAATTTTTCACAAGGACATCATTGTGCCTCAGAAAACCTAGTAACTGAACTTCATTAAAAGTGAAAACAATAAGGACATGTTGGCTACTATGACAGCATCCTCAGTCACCGAATCTCCCTGGGGGACCCGACACACCCCCAATCTCCTTGGAACCCCAGCATGCAGGTATCGCTCTGGCAGACAGGACTGACCCACCCTGGGGGAGGCATGAAAGCAAGGGGAAGAGAAGGCAGGTGACTCATTTAGGAAACTCGGGTGATCCTCTCGAATCACGTTTCTCAGGGTGTCAGGGGGCCAGCTACATGTAGGGAACCTCCTTGGCCTGGCAGGTGGCAGACTCCTGGGACCCTCCTCAGATACGTTAATCAGAGAATCTAAAGGCGGGCAAACTCTGAAAAGTATCTGTAAAGGAAGGACTTAGCCTCTGCTGTGAGCCCACTACACGTGGGGTCACGCAGGATGCCGCTCCCGGCGTCCAGTCTCCATTTCACCCTCCAGGGAGGAACACCCGTCAAGTCACAGAGCACGGTGATCAGCGAACATCTTCCTGTGCGACCTCCACTGTCGCCCAGCCCTGCAGGAGTAGCCGCCGAGTAGGGGAAACAAGTCTTTGCTCCTGACCCGGCCACCTTGACGCTGGGCATAAGACCAGCACTGCTACGTCTCTGGGGAAAGGAGCGGCCCTGGGCAGGAATGCACTTGGCAGCCCCAGGGAGTGGTCAGGTGTGGAGGACCAGGCCTCTGCCCGCAGACACGTCAGCACAGCATCCTGGAGCAGAACCTCCAGCCCAGCTGAGCCTACAGATGGCTGCAGCCCTGGACAGCATCTTCACGGTGACCCAGGGGACTGGGCCAGAGCCGCTCAGCAAGGCTGCCTTGAATTTCCAACCTGAAGAAGCTGTACAGTCGTATGTGTACTTTGCCTTAAGCCCCTAGGTTTTGGGGTCACTTGTCACACAGTGACAGACAGTGGATGTGCACGGACTCCCAGGTCACGATGGCCTCTGCCGGCCTCACCTGGGCTGTCTCATCTGTTCCCGTGACATCACGTTTCTCAGAGCCAAAGGCTGCCAGGATCCCCTCTTTTCTTCACAAAGTCGTTACAAGCTCACGATACAAACTGAAAAAAACCAATCTATAAAATACAACGTATGACGCAATACAAGGTGAATGCCCAGGCACACACACAGGCGAAACAGGCACAAGTGCGAAACAGGTGCATGCACAAACAGGTGTACATGCGTGAAACAGGTGCATGCGTGAAGGTGTACACTCGTCAAACAGGTGTACATACACACGTGAAAGCACCAGACATGAAGGACTGTCTTTGGGAGCCTAGTTTTTAGACACCTCCCTCACCCTTTTACATCTGCATGATCACAAACACAGCACACCCCAGTACTGAGGGGAAGCCCCAGCTTCTCATGGGGGCACATGAGGCTTTTTATTTATGCCACAGATTGCATCACTACATTCTAGAACTGCAAGGCCCCCCCAATGCCAGGACTGGGTCAGGTCCACCCTGTGCTCCAAGGACCAGGCCGCCTGCCAGACCACATGGATCTGCACCTCGGATGGTGCGACTGCTTCTAAAACAGAGGCTCAGGCCCACCCAGAGACCTGCAGTACCTGTTATTAAATCAAGACTTGGCTGTGGGTAAACGTGAAGATTTTTATTAAACATGACTCTGCAACATTCAAAGGACCATAACTGAATGCTCCTTTCGCAGCCACGGCATGTCCAGACGCTCATAGAGAAGGCCAGGGCGTGGGAACCCACAGAGCCCTGACAAGGCAGACTTGGAGCTGTGTGGCGCAGTTAGCACCCATTTTGTGTTGATACTTGCCTTTTATATTCAGATTAAAATAAAAAATACGCAAAAGTAGCTCACATTCTATTTCAATTCTCTATTTTTTGTAGTAACTGGGCCCCTTTCCCTCTGGTTTCCCAGCCAAGCCATAAATAGGCCCAGCCGGGATTTGTCAAAGTCTGGGGGTCTGTTGTAGAGTAAGTGAGGGGGGTAGGGAGGGGAGCAGGAGTGGTGAGGAGGAGTGGGGGATAGGGAGGGACAGAGGGAAGGAGACAGAGAAACCGCCGAGGGCTGGAGGCAGGAGGGTTGCTCCCTGGCAGCCTCAGGCTCCCCATTCCAAGGTAACTGAGCTGGAATCACGCATGCGGTGCCGTCATATGACTTGGCTGACACACGCCAGAATGACAACAAAATGCTTAAGGAGAAGAGTAAGCACCAGCATCTTCAGATTAGGGTAGAGTCCCGGTTTCACGCTCGCCTTGTGTGACATTCTATAAATTGTAAAGATAACGCATTTTCTTACCAGCCACGCTGTTCCCCAAATGCTAACTACAATAAAGACCAGACAGCATCTGAGTACTGAGCGTGTGTCAAGCCCCGTGAGGTAGGCATCATTTACTTTGCTAGAGAAAGAAACAGGCTCTGAGAGAAACTTCCTGAGGCGAGGCAGCTGTCTCCAAACCCACCTCGCACCTCCTGACCCTGAACGTGGAGGACCCAAGTCATTCACGTGAATAATTTACCTACATGCCTGTCAGATTGAGATTCAGCCCCCAGATCTAATCATCTCTATGCAGGAGTGTGTCAAGGAAGGTATACAGTTCTATGAGTTCGAGCTGGGGGAACAAAGGCAGGCATCCTCAACACACATGTGGTGCAGAGGTACACGCCCAGCGCAGGGGTGGACAGGAACATGTCCAGCCCTGCCCTGTCACACGCCCACCCAGCCATGCCAGTGCAGGGGCCACCACCGCGTCTCGGGGAAAAGCAGCTTCTCCTGCACAGGAATCTACCCTTGAAAGTGTGTTGCTGAGCAGGTTTCGACCAACATCTCAGAAATCAGACACCGTGTAACACACTTATCTATACAGACTGTCTATGTCAGGGAATCACCAATAATTCCCATCTCGCCATCAATTATTTCTGGTAAATACTGATTATTCTAAGTTAACTGAGACAACACAAGGACAATATAATGGAAATGTCAGAGTCAATCAGCTCCACCTGCTGAAGAGCTGGGACTAATGATGAAACCTAAGGAATCCTGGAGAACGCAGCCGGACCCCAGACCCTGTGGAGGGTTAGTCGTGGGGCAAAGGAACATCTTTCAAGGAATCTCAGAGGTTCTGAAGGTCTTGAAAGTTCAACGGGAATTAAATATTTGCATCTGAGTCACACGAGCACATTAAAAGTAAAATTTCCTCTTTCCACTAGAATTATGAGCTTGCGGCGGCGACACTGGCTGTATCTCATGCTCGTGAGATGTTTGGGGGCAGCCGTGCGTCTCTGGTGAATCATTTATAATAATGAAAGAAGTGCTTGGGCCCTCGATCCAGGACCTCAGACCCCACCAACGAGGGTCTAAACAGGACAAGCCTCGGCCTGGAAAGTCTGGTGTCCATGGGGGCTGGGAGGAGCACCAAGGAAACTCAGGGGCAAGCCCCACGCAAGCTCGGCATGTCCTACCCCACGCAGTCGGCATCAGCCACAGGGATCTTTTGTTGTTTTTTGTTCAGGAAGGAACATATTAAAAAGCCCGGGGCCCAGGGCCTGGACTCCTCAAAGCTCTCCACAGAGCCGGGTTAATTGGCACCTTCCCTCATGTTAAAATCAACTATATATGACTGCTGAGGGCATCTCAGAGCATGTGCAACACTGAGCTTTCTTGCTGTCTGGGGAAAGCAGGAATTCCAGGCCTCTGCCTTAGTACCACTCCAGAGGCTCTGGCCCAGGTGAGCTCAACTTCTCCCAGGTAAGGAGCACCGACCAGCTTCCCCATGCCCCTCAGGTCACACAGGAGCGGTGCAGACCCTTGCAACTAGGCACGAGCCCTTGCAACCCAGCCCAGAGGCAGCAGCCCAGCCCTGTGGCCCCGGCCTGGCAGGAGGCAGCTGCTGGGGCCCCTGCTCAGGGTTCAGCACAGCGAGGTCCAGCCGCAGCAGGTGAGACATCCACCACCCGGCCATTCGTCTTTAACCTAAAACAGACACAGGAATGCGGCAAAGGGTTCCTTCCCCTGACAAACCCGTCTTTCGTGTTCTCATCTCTCCCTGCTGCCCCAGTACTGCACCCAAGGCCACCCAGCACCGTGCCCAAGGCCTGACTCCCAGTTTCACAGGGAATCCAAGACAATTATGATTTTGAGAAACTGGGAGCTACATAAAAAATGAGTCGGTAAAGCCATTGTCCACTGATCCTCCACTCCACACAGCGGAGAACCGTCCTCAGGATAAAACCCACGGGGTGGGGAAGACGCGATCAAGGCAGGCAGGACCGATAAGCCGCAAAGTGGATGGTTCAGGGAACAACGCCACGTGAACACAAACCTAAAGTGCTCCGCAGCTGAAAGACAAAACACAGGAGACAGAAACGCTGACCGTTTAAAAGAAAAAAAAAAAAAAAAAAGCCTCACTCTTAAGAGTCCATCAAGATTTAAGTTCTCAAGTCACAATGTATCAGCACAGACTTCTCATAAGGCCTGAAACTTGGCACAGTAAACACGTGAATCAGTTCTCCCAAGTCCATCGTTTTCTTTGACGAGCCTCTTGAGTCTCAGGCTGGTTTCAAAGTAAGCCCTTCTCTATTTGTTGATGATTTAATAATTAACATACTTGAAAACACATTGACTTCCAAATTAATCTGCTAATAAAATATTAATTGCCACACTGGCTGTCATCCACAGAAAAAAACACAATCACTTTTTGGATGTGAAAACATTAGAATTCGAAGCCATTTTGGCCATCTGAACAGCCCCGGCTTTTGACAAGGGCATTCCAAAGCTAATCTGAAAAACTAGTCCAGGCCATGATCGCTGGGGGGTCGGACTTTCCTCATCACCCCACCTCCCTTCCGGAATTAGAACCTAGACGTTTAGTCTGATGGGAAACATTTACGATCTATTCTCTCCGAAGCTACCTGGAGGATTTCCCCTCCACATGACAAAGCCTTGGTCTCCACAACCCCTTATCTGACAACTCTCTTAACCAAATGTCAATCAGGAAATTTTCGAATCTACCTATGACCTGGACACCCCTGCTTCCAGTTGTCCCACCTTTCCAGACCAAACCCATGTACATCTTACATTTATTTGATCGATTGTCTCATGTCTCCCTAAAAGCTATAAAACCAGGCTGGGCTCTGACCACCTCGAGAATACGTTCTTAGGATCTCCTGAGGGTAGTATCAAGGGCCATGGTAACTCATTTGGCTCAGAATAAATCTCCAAATGCTTCACAGAGTTTGACTCTTTACTGACATGGTACCTTTCATGGGTATTCATCTGGGGGACTCACAATCAACCAGAGGCATCAGTTGCCCACTGTGCAGAAGTCTCTGCAGGACTGAGCCTCTGGCACGCGGACTCCAACACCTGAAGCAGCAGCTCTCCCACGTCCCATGGCCTGATAGACCTGCACCTCCAGGGCTTCTCATTTCAGAGTCTCAGCAACAAATCTACCAAACGTGATCAACATCACAGAATATGCCTCGAGGCTTTTGGCTGTTGTTTCTCCCCAAGTTTACTCTAGAACCAGAATGGCAACACTCGGAACAGGATGGTTCTCAGTCACTGACCCTCCTGGTAAATACACTGTCTCCAAGGCCCTTTCCCGCCAGTCACAGCTTCCTTTGAGTCAGGCTCGAAGGCCACCTCCCCAAGAAGGAAACCTCTTCAATCCAGCAATCACAGCTCCTGTTCCCATCTAGAGCTTGTCTGCCAGGAAGGGAAGACTCCTCATTCCAGAGACAGCAGGTGCCACAAACTCAGGGTTGTAGCCATTGCAAAGGCAAACACTCATGAAATTAATAGACTTTTTCCTCCTTGGATACTGATGTTTCCTCTTCTGGAGGTCAGCCAAGGCCATCTGCACGAGTCACGAGCGTGATGGCTCCAGCCCCTCCTTCGGTGTCAGCAGTGTGGCTCCGCTCTGAGACCCTCCTGCACCAGCCAGGCCATGCACCTGTTCCCACGACTGCTGTCAGCAGACTACAGCGATTCTAAAATAATCAGCAAACTGAGGTTCCGAAGGATGCATTTTAAAGAAAAATGTGTAAGTTTTACTGCATGAAATCAGCTACATCTTTTGCTACTCCAGAGGCTTTTTGTTTTGCTTTCCTCAAGGTTCTCTACAATGATCCCGACAGTTACAGGCAGAGGGTTGGGCAGGCCGCGTCTGATGTTTAACACACACAGAGGATCCACATCATAGGATTTTCCCTGTTTACCAACATCATCAGGACAAACTTTAAGCAATAATAATCTCCCTGTCTGGAAAACTGAGCTCACTTGAGAACTAATGCAACAAATGTGTTTGACAAAGTTGCAGGTGGACATTTTAGTGAATGAATCACTATTTCAAGGAGGATGAAGGCTCACTATTCAAAGGTAGGTTTTGGCAAGTTTTGTAATTTTAGCTTCATGCATTTAAATCATGAAGTGAGGCTTGTACCTGATACATTACAGAATCTCTACAAAATAGAGAAAATTCCATTTCTGTACATTCACTCTCATTCTTTTCCATATGCATACAGATGGTGGTAATTTAAGTTGGCATTCCAACAGGATTTCTAAATTAAACTGTCTTCTACTTTAAACACTACGTGTTAAACATTGCACATTCCATTGTTCAACATTTATAGCAGGGTCTGTATGGCCCGTTTTAAAGATTTCTTCCTCACTAAAAGCAAACGTTTAAACAATAAATGGTCTACTCTAAAATATTCTAGAGACAGAGATACATTTGGAGAGTGGACACACTTAACACAGAAATCTGCAACATCAAACAGGCACAACCAGCAGTGAGGGTGGAAGGGGCGCTGAGTGCCCCTAAAAACACACACAAGCCTGGCTGCTTAAAAGGAATGAATATAGCTCAACACTCCCATGTGAACATTGATGTGTCTACTGCCTTACAGAATCCTTCTAGCTGAGCTGCAGGAATCTTCTTTGGAACCTTTTCTCACCTACACTGCCTACAGGTGCCCACTGGGCTCCCTGGGTAGTATCGTGTCTTTGTTTAGAATATTACAGTATTTGGAGGTCTGTTTAATCCCAAGTCAGAGCCTTATCATAACTCAGACACCATCCCTCAGGGCTTGTGGGCCAACTTCGGCTAACCCAGGCTGCTCCACAGTGCCCTGCACATGGGCTTGGTGCATCCACACGATTTTAAGATTTGGGGCTGCTGTTTTCTGCAGTCACAGACGCGGACTTACATATTCATCATGACTGAAGGCAGCACGTATTTTTATGTTCCTTCTGTAACGGTAATAATCATGGCAACATTTCCCTGATCGTTAAAAGAGCCTCCTAACAGCAGTTGCATTCCACCCCCTTCCTTAAAATTAATAGAATTTACCAAACTAGGTGAAATCAGTCTTCATGAGAAAGTGACAAATCAGTGTTCACACAGTGGCATAGTAGCTGGGCATAGAGTGTACGTCAACATCCCAAACTAAGCACCCATCACAGTTATTCCCAACTCACAGGAAAGCTAGAAAAATTTGAAGGCTTAAAACATAATTATAAATGAAAATAACAAGAAACCAAAGTTTCTGAGGAGCATTTGTTAGCCAAACAAGGAAAGCCATTAACCAGTGCTGATTACATTGCATTTGATTACAGCAGCCAAAGACGTGTCCAGAGGAAGAGACTTTTAAACATTAGTCTTTCAGTAAGAATGGTTGCTTAACAAGTTCAGACTACTGGGCTACACCAATCATCAATTAAAAAGCAAGGCAAACGAGTGAGAGTCATTTTCCTTAATCCTTAATGTGTCAAAAATTACCACATTGGTCAAGCTGGTCTCCAACTCCTGACCTCAGGTGATCCACCCACCCCGGCCTCCCAAAGCGCTGGGATTACAGGCATGAGCCACCATGCCTGGCTGAGAAGTGTTTGACAGAGGCTGAGGGGAGGCTCCTGTCCCTTCCTGGGATATCCACATCCCACCCAGTTTCCCATACCGATTGTGACACTCGAAGCATCACAGCAAGGGCAGCTGCATCCCTGCAGTTCTCTGCACTAACGCCACAGCTGCGTGAGCAGCCATAGCCCTGGAGCTGCCACTCAGCCTTATCATGCTGGCACAAGCACAGCAGAAACTACCACGCCCCCAAGAGGGAGGAGTGGGGACCCAGGGGAGTGAACCAGGAGGGAGGAATGTGGCCCAGGGGAGTAGGGAGGTGTGGGGGCCCTGGGGAGTGAACTATGAGGGAGGCCTGGGGGCTCAGGGGAGTGAACAAGGAGGGAGGCGTGGGGGCCCAGGGGAGTGAACAAGGAGGGAGGCGTGGGGGCCCAGGGCAGTGAACCAGGAGAGAGGCGTGGGGACACAGGAGAGTGAACCAGGAGGGAGGAGGGTGGAGTTCGGCCCAGCGAGTGAAACAGGAGGCAGGAGTTCGGCCCAGGGAGTGAACCAGGAGGGAGGAGTGTGGTCCAGGGGAGTGAGCCAGGAAGGAGGAGGGAGGAATGTGGTCTGGGGAATGAACCAGGAGGGAGGAATGCAGTCCATGGGAGTAGGGAAGAGTTTGGTCCAGGGGAGTGAATAAGGAGCCTCTGGGGGTAGCAAGTTCACACACCACAAATACCACCCAATCCATCTGCGTGCAGGGAGGGGCCGGAAACCACGCAGGAGCTATAGCGCTTTCTCCTCACAGAAGAGGAGTGAGGATACCGACTCACACATGAAATCAGAGCTAAAGTTCTACCATGGTGGGGAGACGCTTCACAGACCGAAATGGGTGCAAAAAGAAACCAATCATATCATACAAGATCAGTGGATGGAACGGGATCAGAAATTTAAGCCTGTAACAAGTTTTCAGAGAAAACTTCACTTGATCTGCAAGATGGCTGCAGCTCTGCTTGATCATTTCTGCAAATGTCTAACTCGCGATCAGCCATCTCAGAGCCCTTCAAGAGGAGTAACAAAATCAAAACGCCAAGGCATCCTCCATATTTTAGATAGCCTGCAACAGTATGGAAATGAGCAGCGGTGTCAGAGCTTTCAAGTTTGTTTGAAGTAAATTCCAGCATGAGGGCAGCATCTTCCTGGCTGAAGCAATGAGGTGGGCTCCTGCTCACTGCATGGGAGACCAGCTTTCATCTAAGCTGCTGTCAAGGGTCTGCAAACCATGATCCCCGACCGAGCCTTGGCCAGGGAACCAGAAGTGATTTTTACACTTTGAAGTTTTAACAAAAGAAATATATGCAGAGACTTCTGTGGCCCTCAAAGCATAACATGTTGTCTACTCTGCCCTTTACAGGAGCTTCTAGCTTTGGTGTCAGTTACAAAGTGTTTCTATAAAATAATGTCACTGATTTTCAAGCATGCCAGGAAAAGTCACACTTCTCAACAACCCTCAATGGAGATGCACCATCCTGTGTTTCACACAGATTTTAGATTTTTAAAAGCCAAAATAAGGGAGGTAATTCAGCTAAGTATTATAGTAACACAATTTGAGATACTTAACGATGTGTGACAACAGAATAATTGGCATTCCTGTGAGGCAATAAACTAGCTCAAACACAAAATAACAAATCAAAGCATGTTTTGGTCTCTCAAAGTGATCAGCGAAATTGGAAATAACAGTTAAATGACACTAAAAAAAAAAAAAAAGCACAAACAAAACAAATACTACTATACCATCACTCCTTAAATTTATTTAACTACTGCTGCCAAATACAATGGAGAGACTTCTTACTGCAGGGTAATAATCAGCCATTGTCATCATGAAATAGACCGCTGTGCAGGCTCAGGCCCTCCAGCCCACAAAGGCAGGGGGAGGGAGGAGAAACGATGGCCAGAAACAAAGGGACAGGGCAACCATGACCTAGTCAGCAATTGTACCCTCCCACCTTTCTTCTGGACTTACAATTTTGGAGCCATCTGGGTTTAACTTCCTATGTCCATAAGTCAGCAAGTCGGCCTTCCCCCATGTTTTAGAGCCTCATCAGCTCACCCCTGGATAGTATCAATGGCCTCGGAGCTCCAGTCAACCTTGTACTCCACAGACTCAAGTATGCCAAGAGCCACTCCAGGCTGCCACTGCCATGACCAAAGGCTTTCATAGACAGTCACCAGCACTGCACAAATCCATGTGGCTTCACCAGGCGCAAAGCAGCTCCAGCATTCCATCCAGTCTGTCGCTGCTACCATAGCTGTGAGTCTATGATGTGTCAGAAAGGGAAGGAAGACACCATGTACATCATCTCATTTAAGCTTCAGTGTCACAAGGTGGATTTTGTCGTGCCCATTTTATGGATCAGGAAAGTTTTAAGGAGGGCAAGCACAG
Source organism: Chlorocebus sabaeus (assembly GCF_047675955.1). Taxonomy (NCBI): domain Eukaryota; kingdom Metazoa; phylum Chordata; class Mammalia; order Primates; family Cercopithecidae; genus Chlorocebus; species Chlorocebus sabaeus. Next base: position 568,360 of record NC_132913.1, on the reverse strand, counting down.
GGCCCTGCTGACACAAGAGCAAGACCCGCAGAGGCCTGGGCATGACACCCATCCCACGCTCCCTGGGTCCTGATATCCACTCCTCCCCCGTGGGAGCCTGATCCTGGGTCTGCCTGAATTGCTACCATTCCTAAGACACGACTCACGCCTGCTCACCTCCTCCTTTATCTGTTTCCCGCAGCCCAGAGGCGTGTGCTCTTCCATCCAGACAGACATCACACTTCAGCACCTGCACTTGACACCACGTCAGCCAAAAGCTTCTCTCAAACCTACCCCCACACCTGCCGGTCACACAGGTCTGCACCCATCACCTTTCTCACATGAATTCTCACATATTCCTGTGTAGCACCTTCCAACTGATTATAGTCTGAGAGGAAGAAGCTTTGTAGATAAGTCCACGTTCTACTTTGCTCCCAGCCCTCCATCTTGCGTCTTGCATGAGGCAACCAATTAACAGCAAATTCATTTCAGCACAACTTTTCCATTTGAAGAAACGCAGAGCATAGGGTTCTGGTCATAATTAAAAGCTTGTTTCATTTGTCATTTGAAATTCCATGTACTGCTGCAACAGCAGCACTCCCTCCTCGCCAGGCTCTGCCCTAAGGACATCTTTCTTCCAGTGCACGACTCCCATCAGAACCCCGGCAGTGAGAGCCCTGCAGGTTTCCCAGCGCCTCGGGCTGTGGCTTCCACGCTGGGCCAGCACTGACAGGACGGGAATGGTGCCCCCAACAACTACAGGATCGGAAACTGGTCGACTGCTCTGTAGAATGGAGACATGTTAGTAATCCCCGACATTTCCACTGACAGGCTGCTCAGGTAAACTGGGAAAAATCCACAAAATAAAAAGAACCCATGGGGAGGAGCACTTCTCTCTCCAACCTGGCAGCAAACGGTGGCTGTGCAGACGACCTCTTCAGGAAAACCATCGACTGCATCTCAGGTCAACAACAGCCCCACTGAGGGCCAAAAAATCAGCTCCCCCCGGCCCTCACTTCCTAAGGGTCAGCCCTCCCAGGCCACCTCTCCTGGAAGATCAGCTCTGACGCACCCACGACGGTCAGGAACCGGCTCTGGGACACATTTCCCAGGCTCCTGCCCACTGCCCTCTCTTCTTCGTCCTCCACATCTCCCTCTTCACTCCCATCCGCCTGCCCCCTTTCACTTCCCTTCTCTCCTTTCCTCCCCCTCCCTCATTTCCTTTCAGCCCTCACCTTCCTCACTGCACTTCCCTATGCAACTCAGCTGACGCATTCTCAGGTCAGTAGAGTTTTCTTTCACTCTGTTTCTATTGCAATGATCATTCTCTTAATGAACAGAAACCTGTTTCGGACCATGTGGATGCCACCTCCTGACCAACTGCTGCCCCGCGGCTCCGTGTCCACTCAGTGTCCTCAGGGCGCAGGTGCCCAGCAGTATGGCTGCGACCAGGGATAGCAACATGGGACATGGGACAGGTATCCCAGCCAAGAAGCCCTGCAAAGCCTCCCCAGCAAACTGGAGCAAGGCCCAGGGCGGTAGGGAGAGCGCCGTGCTCATGATGTAGGCCGTTCAGCTTCCGCAAACTGTCCATCGACTGCAAATTACTTTGTTTCCATGGTTACAAAAGAACCATAAGCATTCTGAAATATGTTCTTGGTTTCATGTTTGCAAAATCTAAGCAACATTATAAGAAAAATCACTGAATTCTACCCGAAGCTCTAGGGGTATTTTCCTCTCTGAAAGGAGCCCCTTCCAGGACTTGGGATTGAGTGACAGCCTTCAAAATCACGGTTATCCTGGTGGTAACAGGGAACTCCTCAGCCCGCTGGGAGCTGGGGCCCTCGACAGCCCCCACGGCTCCAGACTCCAGTGTTCTAAGGATCGCACATGTGCAGATAGCAAAGCTTGCTGCACATACGCCAGGTGCTAAAAAGCCCCAAACTTCTCATTCATACTTGCTAACCGCATCGCTTCTCTCAGCCTCCACAGCGTTTCACACTCTGCCTTTATATAGAGATGAACCATGCATCCTGAGCGCTACAAAGATTCACCTCCTTCCGGGCAGAGGGGTGCATCTTTCCATCACGGGGTCTTCACGCGAGCCGGCCCAGGATTTGCAGAGTGGGTGAGTCTAACGTTGATGACACTTTCTCAATATTCCCTTCACACCCCTCCAAAAACAAGAGTGCTGCCAGCTTCTTACCAAGGTTGTAATGAGCAAAATATTTTTCTCTTATTTGTCACTTTTTAACGTAATACTTGAGAAGAATGTGACTCTGCACGTACACTGTAAGCACCCACACTGTGAACATTCTGCTCTCCTATGACTGTATTCACAGGCCACAAGGACAAAACTTCTCCATAGTAGCCTATATATATATATATATATATATATATATATAAACATGACTTCCACTTATCTGAAAGTCACAGATGTGGCTTTTCCTTCATAAAAAGATCCAAATGATACAGAAGCCAGGTTTAATAAACACATTGTTCCAGGTGGGAAAATGACCACTCAGTCTCCCTCCCCTCAAAGACCAGGGCAGCCAGGAAACTGCGCTCTCCAGTAAATGACAACCGGCAGGATTCCCTAAATAAGCAGCCGGAAGACTCCCATCTCACAGAGCGCGCCTTTCAAGACTCAAGATGTCCCTGCTCCCTGAATGTCCTACAAAGAACAGACTACCCAACTGAGGACTGAGGCAGTAAAGAAACCTGTTTTTGGCCGGGTGTGGCGGCTCACGCTTGCAATCCCAGCACTGTGGTAGGACGAGGCAGGTGGATCACAAGGTCAGGAGATCGAGACCATTCTGGCTAACACGGTGAAACCCCCGTCTCTACCAAAAATAAAAAAAATTAGCCAGGTGTGGTAGCGGGCACCTGTAGTCCCAGCTACTCGGGAGGCTGAGGCAGGAGAATGGCGTGAAGCTGGGAAGTGGAGTTTGCAGTGAGCCGAGATCGTGCGCCACTGCACTCCAGCCTGGGCGACAGAGCAAGACTCTGTCTCACAAAATTAAAATAAATAAAATTTAAAATGTTTTCAGTAAATAGCATCATCGACCCCCAAATGAGAGGTACCGTTTTCATTCTAAGAGGGAAACACTACAAAGTACGTACATTTTAGCCCCGTAAGTGAATTCTTTGGGCGTTCCTGTGTCCGCTATCAAATGCAACACATCACCTCAAAAGGCAAAGTTCTATAAGTCACATCCAAGGAGGGAAAAATCATTCTAAGTTTCAGCAATCCAGTAAGAACCTGATCCAGAGAAGCCTACTTGTTCCAGACTCTCAGCAGCAATATAATGCTACAATGTAATGAAAACAAAGGGATGATTAAGAAAATTTCAATGCTAATAAAAGACAAAAACGTAATTGGATTTATTCTACTCTAGACAGAGCAGCCGGGCAGTTCACCCATACGTTATGAACGTTGCTGTTTATCAGACAGGGTCCAAACTCTGTCAACAAGGCTTGACAGCAAGAGTGTGATCTCCACTCACTGCAAGGTCTGCCTCCCAGGCTCAAGCGATTCTCTTCAGCCTCTGGAGTAGCCGGGACTACAGGTGTGCAGTCATCACGCCCAGCTAATTTGTGTGTTTTCAGTAGAGGCGGGATTTCGCCAGGTTGCCCAGGCTGGTTCCCTGAATCTCAAGCTCCCAGGCTCAAGCAATCCAACCGCCTCAGCCTCCCAAAACGCTGGGATTACAGGTGTGAGCCATCACGCCTGGCCCTTTTTTTTTATTTTCTTTTTAAGTGATTAATGTGCTTCAGAGTCTTGTAGGCATTAAAAAAAAAAAAAAAAAAAAAAAAAGCAAATTCTGTAAGGGAAAGAAAGCATTGACACGTTTTACACTTCTCAAAACTCAAAACTGAAATGCTAAGAATAAATGTATTTTATTCACAGAAGCAGCATTCTTAAAGTTCTATAAAAGTGATACCATGGACACCACCACATCACAGATGAGTGTGGCAGGACTGCTCAGATTCAGAACACATTCTCAACAGTCCTCTTGCCCCTTTCCTCAATGGGAACACTTTATTCTGTCTTTTATTCAAATTAAGTATCTTGCAAGGGAGTTGAAGAAAACTGCATAGCAGATTTTAAAACTTCAATGCTTTTCTCAATGTTCGCCACATTCTGATACATTTTACTGACTACACGGCCAATAAGCCTAAAGCTTTTTGCATCGATAAAGACAATACTCCTTGTAGCAATAGGCTTTTTCTTTTCTATACAAAGATCTATAACTTAAGCTAGTAAACTGGGCATTTCACAAAGATTTTGCACAATTCCTAGCACAGATTTTAGCAAAATAAAACCATTATCTTTCCGCAATTAAATAAGCAAGCATAGGAAACTGCACAGTTAAAATAACCATTCCATTATTTTATATAAACACAAATGAGAAAGAGTATGCTTTGAAAAACGGTATTTCCATATGCCAACGATGAAGCAGAAGACAGTTCCTCAGCCTCATATGACATATGACAACCGAAGTACTCTGGCCCAAGCCCAGCCCGGTTAAATGGAAAAGAAGTCAACGTGTGAGTGACCGTGGTGGGGCACTCTGATAGCCACAGTCCAGGAAAGAACAGCTAACATCTTTCTTCTTCATGGGAAAACCGAAACATACTCGAGAGACCTTGATTCTTTAAAACACAGTCTGCCCCAGTACTAACCTTAAGCTCCCGTTGATCAAGATTGCTATAACCACAGAGGTGTTTTTCCAGGCCCTCGAAAATCACGGACATGGCACAAACACAACGTTTTCAAACACTCAATGCAGCCAATTTGTTAAATGTGCTGTGATACCGGAGGTCTTGTGCAGGACCAGAAGCATCGCAGCCTGGTTACCTGTCCTGGTGTTCAATGCTTTGTATGTGCAAAACTTCCTGTTACAATTTACTGGGCTTAATGTGATTCAGTTCGTCACAGAAGAGAGCTATGACATTTACTTAATTCCACACACAGATTCTCAGGTTCACCTTCCACGAGTGACTGCTCTGCCCACGAGACAGCGGAGGGAAGACCCAGGAAAGGTCTGGGAGATGCCAGGTGCTCACAAACTGGTATCCGTTTACTGGTTCTGGCTTAAAGGAAAACAGACATAGAAGAAGCTAAAAGGGCTCACTACACCTAATATCACAATGTTCTCAACTTTACCTTAGCCAAAAATAAAAGCGGAAAAGCAAAACGACTCCAGGGCATGATTCCAGTGCTAATCTGAAACATGAAATGTTTAGAAGACAAAGTTTATTGTGAGTGCAAGTAATATACACATAAAACACTGGTTTCACAAAACCCAGTCTTTGTGATTGCTTTTATAAAAAGTAAAATTCTCATGAGGATCGCATACATTAACTGATTTTCAAATGAAGGGACTGGTAAACTTCAGGGCATATGATTTCTGCCACACACGAGGGGAGCAGTGAGAGAGAAGAGCTAGGATCAAGTGTGCTGAAGCTGTCTTAGGACTGAAATTCAGTTTCTGCCAAAACAAAAACACAGGAGTCTGTCAACTTCCATAGCAAGCTCTGCTTGAGAGCGTCAAGATGTTAAAGTTGCAAAGGAGCTTCTCCCTGTATGGGCACGTGTGATCCTTGCAAAAACATAGCTCAGCATCATCAAAAATCAGGAAAGAACACAAGCCTTCCAGACATGAAATCCAAGAGCAGAAGGGAGCAGAGTCCAAGCTTGCTCGGCAGAACTGCTGATGGACAACAGCACAGAGGACGTCACAGGGACGGCAGGGCAAGCAACAGCAGCTTGTCTCACCGCAAGCAGGGCCTGAGCCAGGGGAGCAGTCTCCTCCAACCTGACAAGGAGGTGCGAGGAGCCACAGAGAAGTCAATTCAGGGTCCTTTTCAGAAAGGGGCAACAATGAGAAAATCTGGTCTTACCCACCCCCCACCCGCCACGGTAACAGCTAAACTTGCACGTGCGTCTGTCACGTTCCCCAACCCCTCTTGCAGATGCTCTTCCTGCACCCGGGTGCCCGTCTCCGTGCTGCTCCTGAGGCCACACCTGTTGTCATCCACTAGTGACCAGGAATTCACCTTTGTCCGGGAGAAGCAAATGCAGAGTTCACACACTCCTGTACAGGTTTGTTGGCCGAGAATGTAACTGCATTGTCCGATTCCAGATGTGCTGGTACCAAGGAGAACGTTCAATGTCTGGCATTTATAAACGGTATCAGTGGGTTCTCCTGGGACTCCCAGGCAGCCGCACGAGGGAGGGAGCTGTTGCCCTGTTACCCCGAGCCAAAGCAAGGCTGATAGGCACACACCACAGGCCACATCACACTCGAGCACCGACTCTTGACAGTTGCTCATTTGTGTGTTAAGAGTTCAGGGTACAGGCGACAGACAGGCCTGATCTCAGCCATGGGACAACAGCGACTGCCCACAAGTCCCGTATCTAAGCCCCGACTTGCCCATCCATCCTTCCTTCAGGAACAATGCCCACCTCACAGTGCAGCCATGAACGCTAAGTCAGCACGTACATACACAACCAGATTCATTGCAATTGTGCTTTCTACAACAAGTTAATACAACCAGACGCTATCATTGAGACTGAATAACCAATATTAGAACAGAAGATCAGGCCAGGGATGGTGGTTCAGACCTGTAATCCCAGCACTTTGGGAAGCTGAGGTGGGTGGATCACTTGAGGTCAGGAGTTGCAGACCAGCTTGGCCAACATGACAAAACCCCATCTCTACTAAAAATAAATTATCCGAACATGGTGGCACACACCCTGTAACCCCAGCTACTAGGGAGGCTGAGCCATAAGAATCACTTGAACCTGGGAAGTAGAGGTTTCAGTGAACGGACATCGTACTACTGTGTTCCACCCTTCCAGCCTGGGTGACAGACCAAGATTCTAGTAAAAAAAAAAAAGGTCAAGATGAAAACTGATTGCCAAGGTCCATGTTCCACATACTTCAAACATAAAGTTCATTAGCTGGTACTTGATCAAGTTGTTGATTTCTTCATTACAATCTTGTATATCCTTCTAACACGGCTCAAAATGTTTACATTTGAGCACACCTGGAGTATAACAAAAAATAAAGTGCCTATATTTCATCAACGAGCAAGCTCCAGTAAGGCTGCATCCTGCTCTAGTTAATCCTTTGACAACGTAAAACTGAACCATCCTGACATAGCACTGACACATGGTACAAGAATAATGACCTCCAATTAAATCGCTAGATTTACAGAACACATAAATATAGTTTATCACTAATTCACCAGCGATTAGCAAGGTTTTAAAGGAAGAAAAAGCATCGGGACTGTAACTAGGAATAAAGGCAAAAAGAAACACGAGAAATTAGTCACTTTTAAATCAATACCCTTTCTGTGGGGCCGTAATAAAGTATACACAACAGGTGTGCAAGCTGTCATGCTAAGCTGTCACCAAGCTCTCTACGAAGGTGGTAAGAGCGCCCCAAGTCGCAGAGCCTCATATTCCTATTTAAACGCTACACAGCCAACACCACACTCGGCACGCAGTGAGAACTCTGAAAGCTCTGAGGAACGCATGATGGGATGAAGGGCCTCAGTCCTGCCATCACCCTGCTGCTTATTAAAAATATAAAACAAAACCCTGCCTTCAAGGTGCTCAGATCTAACTAGTACAAAGTTTTGCTTTCGACAAGTTAACTACGAATGATGAAGACTCTCAACAGCTGTGCGAAATGTAAAGCAACCTAATAAGAGGAACTTGGCTGAGACTAAACCCAGAGATGGTTTTTTAACCACAGAAGAGGAAAGAACTGAAGAACCTTACAGAAAGTTGACAGCAATTTCTATTTCTCTATGGTAGAACCTGGAATTTACCTTTGAGACAGACTGTCCTTCTGTTCTGAAAAATCAGATTATTCTTGCAATCCTCCATCAGGACTGAAATTCCCAAAGGCATGGAAAACCAAGTACTAATTTTAAAACCCCCCCAAAAAACGACCTATGACCTTAGATGTGAGATTTAGTATTCTCAAATTCCAAATTTGGAAATATTTTGCACAAAGTCCTTATTTTCCCTGTTTACTTGAAAGCTCTCTATTCTTTTGTCCTAAATATCTTCTTTCTCATCCTTCCAAACAGTATCTGAAGATGAACTTACATATCGTTTTCAATGTTAACCAAGAAGATACTACATTTGTCACGAACTGTTTATATTCACAACTCTAGGAGGGATTTCGCTACATCGTGAGGAATAACACGAGGCAGGAAATACGCCACGAATAAAGAACAGTAGAAAGTGGACACATTTCCTGATGAGTGCCGATTTCTCATTGAGCTGCTGACAAAGTTATAATACAGAAAGCTAGACAGCTGCTCTGTTAGTTCTACCTCACTTAAGTGACCGAGTCATTGTTGTTTCGGTTCCCTTTCTCGTCTTGGGATGAGACACACCTCACAGAGTTGTTTGTGATTTCAGGGACACACACATCAATGAAGTGACTATTCGTAAATCGTTGCAAAGGATATAGTAACCTGCCAAATTTCAACTAGGTTGCAACAAACAACTGTTTTCATCCTACACTCTCCGGTGCCAGCAAGATGGTGTGTTCTTGGATCCCTGCGGGAGCCCTATTCCTGGTGCCATAGAGCACACATACATTTACATCCACATAGTGTACGTATATGGTACACTGTAACACGTGTACCTGCATAGAGCATACACACATCCGAATATGTAGAGTGTACATAAGAGCACTACATGCGTACAGAGTGCACACACATCCAGATCTATGTTGTATACATGCATAGAGTGTACACACATCCAAATATAGCATACAAACAAGTTCACACCGTGTGTAAAAGCACAGAGCATACACACATCCAAATAGCAAATGTACATAGGTACGCTAACATGTATGCGCATGCATAGCATGTACACCCATCTATATGCATACAGTGTACACAGGTATACTATAACCTGTATGTACATGCATATGGCATACACATGCACATCCGTATGTACACAGGTATGCTATTTGCTATATGTATACACATGCGTATAGCATACATTCTTATCCAATGTACGTAGGTGCACTACAGCATGCATACACATGCGCAGTGTACACATATGCACATGTATACAATGTACCTCAGTACACTAATGTATAAAGCATATACACATATGCAATAGTGTACATATATATGCATCATGTATATGTGTTAGTGTGTACATATCCAGAAGTTTATTCAGTGTGTATAGTGTACATGCATGCTTGTGTGCACATATGTATATATACATCTGCAGAAACAATGTGCACATACCCATATGGTGTACGTACACAGGTATGTATATGGCATTAAATGCATGTACGTACACATGCAGAACACATAGGTGTCCAAGTAGTGTGCATATAACCGTAGTGCCCATACACACATATACACATGTACATGCATGCCTACAGCATGCATGTGTGTAGGACACAAATGTAGTGTACATACCTATACATTGTAAAAACATGCATAGTGGAAATACACGTAGTATGCATACACCACATACACACATGTACATTTATACAGTACACATATACCGAGACCGAGAACAGGCCATGAGTATTAACACTGCGGAAACGCTTCCGGTTCTACCTAAGTGAATATTTTTTCAAACTATAATAGAACTCATACAAAAAGGGTTTTAAGGTCCTAATGCAGTACACGTCAGAACTGACTCATGATAAAGCGCTCCTTAAAAATTAAAAATATGTCCTCATGTTTTGGCCTTTGAGACAAAGCCTCTTAGTTAATCGAGTTCTGACTGAATTTGACTCACGGTACTCTGGCAGATTCTTCATTTTCTGGTGAGACAGACGAATGTCCCAGGGTGAGGGCAATGCCAGCCTTTTCAGGGTCAGCTTTTCGAGGAGCGACGTCTGGCAGAACACAATCCAACACCATAGTAGGATCCCCCACCCAGCCACTTAGACGCTTTCGGGGACTTACTCTGTCTCCTTGTCTCCTTTTCTTGAATTCAGCTGGGGGGAAAAAAAAACCCAAAAAAATCAAAACCAAAAACTAACAGCCCATGTGTTTGTGTGTCCGAAAACTTAATACATCCACATCCAACTTTCTAAATGAGACACAGCAGGTATGATGGTCACTGAACAGTGGCCACTGTTGAGAAAATACAAAGTCTTCTGCAAACATGAACGAGTTTCTAGGAATACAAAAGTCAAGGGAATTTACTTCACATATTAAAGCTGTCAAGGGTGCTCATCAAAAATGTACTTAGAGGTTTTCCTTTAAAGATATTTTTGAAGATTTTTAAGTTGCAATACTTAAAAGCCTCTGGGAAAAGAAAGGATACAGGTATCTGGAAGATTTATACTAAATAATTTTCATGTCTTTTTGATAAAGTTAAATAAGGTCAGCCTTGAAGTAATGGGTTCCACTACTCTGAGGCTGTGTATGGAATCCACAGCACCACCAGACAATTGAATAAACAGCAAGTCTGCACACATAGGACACAGGCAGTGAGCCAGCCGGACTAGTTGTCAGCTTCTGGGTCAGTTCTACCCAGTTCTGCCCAGGCCCCACTGGAGATGAAAATCTGCCCTTCAGAAGCCCTCAAACCCCACCTTTCAAAATAGAATCCTCTTCAACTGAGGCCCAAGTCCAAAAATCTACTGATATCTTAGCACCTGTTAGACCAGCTGTCGCCTAGCCTTTTTGGCACCAGGGATGGGTTTCATGGAAGACAATTTTTTCTGGCGGGTGGTTTTGAATTGCAACTGCTCAACCTCAGGTCAGGCATTGGATCATCATAAGGAGCACCTCCGAGATCCCTCACATGCAGTTTACGATAGGGTCCCAGCGCCTAGGAGAATACACAGCTTATGATAGGGCCCCAGAACCCAGGAGAACATGCGGCTTACGAGAGGGTCCCTGCGCCTAGGAGAACAGGTATTAAATGGGTTGGCAAAGCCAAAATCCACCGGATCTACCACTCCAAAACAAACATACACCACTGCCCAATATTGATGTGAGCCAAAAACATGGAAGTCTTGAGGGCCCACACTGACCACAGCCAGACACCACTTCTGAAAGAACCAAGCACGTGCCTAAAGATCACCCATGATGACCCAGGAGAGCAGTTTGAGCAGAGACAAAGGTGAAGGAGAGGCACATGGGCCAGGGTGCTGGGTGTGCCCATCTTTGTGACCTCACTGAGATTGCTGACCTCTGGCCCTTGGTGTCCGTCCTATGGAGGAGGTAGCCCCCAAATCCCTGCCTCCCTTCAGCGCTGACTGAGGCTGCCCTGAAGTCTCCCCAGGGCTGAGACTACTTCTAAATCCTGTTAGCTGCACACCCACATAAAAAACAAAAAACAAAATATCAAGTATGCAGACAGGAAAAGAAAAATATGTGAATCCTCCCTTATTCAACAGGCATTTAAAAAGTAACAGGAAAATTGTGATAGTCTTTAAACAACCACCAGCTATCACGTCCTGTTGAAATGTTTTAGCTTATCAAGAACATCTTTACCAAGCACCTGTGTGTTCAGGAAATCAGTTGACAGATTCCAAATAACCTCGGAGCTTACGACCTGACCCCCACTCATGCGCATCACCTCTCCAGAAGAACGTGTCCTGGACACCTTTCAAATGGTGAGGAACAGGAACAAGGGTAGCTTTCCCTCAACACCACAAAACAAGCTCGACCCCGAGGAGCCCGGAGAACAGCAACGTTTAGTTTAGATGCTTTCCCACTGACCTTGTCAGAGCAAACGTTCCCATCCCACACTGCCCAGTGTTTAACTCTCCCTGGGATACCAGCAGCCGTCAACCCTCAACAAGCTGGACACAGAGGCCAAGCTGACAGGAGGCCTCTCTCCATTCCCTACTGAATTCGCTCACGACACGGATGTTCCCAAACACATACAGCCCCGAGTATTCCACACCTGGAGAACATTCAAACAACAGACGCTGCAAAGACGTTCCCCTAAAGAGAAACTCAGTTTCTAACTTCCCTTAGGGAAAAATATGAGACCCAGAACTTTCCAGAAAATCAAGTGTGGGAGGAAGCCACTCACCTCTGGCACTTCCTAAACCTGCCTTCCCACAGGTGCTCAGGGATGCCCCCGCGACAGCCCCGTCCACCCAGGATGGCAGCAGGTCTCAGGCAGCCAGCACCTGGGCAGCTGGCGAAGCAACCCCAGGGTGAAAACGCCATCCCAGGCACCACTTCCCGGAGCCCCTCAGCAAGAAAAACAGAGGTGGGACAGAGCTGAGGGCTGATTCGCGGCTGGGGAGCCACAGACTCGCACAGCTCAATCATCAGACATGCTCTTCTGTGGACAGAGCCCAGGGTGAGGCCAGCACAGAGACCCTCGTGCCGGCTCCATGAACCAGCGTCCTCCAGGGCTGCAAGTTTGTGATCACAGCTTCAGAATTTGGTTCCAGAATCTTCCGGAATCAAAGACACACCAAACTGTAAAGCTGCCAGTACAGCAGGGCCCAGGAGCAGGCTCGGGGAGGACCACATAGAAACCCCACACACAGCACACACATATGCATGCTTACTCCACACATGCCACCCCTTCACCCAATACTATACATGCAAAAGCATGTATGCACTCCACACACACCCTCAAATACATACGACACACATGAACATGCTCACTCCACCCACACCTGCTAAATACACTCACCACACACGCACAAACATGACACACGTGCACACTCATTCCAGGCATCACACCCCTCACCAAGTACACAGGTGCACACACCCCCAAGTCGAGAACCTGCAGACTCCACAAGCTTTGGTTTCCCCCACTGTTTCTCTCATCACATGAGATCCACACACACACGTGTCATTTACTGACATCTAACACTCGGGGAGGCCCTTAGACAGAACTGCAGTCACAAGTCGACTTCATTCAGGCATTCATCACCAGCCTCCTGAAGCCACCTCCTGTCCCCACGTGGAGCGGGGGCCGAGACCAGAGACGTCACTGGGCTTACAGATCCCCAGGCTGGCAACCCAGCGAAATCAAGAGGGCTCGGCCACGACCCTGGAGGGAGATGGGTACTGGGCTCAGGTATGCCGAACATGAGTCCTCATTTCCATACAGTGTCACCTACGAGGGCGTCAGGTGAAAGTCAGTGGTTTGGCATTCCTGGGATAGACAGTCCTGGAATTACAAGGGAAGCTTTTTACTCCTCCCCTCTGAACACATGAGGTCCATGGTACCCTCATATCTAACACTGGGAATCGGAATCGGTGACTCCTTGTCCACCTGAGGACCACCCAAGAGGATCCACACACCTGCTACAACTGCAGCACCGCACCTGGTCTGCAGGAGAGCAAAGCAAATCCCACCTTTATGAATAAAACTGGATTACCCGACACTGGCAGCCTGCAGTGTGTATATCGTCAACCCCCACATCTGCGCCACCTGCAAGAGGAACACAAAACCTTAGTCCCGGGCTCTCAGGACAGCCTGTGAGGTGGATGCTGGCACCCTTCTCATCTCCCAGTGGAGAGGAGAGAAGGCCAGGGTCAGGACTGGTGTATCAGGAGGGTCGGGGTTCAAACCCCATCTGCCTCACAAAGCAGCCCTTACCGTTCAAGTGACTTCTATCAGCCTTAAAATGTACCAGTTACCAGCAATTCTGAGTGCTGTTCCTTGGGACGTCATAAGCAAACATTTTGTTAGAAAGACTTTGCCAAATCTGCTTTCAAAATCCTATGTTATGAAATGACTAATGAAAATTTGAGCTATGAAATAAAGCACATAGTTAAATGAAACCCAAAATGACTATCGCGAAAGAAGTTTTAATTTGAAGTGAAAAATATCCTCTAAATGACATCAGCCAGAATTATCATCAATCATTACTGATCCCACATGCTTCAGGAATTATACAGCATCATCTCAGATATGAACTTAAAACCATTAGCTGAATGCACATTTCAGCGAAACCAAAGTTCTGCTATAATAAGCAGCACAGGCGTCTCTGGAGAGAATTTTAATTGGGACTACAAACGATGTGCACGATCATGGTAAGAGGTTTCATGCTGGCTGGTGGGACACAGAGAAACATCACTAACCTCAAAGACACGTGCTGCTTTGTACTGAGATGAGAGACGATGTGGATGGACTACTGTAAATATTTGAAAAGGAGAAACAATGCAAAGAAAGAATCGTATCAGTTTCCCTTTACATTCTTAGAAAAAAATGTTTTTTCTTTTGGGATGATTTAAAAAGAAAATGACATTTCTGGATTTTTTTGTTTTGTTTTGTTTTCTTTTTTTACTTTTCTTTCTGAGACTGGGTCTTGGCTCTGTCGCCAAGATTGGAGTACAGTGGAGCAATCGCAGTTCACTGTAGCCTTAAGTGATCTTCCCACCTCAGCCTCCAGAGTAGCAGGGACCACAGGCACGCACCACCACACTCAGCTAACTTTTCTGTTAATACAGATGGGGTCTTGCTATGTTGTCCAGGCTGGTCTTGAACCCCTTGGCCTCAAGTGATCCTCCTGCCTTGACCTCCCAAAGATTTAGCCTAAGCGACCATGTCTTATTGGAAAATAGACTTTAGAGCTAATGCATTTCTGTAAGATTTTCTACCTCTTTTCACTGGGGAAAAAGTAACTTGCCTCCAAGGGTCGGAGAAAAAGCCGTTACTGCAGACAAAAGCGCTGTGCATCCCGGGAACCGCTACACCATGAGACACGGCCGTGCACGCTGGATGCAGGAGTAGCACACGAGGCTAGCACAGGCCGATGCTGGCCCTCTCCAGAAGTAGGCCTGTCCTTCCTCCTCTCCTCAGCCCTCTCTCCCTTCAGGCCTCAGTGGCTGCTGACAGGGGAGAGGCCACAACTAGAGGAGGCTCTCAACTCCACCAGGGACAGGAGCCCCGGACACTGGGGACTCAACTGCTGCCCTCCGTGCCCACCTCCTTCTGGTCCAGACTTCTCAGGAGCCAGGCGTGGCCACTTTGACCCTCTCTTCCCTTCTGTGGTTCCTACAAAAACCATTCCAGCGAGCCCAGGCTGCCTCACACTCCAGGGACACCCAGCACAGGCCCCCTCCATGTCCTTATCCAAGCTCCTGGGGCCAGAAGGGTCTTGCAATATTTCACTTTCCAGTTGAGCATCCCCAGCCTGATCTCCAAAGTACTCCGAAGAGCATTTCCTTCGAGTGTCATGAGGAAGCTCGGAATGTTTCAGGTTTCAGAGCATTTTGGAGTAGGGACTCTCAGCCTTAATTTGAACCTCTTTGAGGAAGCCACACACTGAAGCCCCCGATGTCCACCCTACACAATCCCAGCACACCCTCTGAAGTCCTCAGTAGCAGATTTTCTTTCTTCAAAAATAACCACAAGTCACAAACTCACACACAATCACAGAAGGGGGCTGTGGACACCCGCACAGACGATGAAATTTAACTGTCACATTTTTACCTGGGTAATTTAAAGTCATTCCTCAAAACACACCTGTTTTACTGAGTTGCATTTTAAGGTGAACACACACAAATCATTTCAGGGAAACAAACGTCACTTTGGGCTGCGTGTGGTTTCTTGACTCCCGTGAATAACTCAGCATTCACCCTCACTTCTGGATAAGGGAGAAGATGCAAAGAAATCTGTTAAAACAAAGACATGAAATCAAGTTTAAGAAGGGTTTGAAAGGTTCCTCCTGTCCCCCTGGAGGGGAGACGAGGACACCTGGAAAGCTCACGGGGGACAGGAGCACAGCCTCCTCGGTGTGCCATGGACGCCGCCTCGCCGAGGGGAGAGGATCATGCCTGGAAGACTCACAGGGGTGGGAGCACAGCCTCCTCAGTGCTTTCTACACTCAGCAGCTTCAGAAATTCCTGCAGAAGCAGAACACATGAGAACTCAGACTGGAACACCTCAAAGAAAGGGGACAAGGGGTCAAACAAAAGCATTCGATCATTACCGCATTCGATCATTACCAAGGAGCGCGGGCATGAAGCCGCTTCAAAGACTGTGTGAGAAGTCACTCATAGGCATTTCAGAAAATAAGGGTAGCACGAGATTGCTCGATCAGCTCAAACAGGCTGCCGTCCCTCAGGCCATGAAGCCCCTGAGATGAGCCTCTCACTGAGCAGAAGTCACTCGCATCTCTGCCAGAGAAAGGACTACAAGCTGACACATAACCTCATGAAACCTGGGCTTCAGCCGGTCGACAACAGTGAGTCTGACATGGTACATCCCTCCAGATGGTTAAAGACCCCAGGGGTTCATCGGACAACCTCGAAGGGCTGTGTCTGTCCAGCTCCTTTTCCAAGTTCTGGATGATTTTTCCTAATGTACTATAAGCAGCATGTTCCAGTACAGACTTAATTAACTGACTCTGGGTCCTCTTAATTTTGAAATTAGAAACACACATGGCCAGGCACGGTGGATCATACCTGTGATCTGAGTACTTTGGGAGGCTGAGACAGCTGGACTGCTTAAGTCCAGGAGTTCGAGTCCAGCCTGGGCAACATTGTAAAACTCCATCTCTACAAAAAATACAAAAATAAGGCAGGCATGGGGACACGTGGAAAATGTGCCTGTGGGTCCTGGCTACTCAGGAGACTCAGGCAGGAGGATTGCTTGAGCCTGGGAGGTTGAGGCTGTAGTAAGCCGTGCTCACACCACTACCTGGGCAACAAAAAGTTTTTTTTTGTTTTGTTTTTTACCTGTCTCACAAAAACCAAAGAGAATAAGAATTACATACCTGACTAGCCCAAAATAAAAGAGGCCTTGTGGAACAACCTGAAACACAGCTGCAAACATGGCAGGGCCTCCCCTGGCTTGATTTGTGGTGAGTGCAGGACCGCTCTGAAGGATAGGACCCCAGCCATCTACCGAGACTAAACCTTACAGTACAACTTCCCTTCGGCTGGACGAACACTGGCTTTGGAGCCTGGGACACCCTGGGGCAGGGCCACCATCCCGAGGCCGCCATGGCACAAGCAGGCCCTACCATCATGAAGCCTGGGACATCCTGGGGCAGTGCCACCAACCCGAGGCTGCTGTGACACAAGGGAGCCCTGGTGCCACTGAGAGGCTGCACAGCAGGTCCAAGCCCAGGCCAGGAGTGAAGAGGCTCCACATCCTTTCGATCCCTCCAGCTGAGTCCACAGATGTCTTGGAGCAGAAATGCATCACCCTCAATGTCAACAGGTAAGTTTTTGGACACAGAATCTGGAAGCATAAAAGATGGTTCTGGGCTGGTTGGTTGCCGGCTCGGATCTGTCCTCTTTCCACACAAAACCTGGCTCACGCCAAGCAGCGTTTAAGTCCTGGAAGACCTGCTAAACACAAGTGCAGTTACAAGTGGAGAAACCGGAGGGGCTGGGCTGTGCTCCAGTGGCACCAGCGTTTCTCAGGAAGACCCCGGGCATTACAGGGTCCAGGGCAAGGGCTTCCTGGGATCCAGGACATGGAGCAAGAACCCATTTCCCTGTCCTGTTGAATATGAATCGGCTAAGGGCCGATTCCCTCGGAGGACTGAGCACCGCCCCACAACACCTTGGTATGGGTATGTTATTACCCATGCCAAGGTAATAACAAGCCCGTTACCAGCAGGAGGCTGGTGATGAAGACATGAGGACCAGATGAGCACGAAGGATCCTGACAGATCATCCCTGACACCGAGCAAGGGGTGGACAGTACCCCCTATTCCTGACGCATCAGCCCTGGCACTGAGCGAGGGGTGGCAACACGGCCTGTGCCCGTGCAAATGCAGAGGGATGTGAGGGGGGCGTAGGCTGGGCTTGGAGGCTAACTCAACCACCTGCGCTTGCACTTCCGTTCCTCATGGCAGGGAGGTGAGGCACAGGCAGCATTAGGGCTCACCTTGCCCCCGGGCTGCACTTTTTTCTGCTTATGAGTCGTGCTCGCTTTACATGGGCAGGCATAGCTATAATAACGATTCCCTGATTATTTCGCTACCTACATAAAGGGCTTTCAGAATTCACTTCCATCCTTAGGAAAGGCGGCCAACACCAGGCTGTCTCCCTTAAGATGCCATGTCTCATATGGGGAAAAAAAAAAATCAGGAGAAATCAAATAAAGGCCATAAAATACATCAGTTTCAACACTAAAATTTAATAGTACGCTTTAAATTGAAGATGAGTTAAGTCACATTTCGAAACTTCTGAAAGCACGGTTACTGGGAGGGAATGGTTTGCAACACACAAACGCAGCTCTGTAGGAGTGCCCAGGCTGGATGAAGGCTCAAACGTCAGTGCAAGGAGAAAGTCTGAACAAACTCTCTCCTGCCCTGCTGCTGTCCTCTTCCAAAACACACTGGTTATCTGTCAGTTTAGAACAAGGCCTAGGGAGGTGGGAGGCAGGCCTGGGAGGGTCACCTAGCATCCAAGCTCCTCACCCACACAACTGCACCAGGCTGAGCTGAGCAGTACACACAAACACAACTAATTCTCCCCAGAAAGAAGACGGAAGGCAGCACACTGCCATGTCAGGCACCCTCCAGATGAGAAGATTGAGGGGAGCCAGAGGTACACCTTTAATCTTGCTTGCATGGTGGAGGGAGAGGAATAATGCCACTCACTTGAGTGTTGCACAATTCTTTCTAGCACTGAGTGGCAGAAAACAAAAATTATAGATGCTTCCTCAGATAAATGTTTCTGAAGAACTGAACATAAATTGCGTTCAGGAAATAGCATTATGAATGCCTCAAGTGCTTCTGTTTTCAATAATCCCAGGGTAATTCTATAAACCCGGGAATCAGTCTCACCCAACTCCAGGATCACGGCCCAGGTGACGTGGGCACACATATCCTGAAGCTCCAATACTCAACTGAAGTGGGGCGAGTGAAAATGATCCTGGGTATAATTTACACGGACCCAGGAAGGTGGCTGAGCCCCAAACCCCTAAAGCAGGAAGACCAGTGTCCTTCAGGGGCCTCACCTCTGTCCTTTCCCAGCCTCTGGGAACCACCACTCTGCTATCTACTGACACAAACGTCCCTCCAAGGTACAACCAGGAAGACCATCATTCAAAACTGAGGAACGTGGCAGAACAAAGCTGTCAGGAGATTTTAATCACCAACACCACTTGTTACATGACCCAAAGATGATTAAAATCCCAGGCCCTTCAAGACTGAATATTATCTATACTTAAATGCGTTTCATCACCATATTGGGGGGTTATTCCTTTGTTTTGCTGCAAATATATCCAACTGCTGTAAAAGGAAAAGGCAATTTGTTAACGAAGCTTCTTGCAGTGTCTCAACAGGCCTCGAGGTAGGATAAAAAGGCAGGACTTCCTGGTAGAAACGCTCAGCTCTGAGGTCAAGTGGAGTTCTTGAGCACCAACCAAGGCAGAATAAGGTCGAAGACCACACCACACTTTCCTCAATCACATCTTCATTCCACCTTTCCTTCTATTTCTCACGCCTTCACTGGGAGAAATTGTGCTGAAAGAAAATGGAAACACACACATACATAGGAGACCCTACAGATGCTGAGAATTGGTGCAGCCATCACAGTCCGAATGTCCTTTCAGGGCCATCTGACCTGGCTGGGATCCAAGTATCCAAGTGCAGGATTGTATGTCAGACCCGTGAAGCCAGGATTACAGCCACTGAATGGCAGTTTTCCATCCCACGGAAACCAGCCTTGCTAGGGGTTTCCACGGGGACCACCGACCTCACGCCACCACCCCTCAACTACTTCAACTAACCTACATCATGGCACAGGCCTCCCTAGGCAGACTAGCCCTGCCCAAGTCCTGCTTCATGGCAAACCCTCCAGACAAACGTCCTTGGCCTCCTCCAGGAGGCTGTGCTCGGAAGGTGCCCTCATTTACTTCTGTGGCTCTGAGACATTTAACTAGAGCCCAACACATTTCTTCCTGTTCACATAGTATTGAGTTAAAAGATTTTTATGAGTAAACTTTCACTGGGAAAAATACCATTTCAGGAGCCCCAGTGACCACAGTGAAAATGTTTTTACCTTCCCTTACGTGACATCGGCAACGCCAGGTCCAGGAAACGTTCTGGATCTCAGATAATGGCATATCCACTCATTGCAAGTCTTGGTCTTGTTTCACAAGCTATCAAATGCTACCCAGAAGCAGGAAAAACCCCACAACGTGGCAGGGAGGGGCGACCAGCGTGACTTCTAAGGCCAGACCACCCGGGTCTGCTGACAGCGTGGTGAGGGGCAAGCAGTGCAGGGTCTAAGGCCAGACCGCCCGGGTCCCGCTGACAGTGTGGCTTCAGGAGTTTCCTAAACCCTCTGCTCTCCAAGTTTCATGTCAGAAAAATGCAGTGATAACCATGTCCACCTCGTTTAAATATATATATATACACACACACACACACACATACACATATATACACATACACACGCACACATATATATACTCCAAAACTACCGCCCTATAAAGGTCATTAATCCTAGTTATCCTCAAGGCATTGAGTGATCAATAATGAGCCATCTCCCTGCTGCTGACCTGCCTCAGCCACACCCTCCGGAAACCCCGCATCCACACCAGCCACACAGGATGAGGCCCGGGAAGGAGCAGGACGGTGTCTTGGGAACTTAAACTCTGGAAGCTGAGTTAAATCAGTGCCACTCAAATCTTGTCACCAACTATCTTGTTAAATTGGGAGATTCCATCTCTGGGGATCTTGAAGGAACCTGAGGCTCTACACTGAGTGAGATGAGCACTC
Organism: Chlorocebus sabaeus; assembly: GCF_047675955.1. Taxonomy (NCBI): domain Eukaryota; kingdom Metazoa; phylum Chordata; class Mammalia; order Primates; family Cercopithecidae; genus Chlorocebus; species Chlorocebus sabaeus. The sequence continues at coordinate 547,700 of NC_132913.1, read as the reverse complement.
GTGCTGGAATGAGACGGCAGGGAAAGCAACCGAATCTGGGGTCGCAGCTGCCTGAGGCTTGGGTCCCACCGGGAAAGTGGCACCAGGTCCTTCAGGACAGTGGCGGAGGTCCCAGGAGGCAAGTCCCGGCGCAGAGACTCATGGACCAAGATTGCTCCAGGGCCAGGAGAGGCTGCTGCGCTGACAGCCACGAGGCAGGCAGCCTTCAAGCTCCTCCAGCTGCCATCCTGCAGGCAGGGAGGACAGTGCCCAGACCACCCCGGGGCTCCCCCAGCCTGCCAGGCTGGTACTCTTACTGCAGCCACTGACAAGAGTCCCCATATTCCAAGCTAGGTTGAAACAGTGCCTCAGGCCTCAGGGCACATGCACCCCACTGCAGGGCCACTCCTACCCAACACCTGGGGATGGCTATTCCCACACATCCCCAACTCACAGCAAAATTTAAAAATGAAAGTCGGAAGATACAGCCAGGAAACCAATGCTCAAGAAGCAACTCCAGGGTGACTCTTCCTAGAACTATTGCTACTGAACATCTTTAAAAACATTTCCAGGGTGACTTCCTAGAACTATTGCTGTGGAAAATCTTTCAAATTCTTCATTTCAAAATTAGCTTTTATTACACTGTCTTCCCTATTCTACCAAGACTCTAGAAAACAAAACCATTACAATTTCCTATTCTATCTTATAGCAAGTTAGAAATACACGTTTCCTCAAAGGATTCTACGTGTTTCCTTGGCAATATCCTTTCCATGCCCCATACTACTGCCCGCAACAGGGAAGGTTTTTCCAACCCAACCCAACCCAACCCAACCCAAGGACCCTGAGACAGGCCCCTAAAGAATCGTCTACAAACTCTTGAGACAGGCTTGCCCTGACAAATCATCTGCAAACTCCATCTTCCATTAAAAACAGTACTGAAAATGAGCATATTACCACTTTTTAAAAATTACTGTAAAGTGGACAGTGTTCAGTTCTGTGAATTTCGGCACAAATATTCCCATAATCATCATCACACAAGCAGAACAGTCCAACAGCCCCAAACCCACTCACGGGCCCTCATAAGCATACCCTCCCATTCCCAGCAACCACCCTCTCTGTGTTCTCCCATCCCCCGGGGTATGTCTTTTGCGAGTGTTGTCGCAAAACACTCGCAAAATCACAATTTCCTGGGCATCGTGCTTGGAGGTGCACCCAGGGTGTCCTGTGATCAACAGCCAGGCCTCGGGGCTGCTGGGTGTTTATTATACCACGTATGGCTGTGGCACATTGTAACCTGTTTTGGGCAACTATAGACAGCGTTATTAACATCTGGGCACAGTTTTTCTTAAACATCAGTTTCTGTTTCTCTAGGGTAAATACCCAGGATTGGGGTCACCGGGCCCGACGTTTGTGTGAGTTCAGTTTTGTAAGAAACCGTGAAGTTGTCTGCACCGTGCTGAACCCCAGCATCGCACAGGAGTCCTGACTGCCTGTCCTCACCAGCACCTGGGGCTGTTGGAAGACCTTAGTCAGGCGCTCCAGCAGGGGTGTGAACAAATTCACGGCGGCTTCGGTGCACATCTCGGTGCAACCAGCCATGCTAAAGGTCATTTCAGATGCTTTCGGGCCATCCTCCCGTCCTTCTCAGCGAAGCATCTGTTCAGGTCTCTTCCGCTTTTAAGTCAGGTGGTTTGTTCTCTGTCATGAGCCGTGGGAGTCCTGTGCATTCTGGATACGAGTCCTTTGCTGGCTGCAAGGTTCATAGATATCTTCTCCCCATCTATCGAAAATGTGTTTCTTCAATTCCCTAGGGGTGTCTTTTATATTAGAAGTTTAATTTTGATGAGTCTTACCTACTTGTTTTCTTCCTTGATTATGGATCACGGTGTGGCTAAGAGCTCTCACCCTCGGTCTCCACAATTTCCCTTTCTTTTGTAGTTTGGTATTTTACATTCAGGGCTATGGTCCACCTTAATTTTCATACAGGAATTTCTCCCTGTTTTCACTCTTTTGCATACGGCTGTCCCATAATTCCAGCACCATTTGTTGAAAAGACTCAAATTCCACTGAACTGCTTTTGCGTCTTTGGATCTGTTCTGGACTCCACTCTGTCAGCTGACTCGTGTGTCCATCCTGAGCATAATTTGTGACTTTAGTGGCTGTCTCTGTGAAAAAAGGAATTCTGTCGGGAAGCAAAAACCACATTAGAAATGCTCTAAATAAGATTTTTCCTGTTGTCAAGAGAGCAAAACCACTGCCCTAAGCAGAGGTGAGGCCTCAACAGCTCCCAGGCACAACCTTAACACACAATGGGGAAGGGAATTCATTTCAAGGGCCACAACCTGAGACCAACATAGCCATGAAAACTGCAATAATTTCACAACAGAATGAAATTCATAAAGAACTGCTGAGAAGCGTGTGATAAGTTACATAAATCACTGTTCCTTAAATTCTGACGGTTGGCTAGGACAGAAATAGCTTCACGGTACAGTTCAAACAGGAGAAAGGTAGGTAGGGGTGGTTTCCACACCACACAGGGCCTGCAGGAAAGGGACACTCTTCCTCTAAATGGGAGGTCCCGGGAGTGATGTGATAAGTCATGGTGAGAGGCACGTAACTGTGCAAGCCGGAGTCGTGGCCTTGGCCCCACCACGGAGCCTGTGTCCATGAACGACGAGGCTCAAATGTCAGGCCGGGGCAACCGAGACCGTTATCAGGGGACAAGAAAACGAGCGCACGGTGGAGGCAAAGGTCTGAAATTATGCGGCAACTTCGAGTCAAGTGGGACAAACTGACTCAAAATACAGGTTCCAAAAACCATCACAGAGAGCTGTTCCTCGGCTCTGGAAAGGCTAAGTGACTAATGCCCACACTGAGTATCTGCTCCCGGAGACAACCCTGGTGACCTAAGGCCCAGCTCCTCCGAACCCGCGCCGAACCTCAGTGAGGAACTTTGTTGGTATCTTATAGCATATTGACATGTTCCCTTAAAATCTGGTATTTCATCAACAATGCAGGCGCCAGCTTTGACTCATACACATTTCAATTAAACAAGATAATTTACACCCTGACCATGCAAGGTAAGAGGTTTACTACAATCTTTAAACAGAGCCAGAGGCTACAGTCTGCTCCTACACAACACCATGTCTCTACAAGTTCGATGGGTTTTTACTTTCCATGTCTTCACTTGCCTAGTGCTAGAAAGCAGATTAAAAACAGAAGGAACCCGGAGACACTATTGAATGAGACTCAAATATCTTGCCGTCATCATCGTGATGAGATGTTTATTAAACAGAAATGTTCTCCCCTGTAGAAAGCAGCACACATCAACACGCACTGATAACTGTCGCCAGCATTCCAGATCATCTTCCCTCCCATGGCCACAGTGCATGGCAATGGACCACGCACACCTGCAGACCCACGGAAAGCGAGGTGACACGGCTGATTCTTGTAGTGAGCGGACCAGGGTCCACTCAAAGTGCATCTCTTTCCAGAGGCCACGAGTTAATGGCACTGCACCAAACATTTCTGTAAGATTCTCTTAGCAAGCTTTTCCTTCTGCCTAAAATGTCCTGACACAAACTGAAAAAGCTCTTGGAGCTGCCAAAGACTTCAGTATCCCCTTAACTATTGTCATGTACGCCCGTGTGAAGAGACCACCAAACAGGCTTTGTGAGAGCAACATGTCTATTTCACCTGGGTGCAGGCGGGCTGAGTCCAAAAAGAGTCAGCGAAGGGAGGTAAGTGTGGGGCCGTTTTATAGGATTTGGATAGGTAAAGGAAAATTACAGTCAAAGGGGGGTTGTTCTCTGCTGGGCAGGAGTAGGGGGTCACAAGGTGCTCAGTGGGGGAGCTTTTTGAGCCAGGATGAGCCAGGAAAAGGAATTTCACCCAAAAAAAAAAAAAAAAAATCATCGCTTAAGGCAAGGACCGGCCATTTTCACTTATTTCTGGTAGAATGTTATCAGTTAAGTCCAGGCAGGGCATTTGCACTTTTGTGATTCTTCAGTTACTTCAGGCCATCTGGGCGTATATACGTGCAAGTCACAGGGGATGCGATGGCTTGGCTTGGGCTCAGAGGCCTGACGACCATAGTCTTTACTTTTAAGGTGTGGGGTAAGATCATATAATCCCCAACTATGCTCCTGATGCTGTGTGTGACATCCAGCAACAGCACGTTCCATTCCTGGATTACATTTGACTCAAGAGTCCACAGTGAGAACGATTTCTGGTGAATGAAACACCAGGCAGGAGGGTGATTCCGCTGGGCAGCTCTTCACACACAGCCCAGGAGCTGGGGGGAGAGGAAGAGGCCCACGCGCGTCCACCGTGCTCACGCCCCCTTGGAATGCCCCCCACTCCTAGAGACCTGGACCCAAGGGAAATCTGACCTGAAAATGGGCAAACCCTCACTTTGGCAGAGGGACAGGGACTCGGGGCCACATCTTGACCTCAGAGCAACACAAGTGCAGACACAGCACCCCAGGACACCCTCCCCACCCAAATTCAAGGAGGAAAACCAAACCCCCGCCCCCTTGCGGAAACCCCCGGCTGCTGGAGCCGACGCCTGCCGGCGTGTGCAGCCTCTGCCGTCCCACATTCCGGGCTCAGCACCTGTGCCTCAGCCCTGGCACTGCTCGCCACACCCACAGGTGTGCCAGGAGGGGCACGTCCCAAGATCTCCACTGCACCAAAGCCTGCAAGGCAAAGGGGCCGCTCCCTCCAGCAGGAGTCCAGAAGCACACACTGCACCAGCGTCACAGCGTGAGAACTCTCCCCTCGGTCTCCCAGTCTCCAGTCTGTTGCCCGCCACGGTCTTCTGCCAACGGCAAGGCCCAAGCTGGGCGGCACGTTTGGTTCTCACCATTTCCCTTGTCAAGATCAATACTGCAAACATATCCAATTCATCCTGTCACTAAAAATGAAATAATCCACCATCTCCATCACAGATGACACAACCAGGTTTCCATTACCAGGGTGTTTTTTTTTTTCTCTCTCTTTCTCTATTTTGAGATGCAGTTTCTGCTCTGTCGCCCAGGGTGGAGTGCAGTGGCGCAATCTCGGCTCACTGCAACCTCTGCCTCCCGTGTACAAGTGATTCTCCTGCCTCAGCCTCCCAAATAGCTGGGATTACAGGTGCCTGTCACCATGCCCGGCTAGTTTTCATCTTTTCAGTACAGACGGGGTTTCACCATGTTGACCAGGCTGGTCTGGAACTCCTAACCTCAGGGGATCCACCTGCCTCCTCCTCTCAAAGTGCTGGAATTACAGGCGTAAGCCACCATGCCCAACCATTACTGGTGTAATTTCTAAGCCACTCTCACACCCACTGCCTTTTTTTTTTTTTTTTTTTTTTTAAAGAACCAGCTTTATGGCTATATTTTTTCCAAGAGAACCAGTTACCCATTTCAAGTACAAATAAGACACGGTGTTTAAAAACCAAAAATGCCAATTTGCACAGAAGTCTCCAAATACCCAGTCGATTTGAGCCTTGAGAATAACATCAAGCTGTTGGCTGAATACAACTTCCCTTTCCATCTGTCTGCCTGTGAGTTAGACACAAGGACGAAGCCATGAGCTAGGGACATAAAGGCAGGAACCACCAAGGCATCCAAGACTCCAAATAAAAGCTCAAAGGACCAACACAAATGCACCACACCCTGCACACCCTCCTCTCCTTCCTTTTCAGAATTTCCAGAGGATGAAACAGGGACCTCCTCAGACGTCCCACGGTGCAGGTGGCCAGAGGGGAAGGCGGCAGCATCCTGAATGAGGTGACTAGGAAATCACATTCCACAAACAGAAATTCTCCATGTGCTTTACATCCTCTGTCTCTGAAGAACTATGCCAGCCTAACAGTCGCTAGAAAACCACCTTCAAGTATCATTTCCCATTTCAAGCAAAGAAAACAGTGGTGGGGCATGAGGGAAAAACATAGCCAAGTGTTCTGGGCTATTAAATAAGGTTTTTTCTGTTATAAACATATAATTTTACATTCTCAGTTTTCTGTATAATTGATAGGCTTCCTAATTAGCAGACATAGTAATAAAAAGTGAATTCCAAGTGTAAGATTGGAGGACCCGTTCACATGGCTTCAGGTTCTGCTACTGTGTTTCAACTTAAGAAAATAAAATACTTTTGTGCATTGGTAACAAGGCCTGAGAGTCTGTGTGTGAGTCTGTGTGGCTGTAATCAGGGTTCGTGTTGGCTCCGTACCAGAGGATGTTACACTGTTACATTATTTTCTACAAAAAATCCTGAAAAAATGAAAGCTGAATAGACATACACACCCTTCCAAAATAATCCAAATGTCCACCGATAAGAAAAACAGATGAATTACGGTTTCCGTCATGGAATATTCCTCAGCAGCGAAAATAAACTATAGCCACAGGTGCCAACTAGGATAAAGAAAACCTTTTAAACACGTTTAAAGTGAACTGACTAGGCGGAATTCCTCGATTACAGGCATCTGCTCCAAAAGGGTACTGTTCTGAATCCTGTGATGTAGAATGATAGTTAGCAACCCTGTTTCAGGGCACATCTACAAAAAACACAAAATAATGACTACACAATTTTAAATTCTTTGTAAATTATAACTATTACTATGAAAATTCTAAAAATGTGAAAATCTTCCTAACTGTTGTTGGACAAGCTTCAAAATAAATACCCTGGCATTGCTTGCCACAGGTGTGCCAAAATAAATGAAAATATAGCCCAAGTTAGTAGAATCGAAATCTGAAGATGTACGAGCCGTCCCTGCCTCGCTATCTATACATCGTGTAGAAATTTAAGAGCAGGTAGTGACACTACAATGCAAGGCTCAAACCAACTGGGTATTTGGAAACTTCTATGCAAATTGGCATTTTCGGTTTTTAAACACGGTGTTATTTGTACTTCAAACAGGTAACTTTTTGATTCCCTTGGAAAAAATATAGCCATAAACCTGGTCTAAAAAAAAAAATACGGGAGTGGGTATGAGAGAGAGTAGCTTAGAAATTTTAAAAGTATCAGCAGGGAGCAGTGGCTCATGCCTGTCATCCCAGCACTTTGAGAGGCAGGCCCAAGGGGCCTTTGAGGACACCGGTCTCCTCTGCTGCCTTCCTGCTGGACTGACCCCACGACATTCACTGAGTTTCCACCCCTGTCTCATTCAACATCCCAAGGGTGGTCTTCATCCTCGTCTGGGGCTCAGCTCTGCCCCAATTTCCTAAATCTCTGCCTTCAGAGCCTGAAAATACCCATGCCCAGGGTCACCCTAAGTCCACGTTTACCCCAGAGAGTCCCAATTTTAGGTTTTCCCAGCATCGCCTTAGTGATAATTTATCCTGTCAATTCCAACTGCCTTCACACCTCACCCCTGCTGTCTCCCAGCAGACCCCACTCAGATGCACATGCCCCAGACCCCACACCCAGGTCTGTGCATGCTGCCCTGCTCTGCCCATGTGGGGACCACCTCTCTTTCTTGAGGAATCAGCTGGCGATCATCTCCTTGTGGAGGGCTGCCCTGACTTCCAACTCTCTCCAGCAAAGGCAGAAGCCACCCTCGGTACTTCCCCAAAACTCAGGCCAAGTAGGAAGATGGCGCAGATGCTAGCTGTGCCTGGGATGCCATGCGCAGTGTCCCCAGATGCTCTGCACATGGCCAGGGGCACCGCCTGAACACAACAAGTGCTGAAGAAACAAAACTGACGTGCGCTAACCTCTGATAGGGCCTCCTTCACCATCCACATCTGTCTCCCCTCTGGACAGTAAAATCCACAAGACACAGAGGGCTTGTCTCACTCATCTTCAAACTCCCAGGGTCACCCTGGTAGGTAAAGGGGACCCAAATGTCTTCTGAAAGAAGCGGCTGGTTAGCTGCCAAGTTAAAGGGCCTCTGAAATTCAGAGCTCTGCATAGGAGTCCAGTATACTTTATTATGAATGACTCCAACCACGGCAGAAGTGGCCGTGGAACTAGTGCTAATCAATTCAGTGTTTGTTCACTGTTTCTCAGTTCATTATCACAACTTGTTCTCACAGAGCAGCTGCGCACAGATCCTCAGACATCTACACAGAGTGGGACGATGACGCCAAGTCACGTGAACGTCCTGATGCAGACTGGGAGACACCGGTCAGACATGGACCCAGGCAGAGCACAGACCTCGTGTTAAATCTGCTCCATGTAAACAGCACTCCCTGCCAGGCCCTTTCCTATCCGCACAGCTTCTACAAATTCAACTCTCGCACCTGATACCTAAGAATACTGCACACCCCCATGTGAACCCCCCATTTACCTCCCAAAATGACCTGGCATGGCCGAGTACAAAAAATTTCAACATAAGAGAACTGGAGGGCATGTGGGGCTTTCTCGAGTCCCTGCTGCCTCCTGATGGGAAGGCCCAATGCTTCACACCCCGAGTGAAGGGTGGGTCTCTTCGGCCCCCCGGCTTTGACCTGGAGCTAATCAGCATTAACTAATTTCACTTTCCAGGACCAACTTCAAAGGCCTTCAAAGGCCTGCAAAGCCAGAGAAGGGAGAGGAGATGGAACACGCCCTCACCTCAGACCTGCTGCAAGCATGCACTTCTCAGATGCGTCCCAAGGTGCACAGCGTGTCCGATGCCTGTTTCACATCCACCGACCTGCAGGTCTTCTATGTGGCATCAGCCTCCTGGGCACTGGAAACAAGAGGTATAATGGCAAGTCCCCTCTGCAGCAAAGGTGAGGCAAAGGGACCCAACGCAATGGAACTGACCTTTTTCTGACAGTCTCAAAACAGAAGGAAAATACTGTACAGCCAACTTCCCCTCATGCAGGTTTATTTACCTGTGACTCAGAGACCATGACAGACAACTTCAGGTTCTTATCGATTCCTATTTTCCCCATCCAGGAAGCCTTTGTTTTTAATATCGTACGAACTTGCCATTTTGTAGGCCAAAAACAGCAAATATTGGCTCTTTCCTACAGTTCAACTGAATAAAATATGATCATGGCCTTTTGTGAAACCATGAGGAAAAGGTGGATATCTCAATATGTGTTTCCAGACTGGCTTTGTTCCTGAAGCGGTAACTCTGTTCACTCAGGATTTTAGACACTGAAGAACAAACATCAATATCCCGCCAAGAAAACCAAAAAAAAATGAAATAAATTTGCATCCACCTTGAAGCCTTTTTAGGACAAGGCAGGACACAAACTTTTAAAAAGCTGCAGTTGTCCCTCTGTATACACAGGGACATGGATTCCAGAACACCCCCTGAGTTTACCCAAATCTATGCATCCACAGGACTCCACATCCACCCTATGGAACTGCAAGTAGGAAACGTCGGCCCTCCACAAAGCCAGGTTTTTTCAGTAAGGGTTTGGTTGGAAAATAATTAATGTAAGTGATCCTTCGAAGTTCAAAACCTATGTTGTTCAGGGTCAGCTGCATTTATTAGTTGTGTCATATCTGAGGCCTGAAAGCCATCATTCTCGATACCTTAAGGTGATGGTTAACAAATTAACTGTTCTGATTAGAAAGAGGAAAAAGCTTATTTTTAAGCTGACAATGAGAGTGGATGCGGTTACGGTGAATGGAGAACAGACCTAAGCAAGCACCAAGTCTGGGGTTACTGCCTGTGCTCAGACCCACCAGGGCCTGTTCCTCCATCTCCCTCTGCTGAAAGGGATAACCGCTTCTCCCCCACGACTAAAGGGCTTTTTTTTTTTTTTTTTTTTTTTTTTTTTTTTTTTTGAGACGGAGTCTCGCTCTGTTGCCCAGGCTGGAGTGCAGTGGCCGGATCTCAGCTCACTGCAAGCTCCACCTCCCGGGTTTACGCCATTCTCCTGCCTCAGCCTCCCGAGTAGCTGGGACTACAGGCGCCCGCCACCTTGCCCGGCTAGTTTTTCGGTATTTTTTAGTAGAGACGTATTAGCCAGGATAGTCTCGATCTCCTGACCTCGTGATCCGCCCGTCTCAGCCTCCCAAAGTGCTGGGATTACAGGCTTGAGCCACCGTGCCCGGCCCTAAAGGGCCTTTTTAAAATACTCACACGAGAAGTGCTATGAAAAGCTGAAAGGTCACAGATAACATTTTTAAAAATAAACATTAACGTAAATATTTAACAAGCCCATTATGATAAAAAAAAAAAATGGTGTTAAGTTCTTGGGTGTGGTGGCTCATGGCAGTAATCCCAGCACTTAGGGTGACCGAGGTGGGTGCATCACCTGAGGTCAAGAGTTTAAGACCAGCCTGGTCAACATGGTGAAATCCCTTCTCTAACGAAAATACGAAAATTAGCCAGGCATGGTGGCAGACGCCTGTAGCCCCAGTTACTTGGGAGGCTGAGGGAGGAGAATCACTTGAACCTGGGAGGGAGAGTTTGCAAGGAGCCAAGATTGTGCCATTGCACTTCTGCCTGGACATTGAGTGTGAAACTCCATCCCAAAGAGAAAAAAAAGTATAAAGTTTTCCTTCCAAAGAACCTATCATTCAGCCACCGAGGTATCCTATAGCTACTTATTCAGCCATGAGATACACCACAGGAGATATAGGCGAACAGGACACAGTTCTTCCCTGAAAGAAGGCTGCACCCTCAACAGAAGGGAGGCACACACTCCGAATGGAATCGGCATAGGGAACAGATGCTGCTGCAGGTGGAACTGGCTGCACAGAGCACCCGCTCAAGTGTCTGAGAAACAAGGAGCCGTTGGTGCCATCACCTTCCATACCTGAGCTGGGGCAGTGGGGAGCCTGTCATCACCACCACCACCACCCAGGACAAAGAGCCCCAGAACCACACAACGAGCTTACAAACTCACCGAGGCGATGACCGAGCAATGTGTGTGGAGTGATGCGAACACGCAGATGTCAGGGCCACGCGCGGCGTTGGTTTTGTGCATCAACCTGAGCGTGCCCGGGGTGCCCAGACGGCTGGTTCTGCATCATTTCTGTGTGAGATGCATGTTTGCCTCTGGACTGAGTGGAGACCCATCCTTGCCGGTGGGGGGGGCACCACCCTATCCACCCACGGCCCGAGTGAAACAGCAAGGTGGCAAAAACTGGGTTCACTCCACCTGTCTGGCTGATAGGCCAGTGATATTTGTCTTCTGCAGCCCGTGCTCCTGGGTCTCAGCTCCTCAGACCCGGGTGGGATCTGCACCCTCCGCTTCTCAGGTCTTCAAGCCACACCCTCCCAGGACTCCAGCTTGCAGGCTGTGGGTCCTGGGGCTTCTTGGACTCTGTAGCCCCTGCAGCAAGCCTCGCCCTGGAGACACACGCACACCCGGCTGGCTGTCTCTCTGGAAGCCCTGACTAAAAGCTGCCCCTAAAAGTGGTCTTCACAGTTTCTTTCTAGCCCTAAGATCCCAGCGCCCCTCCTACAATTCTAGGTGGAAAGGTGAACGCAGACCAATGGACAGAGGTGTGTGCGAGGACACACCAGGCAGCAGCACTGGGCAGGAGGGCACTAACGCTTACTAAGCAAAGAATCAATGCTGCTTGCCACAAAAATGAGAGCAGTAAAGATTTCTTCAAACAGAAATGAGTTTGTTTCATGATTTGCTCTTAATACATAAGCAAGCATAAAATTAGGCCTATTAACAATTACGTAAGTCTTTAGAGGCCCTTGAACTACTTCTGTCCCTTTGTGTTTTTATAGAAAATAAGCCTGAGGTTAAAGAGAATAACGTCACTGGCCACAGCTCGGGCCACACGAGGACACAGCTTATACCCCTGAGGTCCCTGGGTGCCCCGAGTCCTTCCATTGCTATTTATGGAAATATGGGAGAAACCAGGAGGTCTTAGCATGGACCTGGCCGTGCTCCCAGGGGCCGAGGAAAGCACCCATCTGTCCAGTCTTCCCTCCATCCCGCGCTTCCTTCTTACCCAGACTCTTGGGCTGACGCGGCTCATGCACTCAGCAGCGCCATCATTAAACGTTTAGCTTCGCATCACGAGGGCCTCCTCTGGCCTCCTCTGACCACTCCTGAACCTGCAGTCAGCACTAGTCTGCAGGACACGCGTGGACAAAGTTGATGGATCACGGCCTCCAATGAGGAAGGTGCCAGGCAAGGAGTCGGAGAGCTGGGGATGGAGCAGCACTCACCCAGGAAGGCGAAGGCCAACAGCGGCCACCACCGAGGACCTCCCTTCCCACCCTGAGGGCAGCTCACCCAGGGAAGGGAAGGCCGACACCGGCCACCACTGAGGGCCTCGAGGGCTCTCCCCACCCCGAAGGCGGCTGCAGTCACATTTCCCATCGCACCAAGAGACCCCTGTAATGAGCACAAACCTTTCCAACCTTTGAATCAATAAGGAATCACAACACAGACATTCCCTCAATCCAAATGACCAGCCCACAAAACAGACACGCAATCATACACATTTCCTGTGGGACAATCAGTCAGTCCCTGGGAAGGAGGGAAGGAAGGAAGGAAGGAAGGAAGGAAGGAAGGAAGGAAGGAAGGAAGGGAGGGAGGGAGGGAGGGAGGGAGGGAGGGAGGAAGGAAGGAAGGAAGGAAGGAAGGAAGGAAGGAAGGAAGGAAGGAAGGAAGGGAGTCACTGGGGCCTCGCGCCAGGGGTGGGGGAGCATCATGGGGAGACGCCCCAGCCCCAGCCTGGCACTTCTCTCTACAGCTCCTTTTCCCTCCTCTTCCCCCCACCCCTTCCCACCCCCTTCTAGCCTCAGAGGCTCCTTTCTCAAATTCTTTCCCCTTGATGAAGTCATTCATGCCCAAAATACAAGGCAAAGTCATGGGGGCTCAAGAGAAAATCCATACGGTGGCTCGCGTTTTAGATTCTCGTAAGTTTGAGAATAACCAAGCAAGAATCTTTGGCATGTGAATGTGGTCTGAAGGCATCTGAGCACAATGCCCGGCACTGGCCCGGAATGGATCATGGGTGTCTCGGACATCTTCGCAACTCTACACCAATTATTTTGAAACACACTAGCAGAATAGAACCATGTGAATAGCTGCTTCTCAGTTAAAAGTAGGAAAAGACTCCAAAAGTTGTCCTCAAGGAACATCCTTCCCATGAGGAGTTTTCTCCCTTGGGCCCTTCAGGCACAGGCAAGGCCCCCGGGCCCAACTCCCTCATCCCTGCGTCATAAAGCAGCAAAGACGGTGGGGAATAAAGCAAGTGAAGGAGTCAGTCCCGCACAAAACGGGCTCCAGAAGCCACAGCTACTCTCCCAGTGTGGGAGCCAAGTTCAGAGACCTGGAAACACCAGCGTTCCCAGGGAGGAGGGCAGAACAATACCATTTCCCCGTAGTTTAGGGAGACACCACCCCACGTCCTCTGGCCTTAAAAGAAGAGAGACTTCACATAAATGATTTCAATGACTCCACCACACACAGAAAGTGGGCTAAGGGCTAACACACCCATATAAATGCCTGGCAAAAGCACATTAAATGAACACACAGATAAGCAAAGTTGTGTTATCCACGAAATATTCAGAAACAAATCCAGTAAGCAATCTCTTTGCAATCAAAAGATCAATTCAGAGGTGCAGATTAAAAATAAACATACAACTGAACCCTTAATACACCAAGAACCAAATTCCACGGAAGTGTTATCACATCACCACCTCCCAGCTGAAGGAAGCAGCACTGGCCACTGACCAGCTGTTCACTCGTGGGTCAGTGAACGAAAGGCAGTGCTGTCCAGGACAACGATAAGATGTTAACCTGAAAAGAGCAAAATTGCAGAGGCTGGAGGGACCTTCCAGGTAACCCGGCCCCCTCAGTGGACAGAGGAACCCCGTGGGGCCACAGAACCCAGAGCTCCAGTGTGTTCGGGGCAAAGACTCAACTGCAACCCTGATGATGTCCGAACGCCTTCTGCCCTTCTGTGTCTCTGCCCCACTAACGGGGAATCCGTGAATGCTAAAGAAATGTAATGCATTTCAGAATACATGTAGATTTTTAGCAAATTAAAGATTAACAGTGACAAACTTTGAGAATTAACCAAAAATATAGTTCAGTGAATGCCCAAAGTCAAAGCCAGTCTCCAAGAGGTGATAAGCTGTGTGTGGTGGTGAACGCCTGTAAATCCCAGCAGTTGGGGAGGCTGAGGCAGGAGAATCACTTGAGCCTAGAAGGTTGGGGTTGCAGTGAGCTGTCATTGTACTACTGCACCCAGCCTGAGAAACAGAGTGAGACTGTCAAAAACAAACAAACAAAAACAAATTAAAGGAGTTCAAATGAACTCGCCCATACCCTTTAAATTTTCATTTCGGTACATGGGGTGATCTAGTTCCTTTTTCCCTTGCACTACATGAATAATCTAATAATTCAATATAATCTAACAATTAAATGGGAAAATTTAATTATTTTCCCATTTCATTATTTCCTATCTCAGGGAAAAAATTAAAAGTATTCCCTATTTCAGGGAAAAAGCTAAAAATCATTTTAAACTTGCCTTCCACAAAACAGTATACTCAGTCATCTCTATCTGCTTTATCATGTGGAATTCAGCTTCGCATGTCTACAATACAGTTTTTGTTAAACAGCGTTTATGTAGACAGGCAAGAGAAAGAAATACTTGGTCTATGTAGAAGCAGCAGAAGACACGTTTTAACAGAAAAGGGAGAAGATACCACCGTGTGAATCTGGAAATTCTGTCCTCATCTTGTCCACACACACAGAAAACACCCAAGCACGTGCCTAGTGTCCAACAGGAGCACAGAAAGGACAGGGATCCCTCCAGTTGTTTAATGACCAGCCCCACTTGTCACCGCCACACAACAAAATCCGCACGGCAACTTCAGCAGGTTTCATTCACGTTTCCACGGAAATCAGGCTGAAGAACATACAGATGTGTTGCCCACATTTAAAAATCCAAGTGTGGGACTCATAGGAATAAAACACATTATGGGTTCACTTAACTTTTCCAAATTTTTACTTGGAGAAACCTATAAAGTTCTTGTCAGTTACATCCTTAAGTTTTTCAATAATTTTTCAATGCAAAGGTCAGGCAAAACTTGTAAAGAGGTACAGACATACGGCCCGGCGCAGTGGCTCACACGTATAATCCCAGCACTTTGGGACGCCGAGGTGGGCAGATCACGAGGTCAGTAAACTGGGACCATCCTGGCTAACACGGTGAAAGCCCGTCTCTACTAAAAATACAATTAGCCAGGCGTGGTGGCGGGTGCCTGTAGTCCCAGCTACTCGGGAGGCTGAGGCTGGAGAATGGCATGAACCAGGGAGGCAGAGCTTGCAGTGAGATCGCACCACCGCACTCCAGCCTGGGTGACAGAGGGAAACCATCTCAAAAAAAACAAAGGTGGTACACACATATATGCCACGTTCTTCTCAAAGAGACGGGCCCTTTTTTAAGATTCCAGAAGTAAATGTGGTTGTCACCCTGCTTTTGAGAGGATGGGCTGTGTTTTAACCATGAACACACTTTCCTCCATGCACCAACGATGCACCATGGGGGCAGTGCTGCCGCCGCCTCCCCAGTCTATGCTCAGGGTGGGGCAAGGGGAGCTCAATTGTCTCCCGTATACACCGTCAACAGGCCAGGTACCCAGAAGGAGGCTTCCAGGACTCACTGTAGGCATTCATCAGCAGAGCAGGCAGTGCCTCGTGCTGGTGGGCATCCAGCAGTAAGGGGGTCTTGCACTTCACTCTCTGGGCCCAGCTCCAGAGAGAGGGGAAAGAGACACCTGTATCATAACTCATGTGTATTTGTAGACACACAGAGACTCTGCAGTGCAAGGTACAGAACTAGAAGGAATCATGGAAATAAGAGAGAAGACATTTGGTTACGACTGGCAGAGCCACCTCAAGCCTCTGCCTTGCCCAGCTCAAGACAGGGCAGACAGTGACAGAGCCTCAGAACAACCTCCCACTCCTTCCTCACCAGCCCAGGGGACGAGCTGTTCATGAGTGTCCCAAAGCCTGAATGCGGGAACACAGAGGTGACTGAGCAGAAAGGGGGGCAGCCACAATGGCCGCGAGTGTGCAGATATTGCGGGGCACCCCAGCAGCCCTTTCCATCTTAAAGAGGATGGCCACGGTGTGCGGACGCTCCCGCGTGACCCAGCCGTCCTTTCCACCTTATAGGGGAATGGCCACGTGTGTGCGGATATTCCCGGGTGCCCCAGAGCCCTTTTCACCTTAAGGAGATTTTCACAGTCTCATATCAGTCTCCAAACTATTCAGTGAGGTTGGAGGAGTATCACTGTGGACCAACACTGATTGGCACCAAGTAAGGGCAATTTTATAACCACATCTCAACCATGAAACAATCAGGTCTTTGGCCATCTGGTCTAAGCTTTTTCTGTTACAAAGTTGGATAATTAAGTTGAACTTTGGTTTTCCAAACCTTGTTACAGAAACCACATCTTCCTAGGTGTGGCTCCGTGGTGTCACGTGCACACATCAGTAGCCAGGCTTGCCAAGACTCACGGCAAGTTACACGTTCACCTGAGAAGGCTGCTGAATCACTGAGGGCTCTGGCGTGCTCTGAAATGAATTTGCCACTTCTACTACACTCTACTCCCTTGTTTGGTTAAAGAAACCCAAAAAGCAGAATTTGTTTTGGCCAATCACCTGCTGACCCAACTGCAGAGGTTTTAATTAGAGTACCTTCATTGCATCATAGAAAGCAAAGTCATATAGATCAACTCATTATTACCACTGCAAAGGTTTAGTAAATCTCCAGATAATCAGGCAAACATTTTAAGAAGCTACATTAAGGTTTACGATACTCAAAATTTAAAACTACATCCATGCTTCAAAAAACCACCCTTCCCATTTTAGATGGCCAAATGCATATGAGAAAGAAAGAAACGTGCTGAGCGCATTTTTTGGGTAATCTTATGGAGAAACTGCCACTTTAAAAATCGCTCTAGTTCCTGGCTCCAGATGGGTATGGTGGGTTGCCTCACTCAATTTCAACTCCACCTGAAGCTTGGACACTAGAAATCCATTCCCACACTCCAGGGCACCAGATTTCCCACTTCTGGAAACAGCCTGGAATGCAGACCTGTAGCAGAGAATTTGTTCCTGCCCACACTAACCGTCCTCTGTGGAAGGCAACAGTCAAAGACAAGTCCACCCCCCTAGGCGCAACTGCACCACGAACAACCATTTCAAGGTGGGAGGTGATTGATTAGCGGGAACAGGCAGTTTAGCTAATCACTTATAAGGCAGAGAAGAGGGGTTTGAAGGCCTGTGTCTGGCCTTGTCCTCGGTAAATGGTCATCCACAAGTCAGCCTAAGCCACATGGGAAGGGGCTTCTTGCAGTAAAAGTGGGGGCGCAGTTGTGGGGAGGGGGAATGTCTTAACCATCACTGTTTTACAGGATCACAGGGCTCAGGAAATGTTCAGTATTATCACACAACAAGGTTTTTACAGTCTGACTACAGTCCTTAGGTGTCAGTTCTCAAAACCTTTAGTTCCTCCTGTTAAGATTCCTAGAGGGTCTCGACTTCTTGCACTGAACCCCAACTTGCACAGGCACCTGCGTCTTCCTCCTGCAGCAAATGCAGATGAGAAGGCTGTGGCTCTGCTGCAGTAATGACGCCATGCAGCCCTAACACCACAGCAGAGCAATGGCTCTGGCCTGAATGTCCCCAAAACCTCATGCTGAAACCATCTCCGATGGGATACAATAAGAGGTGGGGCCTTTGGGAGGTCCTGCTCTCAGGACTAGGGTTGGTGTCCTTGTTGGGAGGTCTGGAGGAGCCCTCCTGCTGCTCCACAATGTGAGTCCCGACAAGATGCCTGCTGCCACACAAGACCCGGTGAGATGCTGCCGTCTGTAAGCCACAGGCCCTGGGACACCAGAAGTGCAGGTGCCTTGACCTTTGACTGTCTTGACCTTGGACTTTCCAGCCTCCAGAGCTGTGAGCAATAAATGCCTGTTTACAAATCACCCAATCGACAGCAGCCGGACATAGAGACAGTAATGTTACAACATGAGTCACTTTCTCAGTGGGCCAGAGGCCTCCCCATGAGACACCACCGGAAAGCAAGAACTCCCTGGAGGATGCAAAGGGGTTCACAAGGAATTCTACCCAGCACCAGGGTGTCTATCCTTTCTTGCAGGAAGATAGCTGAGCCATGGCAGGAAACCACAGGGTGGGTGGGCCTGGACAGTAACGTGTCACCTGCTCATCTCAGCCTCAGTCTCCTGCCTCTCATCATGACAGCGGGGGTAACCCCCTCACCTGAGCTGTTGGGGGAGGTAAGAGTGCTGGGTGATTAACAATTGTTAGCTCCACAGAAATTAGGCAAAGAATCCGTCCCATGTCTTATAAAACCAAATCAGCCCAGGAATTCCACATCACTACTAATTTGCATGGGAAAATGCTGGATTCTCATAAGTTCTGGCATGTCATTTGTATTAATAAAGTTTGCAGAGTTTTCATATACTAAGTATATAAAACAGGAAAATAAATCATGCAATTTGGAGGTTGAAGCAGGAGAATCACTTGAGCACAGGGGGCAGAGGTTGCAGTGAGCCGAGCCCGCACCACTGTACTCCAGTCTGGTAGACAGAATGAGACTCCATCTCAAAAAAAAAAAAAAGATTTTGCTGCTTCATACTAGTAAAGTGGGCAGATTCTACATGCCAACTCTTATTCAAAGGTCGCCTAACAATGACTGAGGAACTCTGGCCCTGATGTGCTTGGAGTTTTAATCCTAACAGTGTTAAAGACCACTCCCCCAGGAGCTCTGAACAAGTACTCCAGGTATACGCTGAACAAGACCACACTCTCTGACCGAAATCTAACTTCACAGACCCAAACTACAGAACCACAGAAGACACTGCTTCTGTCCAACTTTGCATTCTGCCACCGTTTGTGTCCATTATTTCCTACAAACCATCTCATTAGAATGTAGGGCACACAAAAGGCCGATACAACAGGGTTACTTTTCAAAGGTTTGGAGGTGAAGAACAGATACAATGCATTAACTTCCTATTGCTGCTGCAACAAATTACCACAAATGCAAACCTCCTCTCAGCCCTGGAAGTCAGGAGTCCCAGGGCTAAAGTCAAGGGGTCAGTAGGCTATATTCCTGCCTGGAGTCTCCCAATTCATAGAGGCCACCATGGAGTTTGGCTCACAGCCCCACACCCCTCCTACCACTGCCCTGGCCTCAGCCCTGCACCCCTCAGGCCCCTGCCCCACCCTTGGCCCCATGCCCCACCCTCCCCCTCAGCCCGACAGCCCTCTGGCCTCTATCTCATCCTCAGGTCTCATCCTCTGAGATGGACGACTGGACCCTAGATGGAGGGATGAACATTCTGAACAGAATCAACGTAACTCAACATTTGAGTCGGAGAGGCCAAGCAATAAGACTTTCAAAAAAGCAACCAGAAAGTATGTACCGTGCCTGTAGTTCACAGCTGAGCGTGGCGTCATGAGTACAAGCATGCGGCCACGCACACTAGGCCCAAGTTTAAGATCAAATATAAGGAGCTTTCCACTGTAGTATTTAACTAGATCTTATTACAAAATAGCCTCCTGATTGCAGTTTTAATCCAAAAAGTTCTCTGTAATTAAAGAAATTAATTTTCCCCTAAAACACATTTCTGTATCTATCGTCCCATATAAACTAAATGGGCATATTAAAGAAAAAAGACAAATGTTTGATTTAGGGGGTTTGTCTACGACTTGGATAAGCATGATTTTCTTCTGACCAAGCAGGGAGCACCTGGACCAGACCGGAGGGAAGGAAAAACAAATTTCCACTCTGACCTCAGTTGGGCACCAGAGTCTTCCCTGTCAGAATGTGGTTGTGGTGCTTCCCACACACCAGCCTCTGACGAAACTCAGCCCAAGGGTGTGAGAAAAGGCGATCTACTTCTGAAAAATCTATAAAGTGCAGACACATCAAAAGCTTCAGAAGACTGTAAAGGGCCAAGGAGACCACTACACCCTTGGAGTTTACAGAAAAAGGTCAGGATCACACGTGTCTGAGGTCCAGGGTCAGTTCCCAGCTGCCGCGATGCCGTGAACGCAGCCCTGGCTTCCCTTCTGATGCAGAGAGCTGGTCATTCTGCCGGCAGCACTCAGAACATTCTAGATGAAAGCAACGTGTTCCTTTTAAAATGCGGAACTGGGGCAGCACAACTGAAGCTCTACGACTGTCTCAACTACTGGGTTTCGGGGTAGCATTAGGAAATTGTGAGAATCCAAATCTCAATTTCATACAGATTCCAGATTCACTGCAGGTTCCAGAATTTCCTGAAACATTCTTCCAATTTATCACTCAGGATTCCCTTGCCAAAGCTAATAAAGTCGACATTCCTTACGGAAAAGCCACCATAAGCACCAACACAAATAAGGTCAACTGACGCCCGCCCTTTGCACCAAACCTATAAACTGTTACTCACACAAGACTCTGCTGGAGGCAGCTCTCAGCTGAAACCGAATCCGTGAGAGTTCATTATCCCCATTTTGGATAGAGTGTGAAGACTGTCAGCAAACCAGGGCCCCAGTGTGAAGCAGAGAATAGATCCTCTGACACCTGCCTGAACATTTCCTTCCCACCTCTGTCTTGCATATTGAACACCCTCAGAGCTACTGAGTCACCCACATTTGCAGGTCATTTATCCAGCCACCAGGATAACATAATTATGCAATAAAAATGCCTTCTCAGGGCTTTGTCATACTCAACAAGGAAGCTCAGAAGGCTAGGTAAGCCCAAGAAAGGGGGACGAGTCCTCCAAATAGACAAAGACCAAGGAAAACCATGCAAAGACTCTTTCAAGAGAGAGCAGAAACAGAGCCCACTGTAGCCTTTCAGGCCCTGCTGGCCGCAGCCCTGCGTTAGGTGGCACCATTTCCACGGATGCATCCTGCTGGGCCCATTTGAAAGGTACCGCTTGCGAGACACTCACCCCCCACTTCCAGCTCCTGCAAGACCCGCTGCAGCCCCTCTCCACCCTGGGGGCCTACTGTGCAAGTCTTCCTGGCGAGACCCCTCAGAGCCTGCTCAGTGTCTGAGACTGGGAAGAACCAAGGATCCAGAAACGCACAAACCCGTTCTCCTCGTGCTGCTTTCTGGGTTCCAAGTTGTCTTAAGAACCAGTCCTGCATAAACCCCGGGCTGAGGAGCCAGCCAGGGCCCAGCAGCACCCAGTTCATGTGCTCCACCCACCCCACAGAGGACCACAGAGGCCCCAGCACGTTCTGTCCGGGGCAAGACACCAGAAACAGCCACAGTTCAGGGTTCTGCCACCCGCCCCGCTGCCGTCATTACCTGCTGTCATCCGAATTCTCATTGGTTGGGTAAGTGATCCCACAGCTCCGCTGCCCTAATTACCTGGGGTGATCTGAAATTGCATTGGTTGGGAAGGGGATCTCTCTGCTCAAGCACTCCCTGCTGCCTCCTTGCAAACAACATAAAAAATCCAAAACCCCTCTTAAAGAACGTTTACTATAACCTCAAAACAAGACCAATCCTGAGACCAGGGAAGATACACACGCACATCTGACAGCTGGTGGGCGTCAGTGACTGACGCCACGACTTCCATGTGGCGTGTGAAGCGGAAGGCCTGTCACGGTGACTCAGGCTGGGGTCTGAATAGGGGTCTTCCAAGAAACTAGGCAACTAGGATGCACACCCCAAAACCCAAGTCCCCACATTCATGTGCCTGGCAGAAATGCTCCGTGGCCATCGACACCAGTTGTGAACCAAGACCGATCTGTGTCCTGTGGCCCTCACAACATCCGTACACGCCTGGGCACAGCACAGACACGCACGGCACCCTGCTCGCCTCCAGCGGGGTTCTCTCCTACCAAGGGGGATGACCCCGAAGTCCGCTGAGATTTCCAAAGCTCTACAAAGTCGCCCTTCCTCTGGCTTGTTCATAAGGCCTAAAGCCCTGAAGACACCAGTGAGAATTGACCTAGCCTCTTAAGGCAGCTCAAACACCTAAACACAGGAACGCTGGACCTCTCTGCCCTCGGAAGCAGCCAATAACCCACTGGGCTAAGCAGAAGGCACAGATGTCACATGCAGAAGCCAGTGGCACTCACGTTTGCATTCCAGGAGCTGCCCTTGTGAGTCCCTCCAAGGCTTCCAAGTCCCACTTGATTGTTTTCATCGTATCTCTATAACATCAGAGACATTATATCTCATGGTATCTATGAGATCCTCTCTACTTTCATGACCACCTATGCTCCCTGACTTACCATGGGATGAAACTGTTCCAATAAACCCAGCGTAAGCTGAAAATATCCTAAATAGAAAGTGCATTTGACATAATAGTTTCAACTTACAATGGGTTCATCCAGAGGCAGCCCATCTCAGGCCGAACAATGCACTGAGTGTGACTAGTTCACACCATCACAGGGTTGAAAAAAAAAATCACAAATGTAACCATTGGGAGCCAGGGACCATCTTTATTGTGCCTCCTGTCTTCAGAGACAACAGAAACCTCTTCTTAGATAAGAATCACAATTTATAATCCTCAAAATGTTAAACTTAGTTTAACAATCTACAGGTTCAAACAAAGCCAAAGTAGGCCCACAAGACCGTTTGTGTCATTCGCTAAGACACACAACTCTGTAATAACCTTCACCACAGCCCCTCAGGGTGGGTCCCAGAGGCGGCTGAGGCTTGTGGCTACGGACACTAATGAAACCAAAATCAGAGTATGCAGGTGCAGTCAAGTCATATGAATTCTCCACTAGCATATGCACAAATGTTCATCAGCAAATCTCATCTTTGCTTTACCTCCCTCCCATGACCTAAAAAGAAGTCCACCACACACACACACACACACACACACCTCACTTCAAAAACATAATTAGTACTCGCATTCAATTCTGGGCATTCGGAATAGACCTAATGAGTGATTAAACCTCTCCTCCAACCCATTGCTTAGTCTTCTTAGAGGATGAAGGATCTTGTATAACACAAGTCAACATATAAAACATCTTGTATAGAAACAGACTTTCAAGTGGTCCTCAGTATAGTGATTCAACTAATATACAAAGGACCCAACACACAACACAGTGTATATTAGAAGAATGATTAATTTGTTCCCCTCAAAATCCTAATATCTACACAGAAAAAATACCCTATACACATTTTATCATTCTTTACCAGTATAGTCATACAAAGGAGTATCATGAAAGCAAAAGAACACATTTGGTTTGACTCACAGTTCTAAATTTAATATAAAATTGCTAAAACCACCAAAACAAACATGACTATGAAATATATAATGATCTTCATCTAAATTCAAGTCACCATTCAACCACCAATACATCTGCTCTCCTTACAGGAACTTTCCAAAAGTAAATTCTGGAATTAACAGGACAAATTTTTCTGGTGATAGAAATTAGGAAGAAATTGGTTGAAGGCGGTTCCTTGGCTGTCAAACTTTTTCTCAATAATATTTTGTAAAATAAAAGCATCAAGCAGATCTTTACATTAACTTACAATCTATCAAGCAATACTGGCACAAGCTTTAAATATTAGCCACATTCTGTCAGGGCTGACTAACATTAAATCAGCATCAGTCTCATGTCTTGCAGCATCCACAGCTCACCTGCTTAAAACCACTTAAGATTTCATAATTAACTCAATTAAACAATGTAAGTCATCTCCTTGATCTTTGACATGAAGGGGTCATTTTCCCCCAAAATAGTACCTCTTTCCTTGACATGATTTAATCTGTGGTTAGAGTATTTAACAGGATTTCTTTCCTTCTTAGAAAATAAAATATACACTTTTCCAATATGAAAAACTTTAACTCATAATGCTGTAGCTTAACCAGGTCAAAAGCATTTTTTTTAAGTTAAAAAAAGAACCTAACTGCATCTTTGGACCTTATATGAGGTAGTGTCCAGGGTCACTGAGACCCCCGCTTGGCCAGTGTAGCTGGGTACCAATTAAAGACAGAAACCCAAGCATTCACTCAAAGCCCCTTCCCAGCTGTTCATCCTAGTGGAAGAAGCCCTGGGTACAAACGAATGCGGCATTTTACGGAGGGCTTTGGGGATAGGCTGCTTGAGAACATCAAAGTGGCTCACCTCCGCCAAGTATAAAGCCAGTGACTGCTCTCAGCTTCCATCCACAGTAGCCGAAGTCTGGAATCACCTGAGTGCCCGTCAACAGGGGATGAAGGGAACGTGGCCCGAACATACACAGGAGCAATACTCCACCACACAGCAGAGAGCCCTGTCATCCGCGGCAGCATGGATGGGGTTGGAGGACACTACGTTAAGCAAACGAGCCAAGCAAGGAAACGGTGCATGTTCTCACTCACAAGCAGGAGCTGAGAGCAGATCTCATGGAGGCCAAGAGTAGGTGGTCGACAGGGCCCACCAGAGCCCTCTCATAAGCAGGATTGGCAGAGGCTGGTAACGGGCACAAACACACAGCCTAATGGGAGCACGAGACCTACTATTGATAAATCAGCAGGGGGATGGCAGTGGGTCATCTACTGTGTATTTTAAAACAGCTAGGAGAGAATAACTTAACATAACCAGCACAAGAAAAAGAAACTATTTAAAGTGAAAGACATCCCAAGTACCCAGATTTCATCAATATAGGGGTGAATCAAGGTATCACATGCACTCTGAAAATATGTACATATATTATGTATCAACAAAAACAAAAACCAATGACAGACCATTTGCGAAGCACGTGTAGGAGAAGAATGGGAAGCCTGACATGGTGTGGCTGTGTGTCCCCACCCAAATCTCATGCAGAACTCTAACCCTGTGTTGGAGGTGAGCCCTGGTGGGAGGTGATTGACTCATGGGGGTGGTTTCTAATGCTTTAGCACAATCCCCCAAGTGCTGTCCTCATGATAGTTCTCCTGAGCTCTGGTTGTTCGGAGGTGCATGGCACCTTCCCCTTCACTCTCTGTCCCCTTCTAGCCATGTGAAGACATGCCGGCCTCTCCTTCACCTTCCACTCTGGTTGTAAGTTTCCCCAGATGTAGAAGCCTGTACAACGCACAGAACTGTATGCCGATTAAACCCTTTTTTCCTTATGACCCAGCCTCAGATAGTTCTTTATAGCAGTGGAAGAACAGTACAGTCCTCAGGACCAGCAATGTTTTCCTTCTACCCAGCGGCCAACAAGGTCCCACACCCTAGCTGGTTTTCCAAAGCCTTTGCCAGAATGCTGAGGCTGTTTTGGGGATAGTAACTTTCCCCATCTCTGGCAAACAAGATGGGGCATCCTATTTGCCTCTTACCACCTTTCCCAGAGAAACTCCACCTCTGAAACAGCCTCCGCCAGGGGCCTCCTTCAGCAGCAGCAAAGCTGAGTGTTCCTTGCACTTCCCTTCTTCTGAACAAGTAAACATCTTAAGCTTGTTTTCCCATCTTCCCAGCTCATTGAAAAAAGTATCTTATGTTTTCTATTTTCCTAGTGCACACACATGGAAGAGAAATGCCGTGAGGGCAGGAGTTCTTGTTTTCCCGGATCTGAGCCTGGCCCTCAAACAATAGCCGAATTCATACTAACACGATATCTAGAGGCAGAAATGCAAATATCCACATGACTTCAAATACCCTAAGGATCTAACAGGCCGAGTGGCCCATGTAACTATGGTGTGCTGGGCCATTCAACTGGTGTCCAAATCCCTGTCCAAGTGAGCTCTTTAATTTCGAGACTTTTCAGACAGCTGTTTTGTTGTTGTTGTTGTTCTGTTTTGTTTTTATTAAAGGGATATGTTACAGTTATAATCAAGAATATCCCAGGCCGAGTGTGGTAGCTCATGCCTGTAATCCCAGCACTTTGGGAGGCCAAGGTGAGCGAATCACCTGATGTCAGGAGTTCAAGACCAGCCTGGCCAACATGTTGAAATCCCATCTCTAATAATACAAAAATGAACCAGCCATGGTGGCAGGCACTTATCATCCCAGCTACTCAGGAGGCTGAGACAGGAGAATGGCATGAACCAAGAGGTGAGGCTGCAGTGAGCCAAGATCATGCCACTGCATTCTAGCCTGGGCAACACAGCAAGACTGTCTCAAAAAATTAAAAATAAACCAATATTCCCAGTTAGTTCTTCACCAATGTCAGATACATCAGTTTAAAGAAAAATATGAAAGCATGTTTTTAAATTTCAGTGTTGAATTTAACCATACCTTTTAAGAAGATATGAAGATAGAAGTTCGCCAAGGATCGGGGGAGAAAAAAGCAGTTAAGAAAATCTTAAAACCTCAGGAGAAAAACAAGTATGGGTTAAGATCGCAAGGCAAAACATTTTCTTTGCACTTTGATTTCAAAAGAACAGAGATGCCCAAAATATGAACTCTCCCATCTGCATTTTATATTCCTCTGTGTCCTTTTAAAGGCTGGAGATGGGATCCCAGGTTCCAAAGTGCCTGGCCATGGCTCACATCAGGTGGCATCTTTCACAGCCGTTTACTCCCCTGACTGTGCCTAGAGAGCTCTGTGGCCCAATTTACAAAAAAAAAAAAAAAAAGGTCCTAATTTACTCACGTTCATCACTTTGAGCAGAGTCTCAAGAAATGAGACAAATATTGACACACCACAGAAGCAAGTACTCTCTTCCAAAAAGTCAAATGTCAGGTTCCCATGAACCAGGCAGCTTGCTTACAGAAAGCACTGGCTGACTTGCTGGTTTAAGGTGTGCGTTGAGCTGGCTGCAGTAGTGATGTACAGACCACGTTCTTTCCTTTGGTTTTGCTTCAAGCAGAGCACCTCACACCCAGGAAGAGGCCAAAGGATGGCATCGAGGTCTAGGACAGATCTAAGGAGAGCTGCAGGCTGACTGCCTCATCTGCAAATAGTCTCTCATTTCAGAGAAAATCACTGAACAGAGTTCATAACACGTGAATTTTTAAAATTCATGTTTCTAATTTCATCCCATTAGAACTTTTGAACCTCCACCTCCCACCTAGAGAACGTCAGCTCAAGCCGATCACAGCGCAGTGCGATTTTCTATAAATCATGTGCACGCCTGCATCTGAGCGGAGATGTGAATGTCTGGAATGTGCCTGCCAGGCCCAGGAGGAACTGCAGAAGGTGTGGGGACAGAAGCCGCTAAGGAATCTGATTTGGAGGGAACTGGAGGCAACTAAAACTAGGTCCACTGGTTTTTCTTGGTAAGGCTTGACCAGGCAAACTGTTATCACTGTTGCTAATTCATGGTAAATGGGATGGGGACTTAACAGTAAGTAATTAGAGCAATTACAGTTTGCTACTCAATTACAATGGCACAGATTCCTGAGAATGGAAGAACTATTGCCCAGGAATAGAGTTCAAGAGGTCCTCCACTTGCTCCAGGAAACATGGCATTTCCACGCACCCCTGCTTTGGTCCCTGGCCACCACCATCCTGATCTCGGCCATCTGATGGCATCAGTGCCCAAAGCTGGAAACACCTGACCTCTTGTCACCCTCCCATCTGCCCTGCCTTCCTCCAGTCCGGGATATTCAGGGATGCTCACATACAGGACCAGGAAACCAGCGTTATCCCAAACCAGTGCCTGCATTCAAAGTCCTCCACGGCAGCACAATCACCAATGGCCAATACTCCCAGAACCTTCCACCTCAAAACGGGAGAACATCTGGTTTCAAGTTGACAATGCTGCATTCTTTTTGCCATGTACACATGGAGGCATGTCAGGTTCCACCTAAAGGTATCAGGTTCCACGGTGCCCTCACCACAGGCAGAGCCATGCAAGAGAATTGCCTGCTGAACTGGAAACGCGCCAATCTGCTCAACCAACACAGAAAGACAACAGCCACCTACAGCTGCTGAGCACCGAAACGCGGCCACTGGGCCTGAAGGGTTGAATGTGGAATTTAATCTGTGAAGTTCTTTTCAAATGTGTTTAGCTATGTAATCAAGTCTTTATTCTAATTAAATTTAAAGGAGCCTCTGGCTATGGGCTCCCTTGTCGGGCACCACAGCTCCAGGGAGTAAGAATGGGAAGGAGAGGCCCAAGAGCCTCTCTGCATTCTCCACCCTGATTCAACACATCATCATAAGGAAAGGCACTCCAGGAGAGGTGTGCATGGGAAGAACTGGGTTGGCCCTGACACAAGCATGACCCCCATGGCATCACTGCTGCCTCAGCCAACAGGCAAAAGACAATGATGCCCACCTGGACAGGCCACCGGATGTGATGATGTACTCCCAAGCCCTAGTCCTACAGCAGCCAGAGACCACCCACTGCTCGTCTCGGGTGAAACACAAGCCCTGGTCCCACAGCAGCCAGAGACCACCCTCTGCTCATCCTGGGTGAAACAGGCAGAGCTACCCGAGCCCTCAAAAGCAGGAAGAATTAAGGAGGCAATTCCCACGACACACGTGACACTCCTTGGAGACAGACACAGGCTTCGCTGTGACACTGCAGAAGACGGTGGAGTCCCTAGGCGGGCTGCTTCTTCCAACGATCGGGAAGAAACCAGATCCATTTCCTTGTAGGAGAACCATTTGTACCGTGATTAGACAGAAGACAGAAGGTGGCTAATGTTATCCAATCATCAAGCACCTCACGGCTGCTTCTCCAAGGCAGGCCTGGAAAATTGCAGCCACCCGCGTAGGGGCCGCAGTGTTAATGGAGACACGGGTGACTGAGGTCTGGCTTCCTCAGGGAAGCTAAATTTGAACTTTCACCATTGAGGGATCGGTCATTTACAGTCACTCACCCTCAATGCAGAAGAGGGCTCAAGACACTGCACCAGACTTCAACACTCAGGGTTAGGGTTAGGGTCAAATTCACAAGTTTTACAAAATGTATTTACTTGGGATGCCAGAAGAGATGCAGCTTCACACCCCCACCTCCAGGGTTTGCTTAGCCCCTTCACCAGTGGATCTCACCAACAGATGACACATCCACGCCTCGTCCATGGCAGCACAGAAAACCACTTGGAAGACAGCCACTCCCACCAAGTTTCCTGGCTTTGGTGTTTAAAATCTGCATCATTTAAAATCTGCATCTCATACATGAGATTACACTCCTCCAAACAAGGACATTGCGACTGTCATTTCACCCAAAAGGGCTTTAGGAAATGACACGCGGTCCAGACTTCAGAGGTCGCCGGCCGCCTTACTCTAGCCTAATTCCTTTGTGCCTGTATGGAGGCTTCATAGATACGGCCCATTAATGACCGTATGAGAAGCTCAGGGCATAGACGAACTCAGTGCTGAATTTTTTCCATTTATCACCCTTTTGTTTTGTCCAGAAGACAGCTGAGAAAGACTGAAGCAGACCATCTCCTCGAGTGTAATGACTCTAGCCACTTCTCTTCACCCCAGGTCACCACTCAGTCACACGCTTTTGAGAAACCAAAGCAATTCTGTTCCCTTCACTCTGGGTTCCAAGTACTAAATTCCTCCATTTTATCAATTAGATTATCAAGCAGCCATTTGTAATCTGGACTGCGATCTGATATGAAATTTAAAGCTAATTTAAGTTGCGGTAATAGCTCCTATTTACATTATAGATAAGGCATGAAAGAAAACTTTAATCTGTTCATAGGACCAACTTTGTCAACAAACCAATTATTCAAGCAATGATTGTCTACAGTTAGATGCAAATTACTTTGCTCATAAAAGATTTTCCAGTAGGAATTTTTAAATCCATGGTCTGTCTTTTCTGAGCCTGTCTCTGCACCTTCCCCTGAGTGCACAGCAGGACTTCTCAGGGCATCCCATCAGCAGCACCACTGAAGAGAATAAGCCCGCAGCCCCCAGCAGCCCCTCATCCAGCCGGGGCTTCCTCACCAGCACAGCACCCAGAGGTCTTCCAGGTTTAATGCCACGTGTGCGTGGAAAGTAGAGTGCTGGAAGGAACACAATAGACATTCAACAATGCAAATTCCCCCCTGGAACAGCCCAGCAACCCTCTGTACCTTCCCCAAAGTACCCATGCCAGGCAGGCGTAGAGTCCAATGGGGGTGCCTAGGAATCAGCATTTAACACTATTCTGATGAATAAGAGAGTTTGAGAGGTTGGTCAGCAAGAGGCTGCCGTGGCCTCCACTCATTTGCAGGCTCTGAAGAGACACAGATTCAGGTAACAGGCCAGACAGGACAGGACAAGGATGGGGAAGTGGAGGGCAAATTCCAAGGACCACCAACCACCCCGCCATCCCCACTGAGACTCCGTGATTTAAAGAGAGGCAAAGCCAGGGAGAAAAGATGCCCGCACCACACGAGGGACTGAGATTTCACCTGAAGCACGCAGCATGTGGCTGAGGGCCAAGGTTGGGCAAGCCAGGAGCACAGAACGGGGTTCACAGGCCCAGAGGTGTCCCCCACACCCAGACCCCGTGCAGACCTCCCAAGCACTGCCTGTGTCTCCTGCCTGGTTTATTTCCTCCCCCCCTTCTACTGTGTTGGTTTCTCAGCCACCACCCACCACCACACAACCCTCTCTACAAGCTTGGGGGACTGAAAAGAGTGGGGGCGGGTAAGATCTGAGCTCTGGGGCCAACGTCCTGCCTGAGACATTAGTTCCAACCCACCCAGCTGTGATGTGAGCCCCCGAGATTTCTCAAATGTGAGATGGAAAAGTAACTGAACCCACTCACCAGGATGGCTGTGGAGACTGAGATTACATGTAGCCACACCTCGGCATCCACCACACGTGGGACCCCAGTCGTGTTGCCCCTGATGGGAATCCCTCTATGCCCCTTCTGCTACCAGAGCCAACTCCCAGCAGTAGCTGTGGAGGGTGCATCCTCTATTCCCACTCCACTCACCTCTCATTGCTCCACGCAGTGACCTGCCACGCAGCGGCCACCAGCAAATTTGGCCCCACTGGATAACCGACCACCAGCCCCCCCCCCCCCACTTTGGGGCGTCTTCCACTTGCAGTTCCGAAACAGGCCGAGAAAGCACCCTCAAGGGCAGTCACCTGTTCCTTATTGCATGAAATGACCTGCCACGCAGGACCACCAGCAAACCCAGCTCCACCATCCAGGCTCCTGTGGATAACCAAACTCTCACCCCCCGACCTTGGGGCATCTTCTACTTGCGGTTCTGAAGGGGGCCGAGAAACCGCTCTCAAGGGCACTCACCTGTTTCTTACTGCATGTAATGGCCTGCCAAGCAGGGCCACCAGCAAACACGATCCACCGTCCAGGTTCTGGTGGGTAACTGCCTCCCACCCCGCTTCCTCCTGGGGTGTCTGGGAGGCTCAGAAACTGCCCTCCAAGGGCACTCATCTGTTCCTTATTGCACTAATACTTCATTTACAGAAACCCACTTTGACTTCCAGCACTGCAGGTGTGACAATTTAGGAATCCTGCTTGCAAGCTCCAAGAGCTTGAGGTCACGTCCACCTCACCAGCATCCCAGAGACCCAGCACTGTCCCACTGTGTTTAAAATTCCAAAATACTCCTTCAAAATGCTACTGGCATTTGGTTTGCGCATAAAATGCTAAAAACCTTCCAGTGAAACAAATATCTTCAACAGTTTGATATAATGACATATGAGTTACACATCTGCCAAATTGTAAAGCCTCATGCATTTATAACATTTATGGTCAAATGGTTCGTTAACATAAATTACGGGTATCTCCAAGAAACAGGTTTTTTTCTGGCATTGGACGACCAAAGGAAAACAGGGTTCTGGCTGGCTTGCGGGCCTGTAGAGGCAGACATATCTGCTGACACAATCAAGCTCCTTCCCACTGATGTGGCCTCATCCCAGGCCCCTCAACCAGATGCCCGCAGGCCCCTGGAGGAACAAGCTGACCTGTCCACATTTCTCAAATGCACAGCTGTTGCTCACACTGCAGACAGAGTTCAAGGCACCAGTAGGCCACCTCGCTAAAAATACCACGCAGCGTCCACGCCAGGTGACGGTGGTTTTCACTCCATCCCAAAGCCCCATGTATGAGTTTACAGCCATGATTACCACATGGATTTTTAGACCCTCAAGACATACTTTGTTTACTTTTATGCAACAAACTTAAAAGACTATCACTCAGATATATGCTCTGAAACTGGGGAATAATTATTTGGGAACAGAGCCTCTGCCAGATCAGGATAAGCACTTGGGACAACACCCCGTGACCTCGGTCCACACAAACCCATCCAGACCAGAGGCCTCCCGCACTGTAATTTCTGTAAACGAGGTATTAGTGCAATAAGGAACAGATGAGTGCTCTTGGAGGGCAGTTTCTGAGCCTCCCAACCGCATGGCCACATTAAGGCTGAAGCCGTGCCACCTCCAGAAACACTGTCCCTCACTGAGGTGTGCCTGGCTTCTCCCTTTTTCCAGAACTTAACAAAACCTGAAAGAACAGGTCTGTGTAGAAAAAAAAACAAGCTACTTGCGATTCCTCTTCCCAGTTCAGGCTGTAGGAAGCTCATTTCAGCCCTCACTGTGTTCTGACTGTGGCTTGGTTCCCATAAGAAATAAAGTCAGAATTCTAGTCCCTGTCTTCTGGGCGGTGTGGCAGGCATACATACCTTCAGTTACATGAGGAAAGGCGTGGTGAGCCCCATTCCTTCAGTAAAACCGCACAGTTCCCAGAACCCTGATGCCATCCCCCTCACACCACTGTGAACACCTGGACAGAGCACATTTTAATACATGCACCTTTGTGGGCTAGTTTTCTATTTCTCCACTAAATCATCCCAAATTTAGCGCCCTAAACACGGACTTATTTTCTCACATTTCTAGAAGCTGGACTCCAAAACAGGTCCCACCAGCTAACGTCGAGGTGTCGGCAGGGCTGGCTCTGGGGAAGTGACCATCTCCTTGCCCCCCACAGCCTCTAGAAGCTTCTGCATCCCCTGGTCCATATGGCACCTACTGTCTTCAGGACCCACAACGGCCCTGACAGCCCCCAACAGGAAGACGCAGAATGTCAGGAGCCCAGGCTCTAGTGCTAGGGCCAAACCTCCCCCACCCTCCCAGTTCCTCACGCACTCCCGTGCGAGTTAATATAGATTCCACTTTAACTAGTGTCACCTGTGTAAGGGGTAAGTGCCCAGCTGTGAACTGGTTAATCTCATCCACACAGACCCCGGGAATAAACTCACAGGCCATGGACCACTCCACAAGCAATGAGTGACCACCTGCTCGGGGACCTCCATGGCCCAGCAGAGCACTCTTGTGCCTCCCTGTGAACTCAGAGTCTGCAGCACCAGAGGGCCCTGGATAAAAAAGACAGCTCTCATGTCTGGAGGCACCCACCCGTGGTTGGGTTCCCGGTACTTTAAGTAGCCCAGGTGGACAGGCTGTGCCTCGTGCAACTCCATCACAAGAATAATGGCTGCACGTGGTGAGCGCACCGGTATCCACCCCTCAGTTCAGCTGGCCGTGTTAAGCACATCACCACCGTGACGTCCAATCAGACTCACCTGCTGGCACAGTCCAGGCATCGGCCCCAAAGAACATTCTGGATAGCAATTCACAGCAATGATTGCGATCAGGACCACACGTGGCTAAATGTATTTACAGGAGGACGCCACAGCCGATCTGGCTGGACTGAGAGCATTTCCCACTGTACATTCTTACAACACCATTTTATTCGCGCTTTATTAAACTTTTATGGCTTTTTTCTGCCTATCTACTTGATGGGAGTGTTTCTTGTTCTTATGACTGCAGTGATACTTCAGGCTACAACTATCAATGTGTAAAATTAGTTTGGAAGGCACCTTATCATTAAACATTTCACAAGCAAGCAGTCAGAGGCACCTAACCTGAAGGCCTGTTTTCTTCTCTGAGCCAAACCTACCTTGGACTCAAAGAAAACGGCACACGGAGAGGGGCTGGATCTCCAGCGCCCATTCCTAGGGGGCCTCCTGGGGAGCAGATATGGAGGGAGAAGCCCTGGGTTATGACACCGCCGTACTAAAGAAAAATTTATTTGGGTAAATGTAAGAGCCAGACATAAGAGATTAAGCAAACCATGAAAAGAAACCACTAACCACAGCTTCTCCAAAACAGAACTAAACTCTCTTTAGTTTGAATTGGAAAAGCAGAAGTGATGATCAGGATACCAAAAAAAATGACAAAGTATCTGAACACAGGAGAATAATCAAGGGCCACTGTCTCTTCCTGTGTCAGTGGGAGCCTCGCATCTAAGCTGGATTTAGAAGGTTGCTACTTTGGACTGAAAGTTATCCCCAACCCCAGTTTGTAAGCAAGTGGAGCAGAACACTTCAATTATTTCAAGGTTTAGCGGTAAAGCTCTGCAACTCTCACAACCATTTTAATTGGTGTGAATTTTAAAGTGACTCAATCTGTTGGCTGGAGTATCTAACGGCTTAACCACGGGGTCATGTTGGAAAATTATTCCAATTGCTTTTGTTTTTTCTACTGAAGATGCATTTGAATGTTCTTGTAGTTTGCAGTTGGCTGGTTCTGATGTTTGGTCCTGAGGAGGCCCAAGTACCCGGAGAGGAAGAATCTGAAACCTCAAGCCACTCGAGTGCTATCTGGGGAGATGGAGACCCCAACCCGAGGGCCACTGACGGACTCAGCATGGGCGCAGGGCTGCCCGACGCAACAGGCCACATATTTGTCACTTACAAAACAACATAAACACACACCCCCAGGTGTGCACACACGCTCTGTACACACTCACGTCTGTCCATACCAACACCAACCCACAACCCCGAGGTGTGCACACACGCTCTGTACACACATCCCTCCCTGCCAATATGAGCACACACCCCCAGGGGTGCACACACGCTCTGCACATACTCACGTCTGTCCCTGCAGCCTGAGTCAAACAGTCACAGAGAGGCAGAGGAGGAGGAGGAAGGATGCGATGGGCACTGAGGTCCTGGGAAGGTTCCCCTCCCTACTTTGGGAGAGACCCCTCATGTGATCCTGCCGTCAACCTTCTGCCTCGATCCTCCACCCTCCCACAGAGATCAGGAGGATGCCCACTGCACAGAGCTGTGATGAGCATGAACAGAAGACGGCAGGAGCTCATGCCAAGGTGCTGAGCACGGGGCCTACAGAGTGCTTCTTTCTGCTGTGGCTGACATCATCAAACAAGAGGCTGACATGGCTTCCGCAGAGAATGTCACTCGCTGAGAATCTGAAATGTGTGACCTAGGAGCCCGTGAAGGTCTAAGAACAAACCAACAAACCAAACGGTTTTGTTTGTTTTTCAAACACCATAGCCTGTTTTTTCTTTTTTTTTTATGCTCTACCTTGGGTATCATTTAGTTTAATTTCAAAGTAAGTCCAATAAATATACAAAATCACAGGACTGAGCATGGAGCATTGTTTCACTTCATGTCCTCCAGCCTTTAGGACACATTAAGGAAAGACATGATTCCAGGATTCCCATTAGAAAGGCTGCCCTGAGGCACCTGCTGGGGCAGCCAAATTGCAGCTGTTGATGCTGCCCCCAAGCTGCTTGGATGAAGCACAAGATTCCGGAGGTCTCTTCTCTTCTGCACCTCACCCAGGAGAGAAGGTGGGGGGAGAAAGGTGAGAGAAGACAGGAAGAAGGAGGGGGGAGGGGGTAGAGAGGAGGGGAGAGGGAGGGAGAGAGGAGGGGGGAGAGAGGGAGAGAGGAGGGGGGAGGGAGGGAGAGAGGGAGAGACGAGGGGGGAAGGAGGGAGAGAGGAGGGGGAGGGAGAGAGGAGGGGGGAGGGAGGGAGGAGGGGCATGTTCCATCCACCAAGGCAGCTGCACTGCAGAGAGAATGGAGGGTGTGTTGCCTCTCAGGACAGCAAGTTCAAGCTGTTTATAATTAGCGTAAACAGTGACCAGCTGAGGACAGGGCTGCAATTGGAGATGACAACATTTTATTTTCATAGTTGATACTAGGGACCTGCACCTAAAGCACCGTGCCTTGCCCTTTTTCCACATGGGCCAATGCCTCTCTATACTTGACTCTATTTGACTAAATACCCGACATTGACTAGGAATTATGACGTGTAGGATACCCCTTACCACAGTAACATCAAACTCACGTTCTAAATGCAATTTGCTCAGGGACTGGCTTCTAACTCTGGGTGGGAATGTTAAGCTCAGTACAGTTCAATTCAATAAGCATTTATCAAGAAACTCCTAGACCAAGAGCTGTGTTAGACACTGGGTATGGGGTGATGGGGATACGAAGATGTGGAATTAGAACTCGAGAAGCGCAAATGCTCTCATTTAATTCCCTAATGCAGTTACCTAGCTTCAACCTCATGGCTGTAATGTCTAAATTCGCTTTTTCCTTATTCCAGTTCTACATAACAAAGCATAAATAATCACAGAGGAATAATTCTGTGTTGGACTATTCAGTGGACAGAGAAGAGCATTCTGACCGGCGTGAGACACTCCGTTCCCAGGGAGCCCGTGAGGTGGCTGCACGGAGAACACGCGTAAAGATTCAGGAGCACGAGCGTCAGGTGATGGGAGGGGCATGGAGACAGCACTAGAAAGATGCCTGCCGAGGGGCCGCTGCAGCCAGGCTGGCTGGGAAGGTCACGGGAGCGGGCACAGGCGTCTCCCTTCAGCCGCACTTGGTTTTCATGAGGACACATGCAGGGAAGGGTATGACACCGAAATGCTGTGGCGCTGAGGGGAGGAGAGGAGGGACACAAGGCCAAGGGCTGGCTACCACCCCTTGCGATCCTGCCCCTATGAATGCTGCCAAAATCAGCCCCAACGGGGAGAAGTGAGGTGGGTGAAAGAGGTGGACAGACTTGGCTTCCATGGAATTCACAGATTCCAGTCATTAAAAATCCCTTCTGAGTTTTCATCTGGAAAACTTTGCTAATGTATTTAGCGACAAGAGGCAGAAGATGAAGCCAACACAGTTGGGCTCAAACCGCCGCCCTTCTCCTTCTCTCTGCATCCAGGATCCACCCTGAGCCCCTGAGTGCGAGGACCGGGAGTTGCCCAGACCAAGGGCGCGGCCCCTGACCAGAGGAGGGAGCCGGACAGCGGGGCCCCCAGCACCTGGATGGCAGGATCTGTGCTATCTCAGTCCCAGGGCCCCAAGCAGAGAAGGCCTGGGGCTCCCAGCTGAAGTTTTGCTGTCTCCTCTGTCACCAAAGTCGAGAAGGACTGAGGGAGACCAACGTCGGACCTGCTGGCTCCTCGGTGGCTGCCGATGTGGCCCTCAGGCTGTGGGTGAAACCGTCTAGGGAAGCCGAGACAGTGGCTAGAATCACAGCCACGAGTGTTCCAGGGGCCCTAAAACACAAGCACAGCCTGAGGAAGGCAGTGCCCACTCAGATCCCCGTCCAGGCTTGTGTGCGACACTCCAGAGGCACACGGCATCAGAACATGGCGCTTTAAGTGGCTTTGTGGGGTGTACGAACACAAAGTGGGGCCTCGAGTTGCTCAGAAGTCACTCCCACCAGCCCACGGGGACCCGGGCGGCCCCTCTGGATGTGGGTGGCGTCTCTCCAGGGCGGGCTCCAAAGTCCTGTAGAGGAGGTGAGTGTCGGTCTTGCTCTGAGGAAGGCCCCTGACAAGTATCCTGAACATGCAGGCACACAGCTGGCTGACTCATCTGAAGGGACCTGCTGAGCCACTAGCCAGGGAAGGCAGGAGAGAACTCGACTAACACACGAACCCTGCCCAGGCGCCCACGTGGGCAGCCCACGAGAAAACTAGGGAAGCTGTGAAGACGGAGGTGTGCACGGGGCTGGGAGAATCCTGGGAGAAGCCGCGCTGGGGACTGGGAGGGACGGAGGGCTGGGCTCCACAAGCAAATGAGGGAGGCGCTCAGTGCCATGAAGACCCCGCTGCACCCACAGCTGCAGGACTGGCTGACAGCACAAGCTTGGCCGCAGGGGCCCAGGAGCATGTGTGTTTGGCAGGAGCTGCCCTCCTGGAGCCGCACTACGGGTACCGTCATTTTAGAGGCAGGTACCTGATATTAACGATGACAATCAACCATGCCACCCTGAATTACAGCCGTGTCCTCAGCGGGCCACTATTTACGCTGACAATTACAAAGAGCTTGAACTCGCTGTCCCAAGAGGCAACAAGCCCTTCATTATCACGGCCGCAAGCCTCTGTGCGGCCCTCCTCCCCCGCCGCTTCCCGTCGGAACAACCTGAAGTCCCATGACGGTGACTCAGAGCCAGCCCAGTAGCTTCAGTGCAGGAAAAACCACAAAAACTCAAACACATCCTAAACATG
This sequence comes from Chlorocebus sabaeus, assembly GCF_047675955.1. Lineage (NCBI taxonomy): Eukaryota > Metazoa > Chordata > Mammalia > Primates > Cercopithecidae > Chlorocebus > Chlorocebus sabaeus. The sequence continues at coordinate 509,720 of NC_132913.1, read as the reverse complement.
GGCAGTTGGTAGGAGCCGATTCCTCAATTCAACCTGTTCGGAGGCTTTCTGGGCTAGCACAGCTCTGATCACAGGCTTGCGCTTTCTGCTCCCTGTGAAGGGCGGCGAGGAGGCTGGGCTCTGCCATTCTGCAGGCTCTGATACGTGAAGTCTGCCCTGTGGCCTCGGTGGCCTGTGCCAGACAGTGTGACCGTCGCCCGCAGTGAACACTCGGCACAGCAGAGCAGGCTTGGGGAAGAACAGAAAGTGACCTCTAAGCCCGCAGAAGACGCTAAGCCACGCACGGCCTCACGCGAACTGCGTGTCAATCACCGGCGGAAGCAGGAACAAGCTATTAATAGTTCCAGTAAATGCAAAGGCCGCCCTGGAAAACTGCGTGAACCTTTCTGACAACTCACAGGTGGGGAGCCACTGCCTGAGACACAAAGGTAAAGAATTAACCTGAAACTGCATATTATAAAACTTATTTTTAAATGATGGCGCTTAATTTGAAAGACTCCCAAAGAATACTGCATTAGAAAGTGACAGAGTGAAACCGTGAAGCTGACCACAGGAGTCCCTGGAAATTTCACCAAATGTTGTGTCAAAACTGGGAAACAGAAGAACCACACCTGATGAAACATTCGATTAATCGCTCGAGTCCTCCCCACATACGAAACTATGTTAACAAGTGTTCCAAAGGTGGAGAGGATGATATTTCTTCCGATTTCGCAGGGGATGTACACCACCCCTGCAATATGGTTCCTAACATCCAGGGGGCGAGAGGATGATATTAGTCTCAATATTGCAGGAGGTGTACACTCCCTAGTGACATGGTTCCTAATATCCAGGGAAGTAGAGGAAGATATCACTCCCAATAGAGCAGGGAGTGTAGAACCCTTCTGTGACATTGCTCCTAATAGCCAACGGGGGAGAGGAAGATATTACTCCCAATATTGCAGGGGGTGTACACCCCCTTGTGATATTGTTCCCTATATCCTGGGAGAGAGACGATGATACTCGTGGCAATATCGCAGGGGGTGTACACACCCACTGTGATACTGTTCCGAATATCCAGAGGGAGAGAAAATGATATGACTCCCAATGTCACAGGGTGTGTACATCCTCCTGTGATATTGTTTCTTATATTCAGGGGGAGACGATGATATTACTCCCAATATCGCAGTGGTTATACACACCTCCTGCGATATTGTTCCTAATATCCCGAAGGGGAGAGCATATTACTCTCAATATGGCAGGGGGTGTACACCTCCTTTGTAACATTGTTCTTAATATCCATGATGGGAGAGGATGATATGACTCCCAATATCGCAAGAAGTGTACAGTCGCCTGTGATATAGTTCCTAACATCTAGGTGGGGAGAGGATGATATTACTGTCCATATCGCATGAGTTGTAAAACCCCTTCGATATTTTCCCTACAATCCTGACTTGAGAGGATGATATTGCTCCCAATATCGAAGAAGGCGAACACCCCCCTGTGACACTATGCCCAATATCCACGTTGGGCGAGGTGGCTCTTAATAGGCAGCGGGGGAGAGAGGGTGGCTATTAGTCCCCACCTCGCCGGAGGTGCCTCACCACCCTGCGAGATGGCTCCTAATAGCCAGGGGGGTAGAGGAGGTGGCTATTAGTCGCCACCTAGCAGGGGGTACCTAACCCCCCTGCGAGGTGGCTCCTAATAGCCAGTGGGGGAGAGTGGGTGGCTATTAGTCCCCAACTCGCGGGGGTGCCTCACCCCCCTGTGAGGTGGCTCCTAATAGCTGAGGGGGTGCGGGTGGCTATTACAAGCCACCTCTCGGGAGTTGCCTCACCCCCCTCACAATATCTCTGTTGGCTGTACACCCACTACAGTACAAAGAATAACATTATCTTCTCTTCCTTTAGCTCTTGAGAATAATAGCGCATGGCAGGGGACACACCCTGCACTATTGGAAGTAATATCATTCTCTCTTATTCTGGATAGTAGGAACAATATCTCAGGCGGCTTGGACAACCCTGTGTTACTGAGAGTAATATCATCCTCTCCCAACGTGGATATTAGGAACCATATCACAGGGGGCGTGTTCACTTCTTGGATACTAGTGGCGATATCATCCTCTCCTTCCTGGGTATAGGAAATAATGTGACAGGTGGGGTGGACACCCCCCACGTCTTGGGGAGTAATTTCCCTCCCCGGATATTAGGATCCACGGTGGACACACAGCGTGTTTACAATTTTGTGAGTAATAGCATTTCTTCCTATAGACATTACGAGCAGTATCAAAGACGAATGTACATGTTCTGCAATATAGGGAGGAATATCATCCTCTCCCCGCCTGGATATTAGGAACAATATCAAAGGAGCGTTTATAACCCCTGCGATACTGGGAGTAATATCATCCTCTCCCAGGTAGAAATTAGGAACAGTATCACCGGGGGCGTGTACATGCCCTGCGATATTAAAAGTAATATCATCCTCTTCCCTCCTGGATCATGGGAACAACATCACTGGGGGGTGTACACTTTCTGCGATATTCGGAGCAATATCATCTTCCGTACCTTGGAATATTCAGGATAATATCATGGGGTGGGGCTTGTACATCTTCTGCAATATTGGGAATGAAATTATCCTCTCTCCCCCTGCAAATTCTGAAAGACATCACAGCGTGGGTGTTCACCTGCTGCGATATGGGGATTAATACCATCTTCTTCCCTTCCGGATATCAGGAAGAGTATCACACGGGGGTGTCCAGTGTCTGCGATACTGGGAGTAATATCAACCTCTCGGCCTTGAGATATTAAGAAGAATATCACAGGATGGATGTACACCCCCTGCCATATTGTGAGTAATATCAGCCTCTCCTCTCCATGGATATTAGGAACAATATCCCAAGCTGGGTGTACGCCTCCTCTTCTATGGGAAGTCATATCATCCTCTCCCTTCTAGGATATTAATAACAATATCACAGGGCGGGTTAACACAGCCTGTGATACTGGAATTATTATCATCCTCTCCCCCTCCGGATACTAGGAACAATATCACAGAAGAGCTGTACCCTCCCTGCGATATTGGGAGTAATATCATATGCTTCTTCAGTGAATATTAGGAGCAATAGCACCAGGTGGCTGTCCATTCATTGCCTTGTTGGGAGTCATGTCATACTCTGCCCCCCTAGATATTAGTATCAGCGTCACAGGGTGAATGTACACCTACTGTGATATTAAAACTAATATCATGCTTTCTGTCCCTGGCTATTAGGAACAACATCACAGGTAGGTGTACACCCCCTGCGGTATTAGGAGTAATATGATGAATTATTAAACATCAATGATCAATTTTGATAATTATCAATGATAGTATTAATTAATAGGATACCATTATTAATTATGCTTACTTTTGTTAAATATATGATTATGCATGCTTAAAATTAATTATTAATATTAATGTCATTTAACAATATTATTAGTTCTTAATATTAATTATTATTTTATTACCAGCATCTTTTAGTATTGATTTAAGTGACATTAACTGCTGATATCATTATTTTATTATTAATAGTGATATTGCTATTATTTGTACTAATCGTTAACATTTTTAACCAGTATTAATTTTTACTATCTTTACTGTGATTATTAATAACGATTATTACTATTAATTTTTATTATATGTATTAATTTGAATAATTAATAGACTTGTTCCTGATATCCGGCGGGGAGAAGATGAGATTACTCCCAATATCAAAGAAAGTGTACACCCCTCTATGATGTTATTCCTGATAGCCAGGGTGTAGAGGATAACATTATTGAAACTATCGCAGTAGGTGTACATCCACTCGGTCATCTTGTTCCTTATATACTGGGTGGGAGAGGATGATATGACTCCCAATATGGCAGGTTGCATAGACCTCCCCTGTGATATTGTCCCTAACATCCAAAGGTGGAGAGGATGCTATTTCTTCCGATTTTGCAGTGGGTATACACCACGCCTATCATATGATTCCTAATATCTAAGGGGCGAGAGGATGATATTAGTCTCAATATTGCAGGAGGTGTACCCTCCCTAGTGATATCGTTCCTAATATCCAGGGACGGAGAGGAAGATATCACTCCCAATAGATCAGGGGGTGTACACCCCTTCTGTGACATTGTTCCTAATAGCCAGCGGTGGAGAGGAAGATATTACTCCCAGTATTGCAGGGGATGTACACCCGCTTGTGATATTGTTCCCTATATCCTGGGAGGGAGACGATGATACTCGTGGCAATATCGCAGGGGGTGTACATATCCACTGTGATATTGTTCCGAATACCCAGAGGGAGAGAAAATGATGTGACTCCCAATATCACAGGGTGTGTACATCCTCCTGTGATATTGTTTCTTATATTCAGGGAGAGAGGATGATATTACTCCCAATATCGCAGTGGTTATACATACCTCCTGCGATATTGTTCCTAATATCCCGAAGGGGAGAGCAACATATTTCTCTCAATATGGCAGGGGGTGTACACCTCCTTTGTAATATTGTTCTTAATATCCATGATGGGAGAGGATGATATGACTCCCAATATCGCAAGAAGTGTACAGTAGTCTGTGATACAGTTCTTAACATCCAGGTGGGGAGAGGATGATATTACTGCTCATATCGCATGAGTTGTAAAACTCCTTTGATATTTTGCCTACAATCCTGAGGGGAGAGGGTGATATTGTTCCCAATATCGAAGAAGGTATACACCCCCCTGTGACACTACCACGTTGGAAGACGAAGACATTACGCTCAATATTGCAGGGGATGTACACGCACCCTGGGATATTTTTCCTTATATTGAGAGGGGGAGAAGATGCTATTGCTCCCAATAAGGCAGGGGCTGTGGCGGTACACCCCTCCTGTGATATTGTTCTTAATATCCTAGGGAAGCGAGGATGATACTACACCCAATATCGCAGGGGGTGTGCACCGACCCAATGATATTGTTCTTAATGAACTCCACCTCCCACCACCAGGGATATCGGTCCTAATATCCAGGGGAAGAGAGGATAACATTATGCCCTATATCACAGGGGAGTGTACACACCCTCTGTGATGTTGTTCCTAGTATCCAAAGGTAGAGATGATGATATTACTGGCCATATCGCAGGGGGTGTACACCCTTCTGTGATACTGTTTTTGACATTCAGTAGGGGAGAGGACAACATTAATCCTAATATCACAGAAGGTGTACAGACCCCTGTGAGGTAGACCCTAATGTACAGGGGAAAGAGAAGACTATTGCTCTCAATATCGCAGGGGCTGTAACCATCCTGCCCCCTGTATATTGTTCCTAATATGCAGCCGGGTGGAGGCTCATAGTACTCCCAATATCCCAGAAGGTGCACACACACCTGTGATAGAGTTCCTAATATCCAGCGGAAAAGAGGCTGATTTTACTTTCGATATCGCAGTGGGTGTACACAGCCCCCAAACCTAGGATATCGTTCCTAATATCCAGGCGGGAAGAAGATGACATGGCTGACAATATCGAAGTGGGTGGACACTTCTTCAGTGATATGGTTCCTCTTATCCAGGGGGTGAGTGGATGATACTACTCCCAATAAAGTAGGAACCATACAGACACCTTGGGATTTTGTCCTTAATAACCACAGGGGAGAGGTGATATTACTACCAGTATTGCAAGGGGTGTACACCCCTCCTGTGATACTGTTTCTTATATCCAGGAAAGGAGAAGATGGTGCTAGTACCAACATTGAAGGGATGGACAGCCCCCATGGGATATTGTTCTAAAGATACAGGTTGAAAGAAAACGAGATTCCATCCAATATAACAAGGGGTGTACACCCCGCCTGTGATATGAATCCTAAAACCTAAAAGAAGAGAGAATGACGCAGGGGGGTGAGGCACTCACCGCCATATAGGGAGTAATAGCAACCCCCTCTCCCCCGCCCGCAGCTATTATGATCCACATCGCACGGCAGTTCAGGACACCAGCCCTGCCCCAACCTTAGCACAGACAGTGGGTGTCATGGGACCACTTCAGGGTGGGTGGCAGCTTAGCTCTAAGGCATCCCTGCTGCCAAAGATCAACTGTTCCTGCTAGTTTGAATATGGCCACAGGGTCTCTGTTGGTGAGACAGATGACCATGAGGCAGACACCCTGAAATCTAGCACGACAGAGCTCAATGCCCCCATGAGAGGCACCATAGCACACAGACTTTACAGACATATTAGCAAAGGCCACAGCAGGCCCTGAGTGAGGAACAATCTGACCAAGATCCTGGGATCCTGCCGCACAGCCCTTAAACCAGCGACTGGAAACTGTTTCCCTAAAGAGCCAGGAATCAGTATTTACAGCTTTGCCAACTGATCTTTGTCTCAAGGATGCAACTCTGCCATGGCTGCATGACAGCAGCCTTCTGCAGGTGGCCTGTGAAGAGATGGGCATAACTGCACCCACATAAATCTTTACTTATGGACATGGAAACTTCTCAGTGTCATGAAGTGTTATTTGTTTATTTGTTCAACCATTTGGAAATGCACAATCCATTCTTGATTCATGGGCCACAAGAGCAGGCAGGGACAGACTGCCCCTTGCCGACCTCTGGACTGAGCTTAGAGAAGGAAATGACAGGCTGAGCCAGCGCAGCCTCTCACAGCAGATTCGCTGCAGGAGGGTCCTTCTTAGCAACCACTTCTCATCCTTCGTCTTGACTTCAAGTGCAGTTCAGGTGGAGAAAGAGAGAACAGAACCGGCCTCAGCAACAAGAAGGAAAGAGATGCAGGGTCAAGCAGCTGTGTGGATCGATCACACTCAACAGTCACACCAAGCGGAGCATAGTCAGGACCAGACGGTGGGGGGGGGGCCGAAGTGGAGGCTCTCTGGGGTGGGGGACCTCTGGGTGGGCAAGATTCTCTACCTAAAACTCATATAGAGGTTCTACACAGCAGTAGTTAGAGAAAACACACACTAAGAAAAAGGCCAAAATAAAACTAGGACACCAAGTTTGGCCAACTGGGTCTCACAAGCCAGTAGGTAAGAAAGCCCAGGAGGGCCCACCAGAGGAGCTGGGGATGGGTTCCTGCCTGCAGGGGGCCTGGGACCCCCATTTCCACAGAGGAGGACCCAAGCTTTGGGGAGGAAGCTGTCAGAGTCACCTAGTGAGCTGATCAGAGCCGTAGCCACAGAGCAGGGGAGGAGCCCTGGCCATGTCCCCGTGCGGGCTGAGAAGCTGGGGTGGGGGCACACCCCCAGGGGCAGATGGAAACAGTGGACTGCGGGCCCTCCTTCTGCTCAGAGGATGCTCAGCTCCCAAGAGACCACCAAGGCCTGGAACCCAGGGACACAACACCTGACCATCATGCCCAGGCCTCCTGGACCAGGCAATGTCCAGTACAGGCAGGCAGTCTGGGCTTGGGGCCAGGACAGGTGTGGATGTCCTGGCCTCCTTCTTCCTACCAGCTGGGCTGGTTGCACTGTAGTTTTGGTTCTGGCAACATATTGCTGCCCACGTTGGCCACACCAGTCCCTGGCTCCCTGGCTCCCTGGCTAGGCCCATTGCTGTCCAACTCACCTACACAGGCCCCACACACCCAGTGCCCACCAGACTCCTGTCAGCCAGGAGGACCCATGCTCATCCCCTGAAGTATCCGTGGGAGCCTGCATCCCACAGGGACCCACAGTTCAGGGCCAACCTCCATGGGGGCCTCTAGGTTGTGGTGGTAGGGGCGGGGACGCATTGACCTCCAGCCCTCCCATCCTGGCCAGTGTGTTTTGTGTGGATCATTCAGTCCTGGGAGCTTCCTGGGGACCCCAGAAGGAAGAGAACGGGGTGGTCATGACATCCTCAGCCCCAGTCTCTGGGCCCAAGTGCAACAGTCTTTCGATTCTGGTTTGATCTGGGTGGCAACAAGAGGTCTTGTCATTCACACAAGGATTGGTTTCAATATAATTCATCAAGGGACTGTGGAGGACACAGATCAGCCTCTAGGCCAGTTACACCTGGTGACTTAGCCAGTGCAGGCTGGGGAGTGGAAAAGCTGACTCCTTACCTCCCCACCTACTCTGCCCACCAGATGCCAGTAGGCCAGGGATCCCTGACTTCAGGCAGAGGCAGGCAGCACAGTTGCTGCCTCCTTTGATCCCATCCCAGGGCCCACAGGGCCTGGAGAAACCTGGCAGGGTCTGAGTTGGGAGAATCAGGCGGGGGGATGCCAAGTGAAGAATGTGAGGGACTGGGTATGAGGGGCACTAAGGGCACAGGGTCTGCTTCCCCTGGGGAGGTGGCAGTGAGACATGGAGTAGCCAAGCCTCCGCAGGCACCACCCTGCTGCCAGGCACACGTGGTGCCCGTATCCACCCCAACGGCTGCAGGAAGGTTCTTCATCAACAAAAGGGGAGGACGCACCCACACCCACATAGGCATTGGTGCCCACACACATCAGAGAAGAAAATTACTGCTGTGCTCAAGATGTGGAGAAAGGGTCAATGTCCCCTTCCTCCCCATGGTGGGTCCAAAATTACCTGCTCCTGCCAGCACCCCCACCCCCAACCCCACAAGCTGCTGACCTCCACCACAGTGCCATGCCACGTGCCAAGAACAGCTCAGCGGTACATCCCAAAGGGTGCTATCCTGGAGCGGCTGTGCTGGGCAAGGGACATGTTTCCTAGTCACAGAGGTTTTCTTTCTTTACCGCTCACCGGCCCTGTGCTTCGGTTTCTAGCACTGTGGCACAGTGTAAAAATCCCATCTTGAAGGCTAGGAACCCAGAAGGGTCACCACACCTGGTGAAATGGGGAGTGAAACTCCCTGCCTTGGACCTCTTGCTCCAGGACTGATATCCAGTGGGACATAGCCAGACCAGCATCCTGGGGACGGCTGCATTCCTTGCCTGGGGAACTTTGCTCCCAATTAGGGATCACTGGAGTTGAGGCCCCTGATGGATTGGGGGAGGCACAGGGGTAGAATGGAAGATGGAGGTAGCCCCATCATATGCGCTTGTGTAGACCCCAGAAAACAAGCATTGAATTCAGACTCTTGTCTGAAGCTGGCCACCTGAAAGTATTTGGGATTTGGGGTGTGATGAGGGCCTGCAGTCAGAGAACAAAGTATGCTGGTTTGGACACGCAGGAGGTTCTTTGCAGCTCTCTCAGGTACAGGGTATGTTGTTAAGTATATGCTTTTAAAAACCCTAGGAAGAGGGGGCACCCAGAAGGAGCCCTGAAGTCAAGGGCAAGGTCCAGCCTTTCCACCTCCCCAACTGAAGACATGCTGGAGGACAATTTTCCAGAGTTTCACAACAAAGAAGAGAAAAAAGAAATCAAAAAGACCTGGAGGATAGGCAAGCCAATGAGGGCTTACTGGGATTACCCTGCCTAATCCTCAAAACAAGCCTTCCCTATCTGTCTTCTGGGCCAGGTGAGGAAACAGGTCACAGTAGGACATTCAGACCCTGGGCAGGCAGCTGGTAGCCTGGAGCCCAGGAGGTGCAAACACATTTTTACTAAGGCACATCCTGCACAGCCCTAAATCCATTCAACCTTGAGTCAATAGAGCACATGCTTCTGGGAGCACAGGGTTGGGGCTAGGGCTGCAGATTAACAGCATCTCAAGGCAGAAGAATTTTTCTTAGTACAGATCAAAATGGACTTTCTTATGTCTTCGTCTTTCTCCATAGACACAATAACAGTCTGATCTCTCTTTCTTCCCCCCACACAGAGAGTGTCACCATTGTATGTCAGCCACTGGGGGACAGGCTTCAGCTTACACCAATCTTCCAAATTCCACCCTCTCACCTTGGCAGAAGCTGGCCAGGAATTGGGGATAATGGATGGGTGGGGTCTGCAGACGGCACCATGTTAAGGTCCCCATGATGGCCTCACACATGGGTGGTGGCCCTGCAGTTCCAGGTGTCACACACAGGCCAGCCCCTGCTTGGGCCCTGATCTTTGAGGAGGGGGAGCAGCAGAACACGGGCACTGGCCCCACAGTGCCACTCACACCCACAGATGATTCTCCACACAGGCGTCAGGTCTCTGTTCTGGCCACCTACCCCCGCAGGGACTCAGCTCTTTCCCGGGACTCACGTGGTCCTTCCTCACATGTAGCTCTGGTAGGATGCATTGTTCTGTACCCAGGGGCTCTGAGGTGACAATGGCCACGGTCATGCAGAGTGCAAGGGCACAGGCTGGATGCCCATTGTGGGGACCCTGACTGCAGCACTCCCAGACAATCATCGGGCATGCTGGCCCCCAGGCTTAACTAGGGCACCAGCGGTAGGAGTGCACTGCTATGGACTCTGCAGGAGGAGGACAACTGTCACCGCATCTTTATGTTCTCCTACTGGTGTCACTCTGTGCTTCTCATCTCCTGGTTGTAGGATTCAGGGCAGACTCTCTGAACACCTTGTGAGAAACAGCAGAGTCCAGCAGAGAAGAGGAGAAAAGCCCAGCTGCAAAGATGAAAAAATGGAAGGTGTGACATGGGCCTCCATTCAGATTCTGTATTTAAATGAGGTCTTCCGGAACACCTGCTCTCATTAGAAAATACTTCAAATATATGTGTGTGTGCGTGTGTGTGTACATTTTAATATATATACACACATAGAGTATTTATTTATTTATTTAGTTTTTTTGAGACAGAGTCTCGCTCTGTAGCCCACGCTGGAGTGCAGTGGCATGATCTCGGCTCACTGCAACCTCTGCCTCCGGGGTCCCGGTTCAAGCAATTCTCCTGCCTCAGCCTCCTGAATAGCTGAGATTACAGGCATGCACCACCATGCCCAGCTAATATGTTTTTTTTTTTTCCTTGAGATGGAGTCTTGCTCTGTCACCCATGCTGGAGTGCAGTGGCACAATCTCGACTCACTACAATTTCCACCTCCTGGGTTCAAGCTATTCTCCTGCCTCAGCCTCCTGAGTAGCTGGGACTACAGGCGCCTGCCACCACGCCTGGCTAATTTTTTGTATTTTTAGCCGGGACGCGGTTTCACCGTGTTAGCCAGGATGGTCTCGATCTCTTGACCTCGTGCGACAGAGCGAGGTCACTTGAGCAACAGAGCGAGACTAAGTCTCAAAAAAAAAAAAAGAAAAAGAAAAAGAAAAAAGAACAATATAAGCCAAATTCACTCAAAAGAAATAAAAACAAGATGACAAGTCAATGGCACTGAACACAGAAAATCAACAGAAGAACTCAATAGAACAATAGCTGTTTCTTCATAAAGATCAACAAAATTGGTAACTATAAAACCAGGCTAACAAAGAAAAAAAGAAATCATACAAATCACTCTAAGATGAGTACAAAAGTAATGGCAGTTTTGCATTCTTGGAATTTGCTGTTTGATATTGGAATACCCTCTTAAATAAATGTGGTTATGTTATTCATCATTCTAATGGGCATTTCTTGCCTTTTTTTTTTTTTTTTTTTGCTAATGACTTATTACTTATTTATTTTAGACTATGAAAATGATGTCAGACCAAAAGCAAATTCAAGCGACTTTCTTATTCGAGCTCAAAATGGGTCCTAAGGCAAGGAAGACAACTCACAACATCAACGCATTTGGCCTAGGAACTGCTAATTAATGTACATCGCAGTGGTTCAAGAGGTTTTGCAAAGGAGGCGAGAGCCTTGAAGATGAGGAGTGAAGTGGGCAGCCATCGAAAGTTGATAACGATTGAGAACCACTGAATTCCATCCTCTCACAGCTACACGAGAAGTTGGCGAAGAACTGAATGTCGACCATTCTATGGTCATCCGGCATTTGAAGCCAATTGGAAAGGTGAAAAATCTTGGTAAGTGGGTGCCTCATGAGTTGACCAAATATTTTAAAAAACATCCTTTCGAGGTGTCATCTTCTCTTATTCTATAAAACAACAATGAACAATTTCTTGATCAGATTGTGACATGCCATGAAAAGTGGATTTCATACAACAGCCAACTCAGTGGCTGGACTCAGAAGAAGTTCCAAACCACTTCCCGACGTCAAACTTGCACCAATAAAAAGTCATGGTCACTGTTTGGTGGTCAGCTGCCGGTCTTCTGATCCACTACAGTTTTTGAATCCTGGTGAAATTATTACATCTGAGATGTATGCCAAGCTAATCGAAGAGATGCACGGAAAACTGCAGCACCTGGAGCTGGCACTGGTCAACAGGAAGGGCCCAGATCTCCACAACGCCTGACCACATGTCATACAACCAGGGCTTCAAAAGTAGAATAAACTGGGCTATGAAGTTTCGCCTCATCTGCCATATTCATCTGACCTCTCGCCAACCAACTACCACTTCTTTAAGCATCTTGACAACTTTTTGCAGGGAAAACAAGTACACAACCAGCAGGATGCAGAAAATGCTTTTCAAGAGTTCATCCAACCTTGAAAGCACAGAATAAACAACTTTATTTCTCATTGGCAAAAATGTATTCATTGTAATGGTTTCTTTTCTTTTTCTTTCTTTCTTTTTCTTTCTTTTTTTTTTTTTTTTTTTTTTTTTGACAGAGTCTCACTCTGTCACCCAGGCCAGAGTGCAAAGGTGCAATCTCGGCTCACCGCAACCTCTGCCTCCTGGGTTCAAGAGATTCTCCTGCCTCAGCCTCTTGAGTAGCTGGGATTACAGGCACATGCCACCACTCCCGGCTACTTTTTGTCTTTTTAGTAGAGACGGGATTTCACCATGTTGGTCAGGCTGGTCTCAAACTCCTGACCTCCTGATCCGCTCGCCTCAGCCTCCCAAAGTGCTGGGATTACAGGCGTGAGCCACTGTGCCCAGCCCATTGTAATGGGTTCTATTTTGATTAATAAAGATGTGTTGCAGCCTAGTTATACAAATTTAAAATTCATGGTCCAAAACCACAATGACTTTTGCACCAACCTAATACTTTAAGAATTAAAAGAAGCCTTTATATTAGAGAGCCCATGGATGATAAAATCATAAAGAATATTACAATCTCCATAACCCACAAACTTGGTAACTTAGACCAACTGGATGAATTGAAAGACACAATCTATTAATACTAAAACACAGGAGAAACAGGTAATCTATATATATTGATATCTATTAATAAAATGGAATCAATACCTAATAACCTTACAGAAAACTTATATATTCCATAAATCTGACATTCTGTCATGTTATTCTAACTGGTGGGATTCAGGGATTTCCATTTTGATAAGAACATAGGTGAGTCGAACTCACTTAATTTTAGTGCTCATTGGTCAGAAAAGCCATGTCCACTATAGGATACTGCAGAGTGATGCGTTACGGAGAATTTAGGCAAGATAATATGATTTTCAGAGTTAAAGGAAGACAACCTGATTTATGTACAGTAATTCCTCATAATATCATAGGGGATACCACATTTAAACTTTGGGGTATCCCCAGGTATAATTTTATTTGAGCCACATGTGAATTTCAGACACGGAGGCTTCCCAACTTTGGTGGCTTTCAAGAAACGTGGAAGTTAACTCACAACCTATTTTGTGGAGGCATAAAATTCAATGAGCACTCATTTAACCTTTTATTTTAAATATTATTTTTCTAAACTTGCATTTCCAATTAGTTGAAATTTTAAACCTGTTTCAGTTCTTATCCACTTTTTTTTCCCCCGAGACGGAGTCTTGCCCTGACACCTAGGCTGGAGAGCAGTGGCATTGTCTCGACTCACTGTAACCTCCGCCTCCCAGGTTCAAGCGATTCTCCTGCCTCAGTCTCCCGAGTAGCTGGGATTACAGGTGCCTGCCACCACGCCCGGCTAATTTTTGTATTTTTAGTAGAGATGAGGCTTCCCCATGTTAGTCAGGTGGTCTTGAACCCCTGACCTTGTGGTCTGCCCACCTTGGCCTCCCAAAGTGCTCGGATTACAGGCCTGAGCCACCGCACCCGGCCTCTCCACTCTTTTTAGGTGGAGGGGAGTAAGGGTTTCTTGGAATTAGGAGGAACTCCCATGTACCCAACCCATTTGGGTAAATTTCTTCCTTCAGAGTTTTTCAAATCAGCATCACCATTGTTAAAGGCCTCCCACATGGTAATAATTGTGCTACAGGGTTTTATAAACATGAAGTTTATGTTTGGCTGAATGAACCTCCTTGCTGTGGCACAAGGGAGCCATAGGTGTTTTCACCAATTATGAAGCGGGTTCACTGTGCAAGGGCTACCAACTTTTCTGAGTACAATGAGGCCAAATACATTCATAGATAAATTCCATGAAGTGAATTTATTACTTACAAATAGCAAACAAAAGACAACAGAAGTCTAGGATTCAATATGAACCACTACCACAAGATCAGGAAGGCTACCCAGAGCAGATGGATGGAGTTTTGACTATAAATGCTTCACTAGCACTACAACTGAGGGACCCCAGAAAGAAGCCTACATTGAGTTTGCTCCCAGGATGTGGTTTGCTGGACACAAGCGTTAAAAGCCATTCTGTTTCGAGCAGGGACTATAACAGAGCCTGGGCTGTTCTGACCAATGTCACTTGATTATCAGGATATCGCCTTCCCAGCATAGCATACAGTTATCTTGAGAACTACCAGTAAGAAAGGGAGGAAAATGGCCCTGCACCCTTCAAACTGAAGGATCAGGATATTTGCTGTGACAGAGGCACAGACAGTAGCGACAGAGTGTTCTTGTGAGCCATCTACTAGTTCTCTTAACTGGAGCGTGGCACCAGACGACTTTTCTATTTACTTTCAATGGAAACTTTTTCAGAATATTTTGAATATTTTGAATTTCTACATCTATAGAGTTGTGGCACATGATCACTGGCAGTGTAGGCTTTCTGCATGGTTAAAGGAAAGAGTTCAGAAGCCCATCAACCCACAATGGGGGAGACTACCTAATCCTCCAGAGAGTGTCACTCCATCTTCCTGGGGTTAGCTCCACATGCAGTAAGGCCACTATAACTAAGGCCATCAACACTTGCAGTCCGAAGATGAGACTTTTGACATGCTGATAAGCAGCAGTTATAAGAAAAGCCCACACACTGGTCAGGAATTTTTCAATGAAAGCAGCTGAGACGCTTCTTCATATGCTTCGGTAGGGGCTAATATCAAACTATTTCTTCCCATTTTCTTTACTCAGCAGTGCCTGAACCATGAGGCACCATAGATGTACACCTCATCAGGAGACTGTATGGTACAGCAGCAAGGGGAGCAGCAGCACAAGAAACAAACAAGGCCACTACTTCTGCTTACATAATAACTATTGTCTTGGAGTGTAAAATAATTAATAATGTTCATATGGTTGCCCTAAGCACACAGAGATGGTGACCAGAGCAGATGCAGGGACTACAGAGATACAGCCTGATTCTTGCTAATTAGGACTTAAGTGTTGGCTTATGTGCTGTGCTTTTGTGCATTCATAAGCCAGGGCCTCAAAACTGCCTGCTAAGCACAGGCCATAGGTCATGCTGGGGTGCAGTTAAACATTGATGTCTAGGAGATGAGAGCATTTTAGTGTGGGAGAAGATGACAACACCTGAAGACCACAAAACACTGTGCAGACCAAAGGGAACGCCCATTGTCAGCTCACGGTTCTGACCCAGGTGACTGCTGATGTGTTACGGAACAGTCAGCCCACAGCAGGTAGGTCAAGTTGAGCTGGTGTCCTGCATGAGGGTTGATCCATTCCATTCGTGTTGCCAATTGTTTCAATAGCGTCTCATGCACCCCACTGGTGAGGAAGGAATTAGCACCCTACATTTACTGGCACCGTTAAACACATAACATCTATTACTAAACAGATAAGCTACACATCAGTTATTAATTACATACAGGAGGATGGTGTAAGCTCCCACAGGCCCAAACAGGGATTAACTTGAATGCAGAGAGTGGTATAACATTTAAAAAGTGAGGATATTCCTTTTTTTTTTGACACAGAATCTCCCTCCGTCACCCTTGCTAGAGTGCAGTGGTGTGATCTTGGCGCACTGCAAGCTCCATCTCCTGGGTAAACTGTATGTACTTAGAAATTAACACCAACTCATTATTAGCAAAAAATAAATATCTTTACATCAAGAGTAGTTTTTCATTTAATAAAAATAAGTGGGGTGTGTATAATGGACAAGGGATAATCAAAATTTGCCACATGAGGCTAGTAAGACAATCCCAAGAATTCACAATCATTATTCACTGGTCCATTAATCACAGGACAATACATACAAATGAAACTTACCTGACTGGGAGCAGTGGCTCATGCCTGTAATCCCAGCACTTTGGGAGGCCGAGGAGAGCAAATCATGAGGTCAGGAGTTCAAGACCAGCCTAGCCAACATGGTGAAACCCTGTCTCTACTAAAAATACAAACAATTAGCTGGATGTAGTGGCGTTCATCTGTAGTCCCAGCTACTCTGAAGGCTGAGGCAGGAGAATCGCTTAAACCCAGGGGGCGGAGGTTGCAGTGAGCCGAGATCGCACCACTGCACTCCAGCCTGGGCAACAGAGTGAGACTCCATCTCAAAAAGAAATAATAATGAAATAAAAAAATTAAACTTACCTACATATTAGAAAAACATCCAAATTCAACCATGAATCCAGCACATTATCAAATGAATAGACAAAAATTCTACCAACAGACAAGAAAATATCATTATCTATGAAATTCAAGTACTACTCCTTAAAGAACATTTACAGAACTCTCACCTCAAGGTTTCCCTGCAAAACAAGGTGAAATGTATACTCAAGACTCTTTAAGAATGGGCCACTGATAAAAACAATATACTTGTAACTTGTGTAACATTTCATAGATTTTTTTCAAGCACTGCACGATAATTAATTTGCATCAGGCTTTCCAAATTAGAAAAGCTTCACTTATAGAACTTCTTTCCAGTGGGAGTTTTCACATGGCTTTTCAAGTAAATGTTAAAACTGAAAATATTCTTGCAGTTTCTAAACTGTTAGAGTTTTAATCCTGTGTACGTTCTTCTATTTACAAGGTCCAGCCAGCTACAGCGTGCATTTTCATATGTCCTTGAGTGGGTATGAGAGAAATGAAACACTCAAACATTCTGGACATTCATAGGGTTTTTCTCAGGAACGAGCTGATGTCTTCAAATGGAACTAATACAACCGAAGGCCTTACCATAAATTTAAATTCAAAAGCCTTTTCTCCACTCTGAGCCCTCCCAAATCTTCAGGAACATCTGAAGGCTTGGCCACATTCCTACCTTCTTAAGGTTTCTCAGCAGTGTGAGCTCTTTCATGTTTATGAGGGAATGGGAAAGACTAAATGTTTTACCACATTCCTTACATTCAAGGGGCCTTATTTATTTATTATTTTTGAGATGGAGTCTCACTCTGTCGCCAGGCTGGAGTGCAGTGGCACAATCTCGGCTCCCTGCAACCTCCGCCTCCTGGGTTCAAGTGATTCTCCTGCCTCAGCCTCCTGAGTAGCTGGGATTACAAGCATATGCTACCACACCCAGCTATTTTTGTATTTTTAGTAGAGACGAGGTTTCACCATGTTGGCCAGGATGGTCTCGATCTCCTAACCTCGTGATCCGCATGCACAGGGCTTCCCCCCAACCTCCCGTGGCCTTTTATGTCCTTGAAAAAGAACTAAGACAACTGAAATGCGCACCACGTCCAGCTAATTATTTTCTTTGTTTTTGTTTTGAGACGGAGTCTGCCTCTGTCGCCCAAGCTGGAGCGCAGTGGTGCGATCTCGGCTCACTGCAAGCTCCGCCTCCCGGGTTCACGCCATTCTCCTGCCTCAGCCTCCCGAGTAGCTGGCGTGAGCCACCGGGCCCTGCATTATTTTATTTTTTGTAGAGACAGGGTTTCACCACGATGCCCAGGTTGTTTCACATTGTTTTAATCCAGGCTGGTTATGAACTCCTGGGCTCAAGCAATACACACAGCTTGGCCTCCCAAAGTGCTGGGATTATAGGCTGAGTCACTACACCCAACCTCTATATCATGACTTCTTTAGTGGCGCATAAGGTAACTGGAACGAGTGTAGGCTTTACCGCATCTCTTACATTCATAGGGTTTTTCTCCAGTATGAATTCTTTCGTGGAGGTGAAGGGAACTGAGGCGACAGAAGGCTTGGTCACATTGTTTACATTCATAGGGTTTCTCTCCAGTATGAGTACTTCTATGGTTACAAAGGGAACTCAAACGACTAAAGGCTTTGCCATATTGTTTATATTCATAGGGTCTGTCTCCAGTATGAATGCTTCCATGGTCATGAAGGGAAGTGAAACAGCTGAAGGCTTTATCACATTTGGTACATATCTCTCCAGTGTGAGTCCTTTCATGCATCTTAAAACAAGAAAATCTGAGTGTTTTCCCACATTCCTTACATTCGTAGGGTTTCTCTCCAGTGTGAGTTCGTCCATGTATTAGACAAGAACCGGAAACAGTAAATGCTTTACCACATTGTTTACATTTATAGGGTTTTTCTCCTGTGTGAGTTCTCTGATGTCTTTCAACTGAATTGAGAAAATGAAAAGCTTTCCCACATATTGTACATTTATAAGCTGGATTTCCACTGTGCATTATCATGTGTCTTCTAACACCTGGAACAGAAACAAAGAGTTTCCCTCACTGTTCACATTTATATTGCTTCTCTCCATATGGTTTGTATCCTGAGTGAGCTAGGATGTGCCTATTAAGGAGGGAATGATGTACAAAGACTTTTCCACAAATACTGCATTCACATTGTTTTAATCCAGTAGAAATGTTCTCATTCAGATCAAGATTTGGAATGTGGCTGAAAACTTGTCCATACTGCCTACCTTCTTTGCTTTCACACAGTCTCTGTACCATATGATTTCTGTAAAAAAAAACGACAAGCACATTACTATTGGTTGGTTTAATAACTTTCTACTCATTTATAGGTCTTCGACTTACACTGCTACCAATACTAGGGAAAATGCATTTTTGTTTTGTTTTTGTTTTTGTGCCATGACCGAATTATTTGAAAGTAAATGGGCTACTACTGAAAACACAGCTACCACCTGCATGGCTATGACCAAAATAGTAACATTCATATACACAATTGGGTAGTACTACTATCAAGTAAACTGTTTTCCAAACACTGACTGCTACACTGATGTACATTACATTTTGGGTGAAATTTTTCTAAAAGAAAATGAATTTCAAGTGACTCTTATTTGCTTTGATTGCTTGTTTCTAAATTCATGACACGCTAAGATTCCTTCAGAGGACTTTATTTCCTCTTCTCGGTGCAAATTATCTTGTATCTTTCCCAAGTTTTTTGAAGTGATCTTCAATATTCTGGTCTTTTGGTTTTTTCCTAAAATGCAGATGCACAAAATTATCATGAATTATTTCAAACTATAGAAACATTACTAGATTTCATGTTCATTGTACGCAGTGCCCATGCCTGATTTATTCACCAAATCATTCCCTTGCCCCATTCCAAATCACAAATAGCACTGATGATAGGGAAATACTTCTGCAATTAAGTGAAATGTGTTGTCATTCTTACCTACAGAAGCCAGGTTCCTGTAGGTTTCCTGCATCACTTCTCTGTAGAGATTCTTCTGAGAAGAATCTAGCAAAGCCCATTCCTGCTGGGTAAAGTTCACAGCCATATCCTCAAAAGCCACGGAGTCCTAGAACATTCCACACATGTGGATAGAAGGATGAGTGAGACTGACAGCACTGGGAATGTATACTCAATTCATAAGCTGTTTACATGATTCTAAAATTTCCAAGCATTTATTCTATGACTTGATTGTCACAACTCTTACTCTGTTCACACATACTCCCTCCCACACAGCAGTACTAATGCTAGAATTGAACTATTCAAAAAGGCAACAGCAAAGTAGAAACACCCATCTCATTAGAGAATCCAGGGAGTAAGATTACGATATGCTGCTAGGAGTTACCTTTTAACTTCACTTTGTACATTTCTAGTATCTGTCATACTAAAGTCCTACCTGATGTGCATAAGTGAGTTAATATTATCAGTCCTGAGGCTACTTATTCTTAAAAATGCCTGCTCGCAAAGTTCAATCTTTGTTTGTATTAGGAATTTACATTTTGAAAGGGATTCCACCAACCCAAGTAATAAGAATGATTCACTGCATCTAAATGGCTTATGCAGTATATTTTCTAAAACTTCTTCTGCTGAAAGTCTATTATTTTGTGTCACTGCAGTGGTGCTTAGGGAACCAGACACAAAAACACAGTCTGAACACTAAGTGTTCAATGAATTTCCCTGGTAGACAATATTTTACGTGTGCTGTCACTTGCTAACTGTGGAAGTGAACCCATTCCACGTGATTACACCAAGAGAGAATAGGCTTATTAAATTTAATTGAGTAGTAAATAAAACCAATAATTGATATTTAACAATAATAATACAACAATTTTTCAAATTTCTATTGCACAATATCAAGGCAGAAAGGAATAAGAGGAAATAGGACACATGCTTTTTAAAATGACATTAATGTTACCACTTCCAGATGCTATTCCTATGAAACCACATAAATTCCCAAATCAGGTGGTTTTAGGCAAGAAAAGCTACTCTTTCATATGTAGTAAAAATGACCAATGTCTAATCATTTTTAGTCATCTAAAAAAAGAGGGATGACTTGTCTAACATACTTCTAAGATTTTCAAACAAAAATATTCAGGACAGCACAGTGTTAGCAGAGAGATGAGCAAGCAGACCAAAGGAAAAAAAAGTCTTAATGACCCAGCATCTATATGGAAAGTTGAGGAATGATAGAGTAGGCACTATAGAATAGAAAAAGAAATTACATGCACTTTAAAATATGAGGCAAACCAGGCTGGCATCTACTTGGGAAAATGCATTGCATTCTTCTCTATTCCATGAACAATAATCATCTTATTATATATTCAAATACAAAAGATAAAACCAGAATACTTTCAGAAGTCACAGGAAGATTTTTTTTTTAACTAAGGATTAGGCGGAATTTTTTTTATGTAAGAAAAAGGTGATAAAGGAACAGACAAACTCAAACATATTAAAATTTAGGGAATAAAAAGAAAATAGAGTGGGCCAGGCATCGTGGCTCACGCCTGTAATCCCAGCACTTTGGGAGGCTGAGGCAGGGGATCACCTGAGGTCAGGAGGTTGAGACCAGCCTGGCCAAAATCCCGTCTTTTTGTTGTTTGTTTGTTTATTTGTTTTTGAGACGGAGTCTCGCATTGTCCCTTGGGCTGGGGTGCAGTGGCAAGATCTTGGCTCACTGCAACCTCCACCTCCCAGGTTCAAGCAATTCTCTTGCCTCAGCCTCCCGAGTAGCTGGGATTACAGGTGCCTGCCACCACGCTCAGATAATTTTTTCATATTTTTAGTAGAGACAGGGTTTCACCATGTTGGCCAGGCTGCTCTGGAACTCCTGACCTCGTGATCCGACCACCTTAGCCACCCAAAGGGCTAAGATTACAGGCATAAGCCACCGTGCCAGGCCTAAAACCCTGTGTTTACTAAAAATATGAAAATTAGCTGGGTGTGGTGGTGGGTGCCTATAATCCCAGTTATTCGGGAGGATGACACAGGAGAATCAATTGAACTCGGGAGGCAGAGGTTGCAGTAAGCAGAGATGGCGCCACTGCACTCCAGCTGGGCTACAGAGTAAGACAGCATCTCCAAAAAACAAAAAACAACACTCAGACACCCAGATAAGAGGATACACATGTGTCCACTGTCATAAATTCTTCACCAAGCTACAAGAGGGGAACTGACATTTTGGTGAATCTTTATAAATCGACAATTTATCTATCACACTTTGATTTCACCAGTAGCATTTACAAAGCTAAGTCCTACAATTCCATTTGAAATTACCCTTAAAAAGAACAGAACTTTAAAACTTACTACTCTCACTCTGGGGAAGAAATAAATACGAATTTTTAGCAAATGAAATACATCATTTTACCTTGCCTCTTTGGAAAGAGTATTTTTATCTTTCAAGCTGTACTGACAAAATGTATCTTACAGTCAGTGAAAACCTGAAACTCAAATAAGCGGACAAGCCTTTTCAAGGTAACAAACTCAGGGAGAGGCAGTGCTGACTCCAACGCAAACCTTTCTAAGTGTCACAGCAGACCATTCTATCCCTTAGGACACCCATCCTGTTCAGCAAAGTACTCAATGACTACCTAGGAGGCACTGGCACTGCTCTTTGTCCTCCTGTGTGCCTTAAGTGCATTTTAATATTCATGTTCTTGCACATCCTCTCTGGGGTGGGTTTTCCTTGTCCTTTGGGACGGTTTTTCTCTCTTCACAAGTCTGAGACAAGCTAGAGAGCAGAAACCATTTCTGCCTTTTCCTCTCAATATCAGCATCCCATTGGCAGACCGTCCATGTGTCTCCGAGGAATAAAAACTCCGGCTGGAGGAATAATTTTAATGACCCTAAGGGGTCACCATTTTAGATGAAACTATACCAGGAGATTCCTCTAAGGCCAAGAGCATCCAGCTGCTCCCCTGAGAGACTCTACCCCCTACCTCAGGCTGTCCTTGGGGATGAGATGACCCCGGGGCTGAGACTCACTAGACCCTCCAATAGACATGGCCACTGTGGGTATCCTGGGTCATCCCCGGACAGTTCTAAAATACCAGGACTAGGAAAAGACAGGAGGGTGGCTGAGGACACAACATCCTGTCAAGTTTTCACAGGGGGACCTCAACCTAAAGACATTTTGGTCATATGTACACTTAGGAAAGATGAAAAGAAGAGAGGTACAAAGATTTTTTTTACAGTAGAGTGTCAGATGATTTATTCTCCGCTTTCCTCTCATGTAAAATTAAAATGTTTGGAAACAGAAAAATATTTTGGCCAAGGTGCCTCACGCCTGTAATCCCGGCGCTTTAGGCCGAGGAGGGTGATCAATTAAGGTCAGGAGTTCGAAACCAACCTAGCCAACATGGCGAAACTTTGTCTCTACTAAACATACAAAAATTAGTTGGACGTGGTGGTGGCGCCTGTAAGCCCAGCTACTTGGGAGGCTGAGGCAGAAGAATCGCTTGAACCCGGGAGTCAGAGGTTGCAGTGAGCTGAGACCACATCATTGCACTCCAGCCTGGCGACAGCGTGAGACTCTGTCTCAAAAAAAAAAGAAAATATATATATATACACATATATATGTGTATATATGTGTGTGTATATATATGTATGGTTTGCTTCCTCACTCACCCTATCAAAGCCTCTCATTTACGCCCCTCCGGTGGACCCCAAACCACAAACCATGACTGCGGTACCCGTTTATGAATTGCGTTTGCTCAAACACGCCGTTTAACGTTTTAACAAAGCCTCAGGTTAATTTTAGGGGGAGAAAGGTGGGACCGGAAGCTCCCTGAACCACAGCGTCTCCCACGCTGGAACCCCGCTCACCGAGTCGGGCTCTCCCGGATCACCCTCCCGTGGTCACCGCACTACCTGGGTGGGGGAGGCGCGGGGTTCCGGAGAGGGCTCCGGCCGGCGGAAGTAGCGCCCACAGGTACAGACAGGACGCAGGGGTCCCGCTGCCCGCGCCGCCCGGCCCTGCACAGAAGGGGACTGAGGCCCGGCTGCGCCGCGGAGACTCGGTCCGCAGGTTCCGCAGCCCATGGCTGGTTCCAGCAGGTTTCAACCAGCCCTCTTCCCCACTTCGGGAAGCCAGGCGCAGTCCACTCACCGTTCCTCGGTTCCCTGGGTGTCCCGGCGTCAGCTAGGGATGTCCCAACACCCGCAGGTCACAGGGTGGCCGAGGCTGCTGCAGAGCCACCGGGCCTCCCAAAGCCAAGAAGTAGCAGCGGATACTCACAGAAAGAGCCTACGGTGGCGAAGGCGAGACAAAGCGCCCGCCAGCCAGATCCCGGAAGCCGCCCTCTCCTTTCCGGCGGCGCGCCTGATTGACGGGTCCCCACCCCAGCGCCCCTTATTGTATGGGGCTTCAGGCCCCGCCCCCTCAGGCCCTGAGTGACAGGAGATTGCGATCTCACGTGAGGCTGGATGAGGCCAGAATGACCGTTCCGGCCTAGCGGTTTATAGGCGGTGCGTCCTTCCTGCGCTGGGATCTGACCACGCAAGGAGCACATTCGCATTTAACCTTGTATACAAGATTATAGCTATTTGTGCATAATATATATATAAAATTGCAAGCAATATAGTGACAATTCTGTAACTGCCCAGTGGGTTCACCTTGCCCGCTACCTAGACAGAGCCGGTTTCTCAAGACGGGGGGAATAGCAGTAGAGAAGGAGTAATTCATGCAGAGTCGGCTGTGCGGAAGACCGGAGATTTGATTTTTTTTTATTTTATTTTATTTTATTTTATTTTATTTTATTTTATTATTTCTGAAACAGAGTCTTGCTCTGTTGCCCAGGCTGGAGTGCAGCCTCGGAGTTTTATGATTATTCAAATCAGTCTCCCTGAGCATTTGGGGATAAGAGTATTTAGAAAGTTTATTTTGCCAAGGTTGGGGATGCTTGTGCATGACACAGCCTCAGGATGTCCTGATGACAGTTGCCCAAGGTGGTCAGAGCACAGCTTGGTTTTGTTGGAGATAAATGCTCGGTGATGCAAAGTGAAACCAGCACTCAAGCAAAAGTTTTCTCAGTAACACAATTTACCTCTGCGGAAGCGTGCTGCTCGCATCAATCACAATTCCAAGAGTACACGGAACAAAGGAAAGCAGGGGTTTTTATTCCTAATGCAATCCCTACCTCTGGCATGGGCTGGGGCCAGACCTCAAGATCTACACTGACCCCGTTGGCTATTTGTGAATACTTTCCCAAATAAGGAAGGGGGAAGGGAGTCCTGAGTTACAACGGTGGGCCGTGTGGTTTGGAAGGGAGAAATGGGTGCAGAGCAGGTAACCAAGGGAACAGATGTGAGTGATTGGTTAGAACTGACGGGGGGAAGGTTGTTTACAGTAACTAAGGGCAAGGAGGCATGGAGAACAAGAAAGTTGAGTTCGAGAACAAAACACAAGAACGTTAACATGCCAAAACTTGGAAGAGAAACTGACTGTATCTGACAGTTTTACACATTTTAGGGAGACAGGAGACATCAATCAACATATGTAAGATGAATACTGGTTTGATCCGGTACAACCTGAAGCAAAAGTGGGTCAACTCGAAGCCAAGAGGGGGCTTCCAGGTCACAGGTAGGTGAGAGAGGAACGGTTGCATTCTTCTGAGTTTCTGATGAGCCTTTCCAAAGGAGGCAATAAGATATGCATTCTTCTCAGCGAGCAGCGGATGACTTTGAATAGAATGGGAGGCAGGTTTGCCCTAAGCAGTTCCCAGATTGATTTTTCCCTTTATCTTAGTGATTTGCAGGGCCCAAAATATTTTCCTTTCAAATTTTCCCCTTTTGTTTTAAAAATATTTTGGAGAAAGCATTTTAGAAGAAAATCAGTCTCTGGTGGCAGGTTTTTTCTGACTTCTCATGGAGTAGCTGAGATTATAGGCGCGCGACACCACACCTCGCTAATTTTTTTTTTTTTTTTTGGTAGAAACGGGGGTCTCCCTCAGTTGCCCAGGCTGTCTCTGGTGCCCAACGCAGGGCTCCCCATAATCTCTACAAATAATCCAGTGAAGGAACGCCAGAGCGTGGAAAGCTGAGGACAACCGACAAAGGACTCCCGAGTAGGTTTTCACTTCAAGCTTTAGGGTAAGGAGGGCGCTCGGGGAATTCCAGGGAAACCTCGGGAAAATGTGGGTCGAGCTGAGAGTAAGTTCGCTAATTACTTAAGCCTTGTGCAGCAGTTACTGCGCCGCGGAGGGTTAATTGTCAGTACCCAAAATCTCACATCTTTGTTCCGTCTGGTAGACAAGTATTCTCCTTGGTTCCCGGAATATGGAATCATGAATGTAGAAAATTGGGACAAGGTGGGATCAGACTTAAAACGAGCACAAGAGGGCCGCGATATTCCCGTCTCTGCTTGGTCTGTGTGGTCTGCAATTAAAACAGCCCTGGAGCCCTTCCACACTCAGGAGGAGAAGGAGGATTTTCAGGATGACATAGGAAAGTTGAATAATCAGGAGTCTAATTATCAGCTAAGTGAACCATGACAGTCTCGTTTAAAAAAGGGCGAGAAACGCGAAGGTATGTATGCTAATCTCCAAAGACTTATAAAAGAAACTGTGCCACCTACTGCGCCTTTAGGGGAAGATCTGGAATGGCCACCCCCAGGCCAGCCTCCGGAATATTTGGAAGGGGAGCCTGAGACCCGCGCCTTGCCGCTCCCATTGTTGCAGGCCCCGCCAGTAACTATGGCGAAGGGAAGCTTCAGGCTTGTCCAACAGCCAATTAGGATGAGGGAATGATCTAGGCTTGCCCACCTGTTAATTTTGGTAGAGGAGTGCTGCCAGCGGGTCCAAATACAAATTATGGCACAGGGACAATCTAGGCATCCGTTCGCCAGGCACAAGAAATGGGGGATTTGAATGCTTGGCTGTTTCTGGTAATTATTTCACCAGCTGAGGAGGCCAGAGAACTTACTCAAGCATGCTGGGAGCCATTTCCTTTTAAAATATTAAAAGACTTAAAGCAAGCAATTGGACAATATGGGCCAAATTCCCCTTATGTTCATTCCTTGTTACAATGTGTGGCTTATAACAGACGTTGAATACCTATGGATTGGGAAGCACTAGCCCGATCCACCCTGTCCCCCTGTGAATTTCTCCACTTGAAAACCTGGTGGACGGATGAAGCAACAAATCAGGCAGAAATGCTCAAGCCCAACGTCCCGTTAATATCACACCTGATCAATTGCTTGGAATCGGACAGGCATGGGGTACTCTAAATCAACAGATGGTAATGGGTGATGAGGCTGTTGATCAGCTCAGAACTACATGCCTAAGAGCCTGGGAAAAAATTCACGACCCTGCTACTGCTTATCCTTCTTTTCACACATTTCAAGAGGGTCCAAGGGAGCCTTATCCTGATTATATCGCCCGTTTGCCGGATGCGGCTCAAAAGGCTATTTCCAATTCTCATGCCAAGAAAGTGATCGTTCAGCTGCTTGCTCATGAAAATGCTAATACAGAATGTCAGGTAGCAATTAGAACCATTAAGAGAATGGCAGATCTAAATGAGGAAAAAACTTTAAGTGGATACATTAAAGCCTGCGATGGCATTGGGGGGCACTTACATAAGGCCAGCCTCCTTATATAAGGCTGAGGGGGAGAGAGAGGATCGCTATTACTCCCCTTTACGATGTGGATCTTAATAATTATTCCCACCTGAAATGTGTGTTCATTATTAGCAGTCTCTTTTGTTCACGATATTAGGAACAATTTCACAGTTCATGTGTACACAGCCTGCGATGGAAGAAAGATTACCATCCTCTGCACCTCCCGATATTAGGAACCATATCACACAATGGGTGTACACTTTTTCGGAGATTTGGGGTAATGTCTTCCTATTTTTCCCTGAATATTCGGAGACATATCACAGGGTGGCTGTACACCCACTACTCTCTTGGCAGGAACATCATACTTTACCTACTGGAAATTAGGAGCAATATCACAGACTGGGTGTCAAGCCACTGTCATACTGGAAGTAATATCATGCTCTCCCCCCAAGTTATGAGGAACAATATCACAGGGGGGTGTGTACCTTCTCCGGTAGGGGGAGTAGTATCATCATCTCTTCCTTTAGATGACAGGAAAAATATCACAGGGTGGGTATACACCCCGTGTGTTTTTGGAAGCAACGTCATTCTCTCTTCTTCTAGGCTTTCGGATTCATATCACAGGCAGGGTGTACACCCCTTATTGTATTGGAGGGAGTCTCATCCTCTTTCAACCTGCATCTTTAGAACAATATCCCATGGGGGCTGTCCATCCCTTCAATATTGGTACTAATACCATCTTCTCCTTTCCTGGATATAAGAAACAATATCACAGGAGGGGTGTACACCCCTTGCAATATTGGTAGTAATATCACCTCTCCCTTGTGGTTATTAAGGACAAAATCCCAGGGTGACTGAACGGTTCCTACTTTATTGGGAATAATATCCACTCACCTCCTGGATATCAGGAACCATATCACTGAAGAAGTGTCCACCCACTTCGATATTGTCAGCCATGTCATCTTCTTCCCGCCTGGATATTAGGAACGATACCCCGGGTTTGGGGGCGCTGTACACCCACTGCAATATCGAAAGTAAAATCAGCCTCTTTCCCGCTGGATATTAGGAACTCTATCACAGGTGTGTGTGCACCTTCTGGGATATTGGGAGTACTATGAGCCTCCACCTCGCTGCATATTAGGAACAATATACAGGGGGCAGGGTGGTTACACCCCTGCGATATTGAGAGCAATATTCTTCTCTTTCCCCTGTACATTAGGGTCTACATCACAGGGGTCTGTACACCTTCTGCGATATTGGGATTAATGTTGTCCTCTCCCCTACTGAATGTCAAAAACAGTATCATAGAAGGGTGTACACCCCCTGCAATATGGCCGGTATTATCATCATCTCTACCTTTGGATACTAGGAACAACATCACAGAGGGTGTGTACACTCCCCTGCGATATTGGGCATAATGTTATCCTCTCTTCCCCTGGATATTAGGACTGATATCCCTGGTGGTGGGAGGTGGAGTACATTAAGAACATTATCACTGGGTGGGTGTACACCCTGCGATATTGGGTGTAGTATCCTCCTCTCTTCCCTAGGATATTAAGAATAATATCACAGGAGGCGTGTACCACCACAGCCCCTGTGTTATTGGGAGCAATAGCATCTTCTGCCCCTCTCGATATAAGGAACAATATCCCAGGGTGGGTGTACATCCCCTGTGATATTGGGCATAATGTCTTCATCTTCCAACGTGGATATTGGGCATAGTGTCACAGGGGGGTGTCAGCCTTCTTCAATTTTGGGAGTAATATCATCCTCTCCCCTCAGGATTGTAGGCAAAATATTGAAGTGGTTTTACAACTCGTGTGATATGGGCAGTAATATCATCCTCTTCCCACCTAGATGTTAGGAACTCTATCACAGGCGGCTGTACACTTCTTTTTTTTTTTTTTTTTTTTTTTTTTTTTTTTTTTTTTGAGACAGAATCTAGCTCTGTCGCCCAGGCTGGAGTGCAGTGGCCGGATCTCAGCTCACTGCAAGCTCTGCCTCCCGGGTTTACGCCATTCTCCTGCCTCAGCCTCCCGAGTAGCTGGGACTACAGGCGCCCCCCACCTCGCCCAGCTAGTTTTTTGTATTTTTTAGTAGAGACGCGGTTTCACCGTGTTAGCCAGAATGGTCTCAATCTCCTGACCTCGTGATCCGCCCGTCTCAGCTTCCCAAAGTGCTGGGATTACAGGCTTGAGCCCCCGCGCCCGGCCTCGGCTGTACACTTCTTGTGATATTGGGAGTCCTATCCTCTCCCATCATGGATATTCAGAACAATATTACAAAGGAGGTGTACACCTCCTGCCATATTGAGAGTAATATTATGCTCTCCCCTTCGGGATATTAAGAACAATACCGCAGGAGCTGTGTACAACCCCTGTGACATTGAGAGTAATATCATCCTCTCCCCCTGAATATAAGAAACAATATCCCAGGAGGATGTACACCTCCTGTGACATTGGGAGTCATATCATTTTCTCTTTCTCTGGATATTCAGAACAATATCACAGTGGGTGTGTACACCCCCCGCGATATTGCCACTAGTATCATCGTCTCCCTTCCAGGATATAAGGTATACACCCCCTTGTGATATTGGGGGTAATATCTTCCTCTCCCCCACTGGCTATTAGGAACAATGTCACAGAAGGGGTGTACACCCCCTGCACTATTGGGAGTGATATACTCCTCTTTGTCCCTGGATATTAAGAACAATATCACTAGGGAGTGTACACCTCCTGCAATATTGAAACTAATATCATCCTCTCGCCTCCTGGATATTAGGAACCATATCACAGGGGTGGTGTACATCCCCTCGAAATCGGAAGAAATGTCATCCTTTCCACCCTTGGATGTTAGGGACAATATCACGGGGGAGGTCTACGCCCCCTGCGATATTTAGAGTCCTATCATCCTCTCCCACCCAGGATATAAGGAACAAGATGACCGAAGGGTTGTACACCCACTGCGATAGTTTCAATAATGTCATCCTCTACCCCCTGGCTATTAGGAATAACATCATAGAGGGGTGTACACTTTCTTCGATATTGGGAGTAATATCCTCTCCCCACCAGATATCAGGAATAAGTCTATTAATTATTAATATTAATAAATATAAGAAAAATTAAGAGTAATCATCGATGTTAATAATCACAATAAAGACAGTAAAAATTAAAACTGGTTAAAAGTGTTAATGATTAGTGTTAATAATTAATAGTAATATCACTGTTAATAACAAAATAATGATATCAGCAATTAATGTTACTTAAATCAATACTAAGTGATGCTGGTAATAAAATAATAATTAATATTAAGAACTAATAATATTGTTAAATGTGATTAATGTTAATAATTAATTTTAAGTGTGCATAATCATATATTTAAAATAATTATCCATGATTAATAAATGGATTCCTATTAATAGTATCATTGATAATTATTAAAATCGATCATTGATGTTTAATAATTAATTACATTATTACTCCTAATACCGCAGGGGGTGTACACCTACCTGTGATGCTGTTCCTAATATCCAGGGACGGAGAGCACGATTTTAGTTTTAATATCGCAGTAGGTATACACTCACCGCGTGACACTGGTCCTAATACAAACGGGGGTAGAGTATGACATGACTCCAAACATAGCAATGAATGGACAGCCACCCGGTGATACTGCTCCTAATATTCATGGAAAGTGTGTATTATATTACTCCCAATATCACAGGGAGGGTACAGCTCTTCTGCGATGTTGTTCCTAGTATCCGGAGGGGGAGAGGATGATAATAATTCGCAGGCTGTGTTCACCCACCCAGTGATATTGTAATTAATATCCTGGGAGGGAGAGGATGTTATTACTCCCCGTCGAGCAGGAGGCGTACACCCAGCCTGGGATATTGTTCCAAATATCCATGGAGGGGAGCGGTTGATATTACTCCAAATATGGCAGGGGATGTACATCCACCCTGTGACATTCTTCTCAATATCTCAAGGCCGAGAGGCTGATATTACTCCCAGTATCGCAGACACTGTACACCCCTGTGTCTTCCTGATATCCCGAAGGGGAGAAGACGGTATTAATCCCCATATTGCTGGAGGTGAACACCCACTCTGTGATATCTTTCCGAATTTGCAGAGGTAGAGAGGATAATTTCATTCCCAATATTGCAGAAGATGTATAAGCCGCACCCCTTGATATTATCCTGAATATTCCAAGGCACAGAAGATGATGTTACTCCCAATATCGCAGAAAGTGTACACCCCCCAGTGATGTTGTTCCCATGATCCAAGAGGGGAGAGGATGATATTACTTTCAATATCGCAGGGGCGTACACGTCCCCGGTGATGCTGTTCCTAATTTCCACCTGGGAGAGGATGATATTACTCCCAGTATCGCAGGGGTCACAAACACTCCTTTGATATTGTTCCTAATATCCAGGCGGGGAGAGGATGATATTCCTCCCTATATTGCAGAGGGTGTACACCCGTCTTTGATACTGTTCGTAATGTCTATAGGGGGAGATGATATTACTCTCAGAATCGTAAACACGCTGTGTGTCCACCGTGGATCCTAATATCCAGGGAGGGAAATTACTCCCCAAGACGTGGAGGGTGTCCACCCCGCCTGTCACATTGTTTCTTATACCCAGGGAGGAGAGGATAATATCGCTACCAATATCGAAGAAATGTACACGCCCCCTGTGATATGGTTCCTAATATCTTCGTTGGGAGAGGATGATATTACTCTCAATATCACAGGGGTTGTCCATCCCGCCTGAGATATTGTTCCTACTATCCAGAATAAGAGAGAATAATATTACTTCCAATAGTGCACGGCGTGTCCCCCGCCATGTGATATTGTTCTCAAGAGCTAAAGGAAGAGAAGAGAATATTATTCTTTGTACTGCAGGGGGTGTACAACCAACTGCTATATTGTGAGGCACCCCTTGTGAAAACAAGAAAGACTGGAATTTGATGAGACTCCAGTACCACCTGGGCAGCTCTGCCTTCCCCACAGTCTCTCCAGCTCCCTTTTCTGTCCTGTGGATGTAGGAGAACAGCTTTCCCCAGCAGGGTCCCACCCAGGGCTTCAGAGGACTTGATGGATTCACTCTTTCCTTCTGTTAGCAACACCAGGCACGGCTCTCGGCTGCGGATACTAACAAAACATTTTCTCTGTTTAATTTCTGAAAGGAATTTCTCTGGGATTTCCTGAACCATCAGGAGGGTCTCCGCATAAGAGATCATTTAAGCCACGGGGAGATCAACTTACATGAATTTTCAAAAGAAACAACTAATCAGTTGCTTGCATTTTCTGTTGTACTGTTACTCAGATCTGTTGATGAAGGTCTACTATCAGTTTTTAAGGTAATTTACAGGGAAGAAAATCATTAATTACATTAACTCATTTAGCTATGAAAGGATATAGTTTATTTTTCAAATGTAATTAACTATTAATCATCTTTTAGCATATCTAAGTTACAGTATCCTTCATCAGAAAAAAAAGTGACTGGATTACGCATAAGTTTATATTCTCTATCACAGATCAATCAATATTAATCTTAGCTAAAATAATTTAACTTGTTTCTTAAAAACACATTTGCTTTTGTATGTAACAGCAGCTAAGTATTGAAAATCAAAGAGCAAATTATAAAACAGGATTAACCAAATATTAGGAAATTTTTACAGATGTTTGCTGCATCGATGGGGTAGGATATTTGCATCATCAATAAACTAATTCTTTTATTATTTCAAAGTAAATAATTTAGGTTAGAATATTTGTTATTGATATTTTAATCTTTTTTTCAGATTATACATTTGACAGTTATTTTAAAAATGTTTAAATGTTCAAAGAAAAATTACTAGAAATAGAAAAACTAATGTGAAAAGTAACAGCCCTCAAGAATTCC
Source organism: Chlorocebus sabaeus (assembly GCF_047675955.1). Lineage (NCBI taxonomy): Eukaryota > Metazoa > Chordata > Mammalia > Primates > Cercopithecidae > Chlorocebus > Chlorocebus sabaeus. The sequence goes on along the minus strand of NC_132913.1, from coordinate 476,789 downwards.
ATCTCCCAGAAATAACTACTGTTAATAATTAGGTAGTGTTGCTACCACATTTTTGCTATGAGTGTACCAAAGTGAGTTCGTAGGAAGGTACGTTGTGTTTTATAGCTAGCATTTTTCATTAACAGTGTGTTTTTGGCATCTTTGTTCTGCCTTATTCTTTTTGTCAGTTGTTTGATATTCCAGTTTATCAATATGTTATTATTTACCTAAGCAGTCTTTCATTGATAGATGAGTGGTAATGTTCCTGATGTATAAAATTCCTAATTATTATGCTGAAATGAACATCTTTGTTCATTTGGGCACTTATGTAAATACTCTTAAAAAGTAAAGTTCTAAGACAAAAGATATCAATAAGGTTTTTTAAATTCTTTTCTTTTATTTATTTATTTATTTTTTATGAGACAGGATCTTGCTCTGTTGCCCAGGCTAGAGTGCAGTGGTGCAGTCATGGCTTATGATAGCCTCGACCTCCTGGGCTCAAGCTATCCTCTTGCCTCAGACTCCCGAGTAGCTAGGACCACAGGCGTGAGCCATCGTATCCAGCCAAGATTATGTTTTTATTTTCATTCTTTTTGATGTTTACTAGATGTTTATAATTATTTCATTAATTGCCTATTAATGTATTTTCTCCATTTATTTCAGTTTCATTTTTCCCACTGGTTCATTAGCCTTATTTGTGTACATATTGCTTTGTTATTTGTTCATAGGTTTTGATTTTTTTTTTCCTCTGGCTTCACATTTGGAGTCATTCTGAAAAGAATCTTTGCTTTTCAAAATTAAAAATATAGGTATACATTTTCTCTGGTACTTCTATTTTTTCTTTTTCTTTCTTTCTTTTTTTTATTTTTTTTGAGACAAAATCTCACTCTGTCACCCAGGCTGGAGTGCAGTAGCACAATCTCAGCTCACTGCAACCTCTGCCTCCTGGGTTCGAGCAGTTCTCTGCCTCAGCCTCCCGAGTAGCTGAGATTACAGGTGCCCGCCACCACGCCCGGCTAGTTTTTTTGTATTTTTAATAGCGGCGGGGTATCATCATGTTGGTCAGACTGGTCTTGAACTCCTGACCTTATGTTCCACCCGCCTCAGCCTCCCAAAGTGCTGGGATTACAGGCATGAGCCAACGTGCCCTACCTGTTTTTTCTTTATTTTCCATTTACATCTTTGGATCCAACTGGAATTTATTTCATCTTGAGAGTAAGGTACAGAGTCTAGCTTTACTTTAAAAAAAATTAATAGTTATTATTCTATGTAAACTTGGACAAACATAAAACCCCAAAAACAAATAAGAACACCTCATGGATTGAGTTAGGGATAATTGACATTTTTCACAATATTGAAGCTTATTCAGGGACACAGTGTCTCCCCATCTTCATTCCTCAAGTCCTTCCATCTACGTGGCACCTCCAGCCTCCCAGGTGGCTGCTCAGGTTGGAAGCCTCAGATTCCTCTCCTCTCTTCATACTCCGTCCTCAGAACAGGTTTTAGAAATATGTTCCACAGTCCGGGCACGGTGGCTCATGCCTGTAATCCCAGCACTTTGGGAGGTCAAGGCGGGTGGATCACCTGAGGTCAGAAGTTCGAGACCAGCCTGGCCAACATGGTGAAACCCTGTCTCTAATAAAAATACAAAAACTAGCTGGGTATGGTGGTGGGTGCCTGTAGTCCTGAGAATAGCTTGAACACGGAAGGCAGATGTTATAGTGAACCGAGATTGTGCCACTGCTTTCCAGCCTGAATGACAGAGCAAGACTCCATCTCAAAAAAAGAAAAAGAAAAAAAAGAAATATGTTCCACATCTGCTTCTTCCTGTCCCTCCTGTGCCACCACCTGGCCATACCGCCTTGGTCCCTCCCTGGAATGTCACTGGCACTGACTGGTCTGCCCACCGACTTCTGGGAACCCTTCCCCTTGTCATAACACAGCAGCCAGACTGATCCTTCCCCAACATGTCATCCTCTCCTCAGAAGCCCTCAGATGGGTTCACGTCTTGGAACAGAAGCCAGGTGCTCTGCAGTGGCACACATATGCCGCTCTGCAGTGGGATACATACGCTGCTCTGCAGTGGCACACGTATGCTGCGTGTGGGTCTGCCCTGTGGGGACATCACCCGTGCAGGCACATGTGTGTGCCTCCCGTGTTCCGCCCAGCACACTCCCTGGTGCACTCCAGGCTCTCACACATCTGAGTGAAGGGAAGGCCAGCACATTTCTTCCGTAGTTAACATCTAGCTACTTGAGTTGTTTGTTTTGTGCTTTTAAGAATTGTAGGTAGCGGGCCGGGTGCAGTGGCTAACACCTCTAATCCCAGCACTTTGGGAGGCCGAGGCAGGTGGTTCACCTGAGGTCAGGAGTTCAAGACCAGTGTGGCCAAACGTGGTGAAACCCTGTCTCTAATAAAAATACAAAAAAATTAGCCAGACGTGGTGGTGGGTGCCTGTAATCCTAGCTACTCAGGAGGCTGAAGCTGGAGAATCACTTGAACCTGGGAGGCAGAGGTTGCAGTGAGCTGAGATCGCACCAGTGCACTCCAGCCTGGGCAAAAAGAGTAAGACTCCATCTCAAGAAAAGAGAAAAAAAAAGAAAAGAAAAAAGAATTGTAGGTAGTTACAGATTTTTTAATTTGTCAACTATCAATTCACTGACTTTGTTTCTCATAGGTTTCAGTTGACTGACTTGGATTTTTAAGTTATGTGGTTATATCAGCTTCAAATGATGTAATTTTTATGCTTGTAAAAATATGTATGTGCTTAGCAATTAAATGATTATGTGATTTTTTTTTTAGTTGTATTGTTTTTTAGTGTTTAAGTAACTATTTCCTAGTTAAATTTCCAATTGTTTGGAATCCTTTTTTTCTTATTCATCTCCAGTTTTGTGCACAGACGGTGGGTGTGGCATTTGTGATCTATTATTGTTAATGGCCTCTATTTAAAATCATTTTATTGGCTGTGATTTCCTTGCCATGTGAAACCTATTTTAGTGAAGTGTTTGCTTTTCTAGCTGCAAAAAATTGTTTGAAGAAAGATAATGAGAAATGGGGACTCTAATTGGCCTACAGTTCGATAGAAGAAAACTAAAAGTCTACCCAAACACGATAGTAACCACTGTTTTCTCTAAACTAGGAAAAAGCAGCAGTAGAATTGTTGATTAGTCTTGCAGAAGGCTATAGTTCGCTGCCATCCGGTTTTTCAGCCTAAAAAACAGGTATGCCGAATGCAGGGTGCTGGGAGGGGTGTGTACGTCTCTGAAACCACCTGTCTTTTGCAGAGATGCTGGAAGGGTGCAGTTTGCCTGCTGAGTCAGACTTTGAGTTGGGCAGATCCAGCTTTCTAGCCAGCGTGGTGCTTGCTGTGGCCCTAGCCTGGTTGTTCAGTCTTCTGAGCCTCAAGTTCCGTGTCTCGCAGTAATGCAGTTCCGTGTCTCGCAGTAATGCAGGGCTGATGGCACTGAGGTTTTTAGTGTTAAATGGATGAGCACTGGGAAGTGTTTTTGCTGAATCCCCTGGCAGGATTTTATTACTGTAGGCAGTAACGCAGAGCTGGGAGCAGTTTTTATTTGTCAGTGGTGAGTAATGTCAGTTTTTCTTCTCCTACACGGACTAGCTTTTGTTAACTTACTGAAACAAACAATTTCTTAAGCATTTCTGCCAGGAAGTTCCAATTTGGCAAGCAGCGAAGGTGCTTTATTCTACATACGGGAGGATACAAGGGTAGTGCAAGGGGATGAAAAAGACAGTCCCCAAGAATATAAGCATCGTGACAGCTGTGCAGGTGAAAATTCATAAATGAGATTACCTCTAAAAGGAAGCTGTAAAATCAACACACAGCGGGTCACGAGAGATTTGCAAAGGCGCTTTAAAGAAATGGTGCCTTGAGAAGTCGGAGGCCTCCTTGAGAATGCCTTCAGGAAAATACTGTCAGAAGGGGGTTGTCAGCAGTGAAGTTGGGAAAACAGCCTCCTGGAGGTGTGGCTTGGAGGTAGAGCATCAGGCTGCACTGGTCGGATGCCATTCCCCGTTGGCGCCACAGACCAGCTTTACCAGTGGGGATTGCCGTGCTTTCCAAGCGCAAGCCCTTAGGAAGGTAGAGGTGGGCAGGTAGGGAGAAAGGAAGATTTAGGAAGGAAGAGGAGCTTCAAGAAGGCAGCTTTTGTCTTCCAACCAGAGCTACTGAGGCTCCAGACCATCCTCTCCTGCGCCCCACGGTGGCTATTTTGGGTCCTTACCACTTCCTGTCCCCCTCCTGGCATCTCACAGGTATTCAGGCAGCTTTGCATCCTGGGCTTCAGTTATTCCTGCTGTTGAGACCACTCACGCTCCGTGGTGTCAGCAGCCACCGTTTGACTTGCTCATGTGCTAGTGGGTTAGAAATGGGGAGCATCTGCCGAGGGATCTGTCCTGTGGCCTGGCCTGGGTGTGGACGGCTGTGGTCCCCCAGGGCTTCATGGATGTTGTGTCTGAGAAGACTGGAAGTTGGCCAGAGGCCTCATGGGGGTCCTGCAGGGACAGTCTCAAGGTGACAGCGGCTGCACTCCGAGCGCGGCCTGAACTGGAGAGGCACCTGCGCCTCTGACATGGCTTTTCATAACGTGCAGCATCTTCACACCTGCTGTGTTCTGCTGGTTCCAGGCCAGTCGCCAGAGCTCGTGCAGATTTGGTGGGGTCCTCCCTCTCAATGGCAGGTGTCGAAAGAACCTGCGGATATGGTCATAGCCACCCCAGACGTTCACTCCCTACCAATCCCCTGGTAGTTTCCCAGCCTTCCCCCATCTGTACTGAAGAACTGACACCCGCCCTCTGGTTTTAAAATGGTTAGAATTTCTAATAATTTTATAGATACATATTTTCTAGAGAGTGATGTAACATCCATAACAATCTAAAAACAGATTTTCTAGGAAGTTACCGTGAAATCTACAAAGTCAATAAAACATTTCACCCCAGGTGCTGAGCTGTGAGGAGAGTATCAGGGTTTGGGTTCTGCTGCCTTTCCCCGAAGAACTCACTTGGGAAGCAGTCAGGTACGTGGCATCCTGGGGCCTGGCTGACATCAAGCTTGTCTGGTACTGTTAGTGTCAGCAGCATTTCTTCTTTAGCGAGGCTGTTGGAAGATAAAAGGGTAAGGAGGAATTTCTGGGCCTTGGTGGCTGTGAGGAGCTGCAAGTGATGATGAATGCGATCTTCCAGCTGGCCTGGGGCCCTGGTGGAGACTGAACATGGAACGAGAGGCAGGTTTTGTGGGTAGACAATGGCGTCCATGAGAACTACTGAGTAGGCAGAAAGAAAGATGGGTCTGAAGCTCAGGAGAGAAGTGGGGATGAAGGCATGCATTCTGGAATCGTAGACAGCAGCAGACATACTTGTTCAGCAGGAGGAATACGCAGGTGGTTCATCGTCTCATCATCAGTCATCATTGGACTTTGCTTTTGGCATAGGGCATCATTTCTTTCTCCACTGTCCCGTGATGGTGGCTTTTTACATTTTATATTTGGGGAAACTAAAATTCACAGTCAGGTTGCTGCTCAGTGAACCATTAACCATTATTGTGCCCACACTCACTCTGGGACCATGGGCACTAATGTAGGCATTTTAATTGTCATGTATCTTTAAATATTTTCTATTTTTCAGATTACAAGATAATTCTGAAACAAATGCCAGCCACTCTTTAATTACAAAAATGACGGATGAGCTGTATCACCATGTGCCTGAGAATCATTGTGTTTTAAAGGACTTGGATCATCATCCTACTGAGAAGTAAGTTCCAGGACATCCTGACAACTGTTGAAACATTGATTCTGCTGATTAGCATAGCAAACTTAGACATTTTCTATGTTTTAGATTTTATAAAGTAGTCTTAGAACCCCACTGTTACTACTCCAAGAGGAATTATGAGATCAGTTTTGACTATCTCTGTCCAAGCGTGGCACATCTGATGAGGCTGTGAATGTCACATTCTGTTTGCCATAATTCAGTGTATTTAATTAACACTTGCCGCATGTCACGGTTGTCCCTGCAGACCCACCAGTGATACGCAGCTAGCCCTGGCTCCCAGAAAGTCGCAGCCTTGCAGGTACACAAGGAAAGTGAGGTACAGGTGAGGATCACAATGCCTGCTCCAAGTCTGGCTCTGTTTGCAGGTGGCCCTAGCTGTTCCGTGAGCTCTGCAGCACACCCTTTCCTATCCTCTTCTGCCCCAGGATTGTGCTGGAAGTGCTGGTTGTGCTCCAAAGCATCGGCAAGCAGTGTCACCATGTGTCTGGCCAGATCACCATTGCCTCGGAGCTGAGACACAGGCGGTGGGTGGAGAGGATGCTGCGGTCTCACCAGCAGCAGAACTACGTGCATATATGGAGTAGGTGTGCGCTCACTTTCCTGTTTTGGAGGGGCACTGTGGGACAGGAAGTTGTCACAGATGCAGTCCCAGTCCCCACTGAAGACACACACAGTAAGCCCCTCACTGAACCCATCGACAGGTGTTGATATACTTGGAGTTCACAACTGATAGTATGAACCCAACGTATCTGAGACAGGTCTCAATCCTTTTAGAAAGTTTACTTTCCCAGGGTTAAGGACGTGCTGTGACAGCCTCAGGAGGTCCTGACAGCATGTGCCCCAGGTACTTGGGGCGCAGCTTGCTTTTATACATTTTAAGGAGACAGAAGACATCAGTCAGTAGGTGTGAGGTGTACATTGGTTCCATCTGGAAAGGCAGGAAAACACAAAGGTGGGGGCCTTCCAGGTTATAGGTGGACAAGAGACAAAGGATTGCATTGTTTTGAGTCTTTCATAAGCCTTTCGGTGAATACACAATTGACTTGTGAGTGGGGGTAGAGGAATAGTGACATACACATTAGTGTGGCCCAGTGAAGCTGCATTTTACACAGGGCAGAGGAAGCAATCATATAGGTATTTGTCTCAGGTGAGCTGAGGGATGACGCCCTGTCCCACCCCTGAGAAGATCAGCTGGCAACTGCATTGCCAGGGTGAAATTCAGCAGAAGTCTTTCCGGGTAGAGATCTTGAGGCCCATGAGGCATTTCCTTGTGGACAAACTGTGAGGGAGGTCTGTATGTAGCTTTTTTCTCTTGTAGCCACCTTATTTAGGAATAAAATGGGAGGCAGGTTTGCCTGAGGCAGTTCCCAGCTTGACTTTTCTCTTTGGCTACGTAAGTTTGGGGTACTGAGATTTATTTTCCTTGCACGGTGGAAACAAAAGTTAAGTTCTCACAGCATGTTTCTGGTCATAAAAATATTGCCAAACTTCTAAAGAAAGACCCAAAACACTTACAGTGTTAAACATTGAGGCACATATGAGCTCTATGGACATTTAAGAAAGATGAATAAAAACAAGTGAGAACTACTCAGTGTTTGGTGAAGCAGTGAGTGACGGCAGTCCGGCAGTCCTGTGGTGGTTAAATGAGGCAGTAAATGTTTTCAGAGCGAGACCTCCCCAGGCCTGCCCCCTTCCCCCCACCCACAGCTCCAGCACCAACAGGAACAAATGTGTGGGTCACTGAGCACTTTTGTACCGACACGCACTGTCGAGCACTTGTATGATGATGGTAGACAAGTTCTTATAATTTGTATTCATTCATTCATTCATTCATTCATTCATTCATTCATTTTCCAACCTGTTCATTCCAGTTCAGAGTTGCGGGTGGCTGGAGCCTATCCCGGCAGCTCCGGGTACAAGGCAGGACCCACCCTGGACAGGACGTGGTTCCTTCGCAGTACCAGTTACACACCCACACTCACTCTGGGACCACGGAGATGCACCAGTTCACCTAATGTGCACGGCTTTGGAATGTGGGAGGAAACTGGGGGATGGGAGAAAACCCATGCAGAATGTGCTTCTCCACACAGACCGTGGCCCTCACGGTATATTGATTTCTTTTCTCACTGATGTTGTGATGAAACAGTGTTGAATGAAATGATGTTATCTGAGGACTGTGAGGACTCCCCATGCTGAATTTCATAGAAAGTTATAGTACATACTATTTTAAATAGTGTTTGTAATTTGGCCTATGGAAATGTGGGTTCTATCTACCTAAATGAATATTTGGATTTAAAGTATAACAGCAGATTAACTGGATTTGGATTTAAAATATAACAGCAGATTAACTTACTAGCAGATTAACAGCATTATGGTTCCTTCACTTACAGTGTATATTTTAGAATGTGCTACATCCTTAAGAAATGACCATTTTGGATACATTTCTAGAACTTTTGGATTGAGTGGTATCTGTGTTTTTAAAGCTTTAAATAGATATCACTGGATTCCCCTCCAGAAGGGTGCTACTCAATTTACACTCTTACCAGCAGTTTATAAGACAAGGTCATTCTCTTATTAACACTCTCCAAAACCAGAATATTTTTAAATGCCTCAACTAGTTTCATGGGAAAAATAAGATCTTACTTTAGTTGGGATTTCTTTAATCTGGTGGCATTGAGCCTGTTTTCGTATTGAGGCCATTTGTTTTCCTCTGGTGAGAGTTCTTCCCTAGATGTCAGAGGGCAGGGAGCAGTGGGGCTGCTGGGCGCAGACTGGGCCTGCCTGGTGCCCTGTGAGTGTGCAGAGCCCCTGGCAGCCCTGACGTAGACCGTCAGATGTCTGAGAGTCTCAGATGATGACTGATGATGAGCAAGGAATGCGGATGTGGAGGATGGGCCGGGAGCAAGGGCTACACTGGGCACTCCCGCCAGCCACGGGCCTGGGGGCTGGAAGCAGGCATTGGGCTCTGAGGATTAGGAAAATTATTTTTTGAGAAGTTGGGACTTAAGGATGTTGATGAGGTGAAACATCTTTTTCCTGATGAAGGTGGAAAATACCAACATTCCTCACGTTTGAATTTACTTTCATCTGTTTTCAGTATCAGACTACTGTCCCCTGTGCTCAGCCTGATTCTGTTCCTCATTACGCTGGAGTTGGCCAACGTTCATGCTGTTCATGGGAAGAATGCGCGTGAGTATCAGCAGTACCTAAAGTGAGTACGTCCCACTTCTCTGTAGTCGCATTGCATCGTGGGCCAGATTGGGGGTGAGCCTGTAGGAGTGAGACTGGGGCAGCATGAGGGCCACCATCTCCAAGATGGCACCACCACTGTTTCAGGCAAGGGTCTGACATCTGGCCTGCAAGAAGAACTCCCACATCCAAATGTCTCAAAACCACATTTTGTTTGTTTGTTTGTTTGTTTTCGGAGACAGAGTTCCATCTGGAAAGGCAGGAAAACACAAAGGTGGGGGCCTTCCAGGTTATAGGTGGACAAGAGACAAAGGATTGCATTGTTTTGAGTCTTTCATAAGCCTTTCGGTGGATACACAATTGACTTGTGAGTGGGGGTAGAGGAATAGTGACTTATACCTTAGTGTGGCTCAGTGAAGCTGCATTTTACACAGGGCAGAGGAAGCAATCGTATAGGTATTTGTCTCAGGTGAGCTGAGGGATGACGCCCTGTCCCACCCCTAACCCTAACCCTAACCCTAACCCTAGTCCAAACCCTAACCCTAACCCTAAACCAAACCCTAACCCTAAACCCTGACCATCAACCTCACCCTAACCCTGACCCTAAGCCTAACCCCTAACACTGACCCTAACCCTAACTCCAACCCTAATACCTGACCCTGATCCTAACCCTAACCCCTAACCCTAACCCAACCCTAACCCAAACGCTAACCCTAACCCCTAACCCTAAACCTAAAACTAACCCTTAACACTTAACCCTAACCCTTAACCCTAATCCTCTAACGCTAACACTAACCTTAACCCCCAACCCTAACCCTAAAAACTTAACCCTAACCGCTAACCCTAATCCCTAAACCCTAAACCCTAACACTAACCACCCTAACCCTAACCCTCTAACCCTAACCCTAACCTCCAAACCTAACCCTAACCTTAACTCTACTCCTACCCCTTCCCCTACCCCAACCCTAAAACTAACACTACCACTAATCCAACCCCTACCCCCTAACCCTAACCCTTAACCCTAAAATCCTAACCCTAACCCCTAATCCTAACCCCTCACCCTCACCCTCAACCTCACCCTCACCCTGACCCTCACCCTCACTCTGACGCTGACCCTAACGCTAACCCTAACCCTAATGCTAACTCTAACCCCTAAACCTAATCCCAACCCCCAACCCCAAGCCCAACCACAACCCTAACTTGTAACCCCTAACCCTAACCTAACCCTAACCCTATAACCCTCACCCTCACCCTACCCTAACCCTACCCTAACCCTAACTCTAAAACCCTAACCCTAACACTAAACCCTAACCCTAACCCCTAAACCCTAACCCTAAACCCTAACCCTAAAACCCTAACCCTAACTCTACCCTAACCATAACCCTAAACCCTAACCCTAAACCCTAACCCTAACCCTAAAACCCTAATCCTAACCCCTAACGCTAACCCCTAACCCTAACACTAAAACCCTAAAACCCTAACCCTAACCCTAAAACCCTAACCCTAAACCCTAACCCCAACCCTAACCCCTAACCCTAATCCCTAACCCAAACCCGAACCCTAACCCAAACCCGAACCCTAACCCTAAAACCCTAGCCCTAACCCTAAAACCCTAACCCTAATCCCTTACCCTAACCCCTAACCCTGGCCCTAGCCCTAACCCTAGTCCTAACCTAACCCCTAACCCTAACCCTATCTCTACCCTCTAACCCTCACCCTCACCCTCGCCCTCGCCCTATCACTAACCCTAAAACCCTAACCCTAAAACCCTAACCCTTGGGTGGAGAGAACCTCTGTTCGCAGGATTCAGAGGGGATTTCGGTATCCCGTTTTCCACACGGAACCATTCTAAGTAGTCTCTGACCTTCGTTATTCAGGGCTAGAAACAGGAAGGATTTTATTCACTGTGGATGCGGCCCCCAGTTGTCGCAAAGCGAGGCGGTGCCGCCAACATGTGTGCTGAGGAGAACACAGCTCCGCCCTCGCGGTGCCATCCACGCCAGGGTCTGGGTTGAGTAGAACGCTGCTCCGCCTTCACGGTACCCCGAGGTCGGTGCAGAGGAGAACACAGATCTGCCCTGGCGATGCTCTCAGTGTCTGGGCTGAGGAGAATGCAGCTCCGCCCTCACAAACGTACAGCGCTGGCGCTGGCGCAGAGTCGCAGACAGGCGAAGGCGCACAGTCACAGGCCGGCGCGTCGCAGGCGCAGAGTCGCAGGCCGGCGCGGCGCAGGCGCAGAGTTGCACACCCGCGGTGGAGGGGGAGGGTCTCCGCGCAGGCGCAGAGACGCACGCCGCGTGGGCCTGAAGGGGCGCGGTGCAGGCGCAGAGACGCACGCAGCCGGGGGAGCGCACAGAAAGGAGGGAACATCAGTAATCTGAAAAGCCGGGTTCAGGTGCCCCCTGCTTGCAGCCGCGCACTACAGGGCCCTCTTGCTCACGGTGCTGTGCCAGTGCGCCCCCTGCTGGCGACTAGAGCAACTACAGGGCCCTCTTTCTTACAGTGGTGACCAGCGCCCCTTGCTGGCGCCGGGGCACTACGGGGCCCTCTTGCTCGCAGTATAGTGACGGCACGCCGCCTGCTGGCAGTTGGGGACATTGCAAGGCTCTCTTGCTCACAGTGTAGTAGCAGCACTCCCGATGCTGGCAGCTGGGGACACTGCCCGGCCCTCTTGTTCCAAGTGAAGTGGCAGCTGGGGACTCTGCCGGGCCGTCTTGCTTGCCTCGTAGTGGGGACACGCTCCCTTCTGGCCGCTGAGGGCACTACAGGATCCTCTTGCTCAGTGTGGTGGCAGCACGCCCCCTGCTGCCAACCAGGACACTGCGGGGTCCTCTTGCTCACAGTATAGTCGTGGTACGCCCCCTGCTGGAAGCTGGGGACACTGCCGGGCCCTCTTGCTGGCAGTGTTGTCGCAGCACAACACCTGCAGACAGATGGGGACTGTGCAGGGCCCTCTTGCTCCAAGTGTGACGGCTGGCGCCCCCTAAAGGCCGCCTTCTACACCACTTAAAGTCGGAGTGCCAATTATTAAGCCATCAGTTCTGGAACTTGATGTCCCAGTTCTTGTCTAACTTGGAAGATTTTCACCAAGGGGCAATACAAAGATGGCAGATAACTTCATTGAAAAAAATACAGTGTGAAGAGCTTATTGTAGAAAAATAGGGAGGAGTAGACTGATCGTGCAGGAAAGCAGCATATGAGTCCTGTGCAGGGAATTTTATTTTGGACTTCTTCACATTCCTGCCTCTGTCTCAAGTCTCCGCCTGTTTTCTTTGTCTGGTTTTCCTGCTACTGCCTTAGGTCCCCAACTTGCCCCACTTAGGCTTGTGGGACCTCCTCACTGTTGGTTCAGGCACTTGTGTGGTGATCGATCCAAAGCCATTCTGGTACCAGGCTCCTTCCCGCCATCCCAGGCAGGCTGACAGCGGTCACATTTGGACCTACTGCATCTCTTTTGAATGTGCTTCTCTGCCCTAATCTGTACTTATGGTGCCAGGTTTCTTTTAAGAATGTCCGCTTTGTCCTTATCAGCATGTAGCTACCAATATTGTGACATTATTACTGCAGAGTGAATGATGACTGGGGCATCTTAAGAGGATTTCTAGGGTGTTTCTTTCTGCATAGGTATCTCTTCTCCCTCCTACCCACAATTGACAAGTGCCCATCCACTCCAGCATTACAGATGCCACTAAATGTGAATTTTTGGTGGTCCCTCCAGGTGAGCCTTCCCAGACTTTCCCTTTTCCAGGAGCTCCCCCTCCTGTTCATGTCTAACTATTTATCTGCTCTAACAGAGCCCACTATCCTGTGTCTTTCCCAAAAATAGTGAGGGGACGATTATTGGAAACCATAGGAAATGATATGCATGTACACGAAAACTTTACAACTTACACAAATAATCACTCAAAATCATCCTTACACTAAAAATGCAAAACTATACAATTTTTAGAAGAAACTATGGAAGAAAAGCTATGTGCCTTTGGGTTTGGTAATGAATTTTAACAAATGACACAAAAGGTTGATATACACAGAAGAAATGACAATGTGGATTTCTTAATATTTACAGTTTATACTCTGGAAAAGACCTTGTTAATGGAACAAAAAGACAAGCCACATATTGAAAAAAAAATTGCAAAATACAGGTCTGAGAAATAATTTGTATTCAAAATATATACAAAATTCTTAAAACTAAGCAACAAGTTAAACAGCTCAATTAAAAATGCACACAGTTCTGAACAGACACCTCACCAAAGACGATCTACAGATGGCAAGTGAACATACAAAAAGATGCTCAACATACTAGAGAACTGAAAACCACAATGAGATAGCACAGCTGGTCTATATCTGTTAGAACTGCTAAACTCTAAAAAAAATGACAAATTGCTGGAGGAAAAACAAGAACTCTTTTCATTGCTGGTGGAAGACAGTGTGTAAGACCAGAATATGCCACCCCAAAATATGATAGTAGGAAACCAGAATATGCCACCCCAAAATATGATGGTAGGAAACCAGAATATGCCACCCCAAAATATGTCCCTTTGGCATAAGAACTATTCTGAGCTGATGACTCTGAAAAAATGCTAAAAAAGGAAGTTCTGAAAACAGAGTAGAAGTTACCCTTGTGTAAGGAAAATTTACATCTATAAACGAAATCCCCATTTAAAAGATCTCTCTCTCTCTCTCTCTCTCTCTCTCGGCACCAACCAAGAAGAGAAGGATGACTAAATCATTAAAGAGTCTTATCAACAGAGAACGCATGGAGTTAAGTCTGTATAAGAAAACTTACCCTTGTCTACTGTGCTTTTGCTTGTTACCTCCCCACTACTGAGCCTCAACTCTTCTTTCTTTAAGTTGAAGATAGCATTTACACTTGAATTGAAAGCCACCTGTTGGGGATTTACCCATGTTTTTAAACTTGCCTACTTTTTTCTCATTTTAATCTGTAATTTGTTACAGAGGGTCCCATCTAAGAATTCCGTAAAGGTAGAGAGAAAAATTATTTTTCCTCCCCTATTACAAGTTGGGCAGTTTTTCCCAAAGCTAAACAAGTCTCACCTTACTATCCAAAAATCACATTCATAAGTATTTTGACAGCTACTTTGATATTATTTCCAAACAAAAGCTACCATGCAATTATGTACAGAAGCCCTATTCATAATGACCAAAGGAAAAAAAGGAATCAGAAAGTCTTACAACAAATGACTGTGTGGGAACCCACTCAGACATCAAGAGTTGTTATAGGGGCCGGGCACGGTAGCTCATGCCTGTAATCCCAGCACTTTGGGAGGCCGAGGCAAGTGGATCACGAGGTCAGGAGATCGAGACCATACTGGCTAACATGGTGAAACCTCGTCTCTACTAAAAAAAATACAAAAAAAATTAGCCGGGTGTGGTGGTGAGCACCTGTAGTCCCAGCTACTTGGGAGGCTGAGGCAGAATGGCATAAACCTGGGAGGCGGAGCTTGCAGTGAGCCAAGATTGTGCCACTGCACTCCAGCCTGGGTAACAGAGCAAGACTCTGTCTCCAAAAAAAAAAAAAAAAAAAAAAAAAAAAAGGTTGTTCTAAAGATTATTTAAATGAAAATATTTGAGATACCGAAGATAAAGAAATCTTACCAGAACTTACTTTATCTAATTAAAGCAGAGCTCCCAGAAAATACAGCTGCCATTAACCCCATCCAAAGAGTTTCTTTCAAATTCAGCTGCCAGGAAGACAGCCTACACATTCCCATTAGCACTGATAAATGAAAATGAAATCCTAAGCTCCCAACTGACTGAACAGACCCACTCTTGGCTGAGGGGATCCCAGAGTAACTTTCAAAACTGAGTTCTCAGATTTACAGAGGGTCCCATCTTAGAATTCTGTAAAGGTAGAGAGAAAATTATTTTTCCTCCCCTATTACAAGTTGGGCACGATAGGATGACAGGGGTCAGATACACCTCATTATATCCCCTCCTTTGCTAACCATGATGAGGCTTTCTTCCCTAAGGATTTAACAGAAACAAGCCTTTCAAAAGACTCCACCACTGATTTCAACCAACTGCCTGAAGCTGCCTCTCCTCTCTTGCCTAATAAGAGACCACCCATGATGGAGAGGTTCTGGACAGCGTACACAGGATGCACAGAGTGAGTTTTCATATCCTCTGCTTCAACTTTTAATGTCAGAGGGCTGAAAACTCCACCCTGGGATCATGTTAACACTGCCGTTTTTTTGTACATTGGACCCATGAAGGAGCAAGAAACTCAATTGAGCATGCATGCATTTCTCCTTTCAGAAATATGCATGACTCCTCCTAGAGCTTATTAAATATGTGTATTTGGCCATGCCACTCAGTATAAATTACTATTTCCTTTACCTCTCCCTTGAAGTGTTTGTTTCTGACTTCTGGCTGGAGGTTATGCTTCCTAGCCTGTCAGGACTATCCTGCAGGCTGCAACCCTTTACAGGAAATAAATCTCTCACTGGGTGCAGTGGCTCATGCCTATAATCAAAGCACTTTGGGAAGCTGAGGCGGATGGATCACTTGAGACCAAGAGATCAAGACCATCCTGGCCAACATGGTGAAACCCTGTCTCTACTAAAAATACAAAAATTAGCTGGGCATGGTGGCGCATGCCTGTAGTCCCAGCTACTTGCGAGGATGAGGCAGGATAATCGCTTGAACCTGGGAGGTGCAGCTTGCAGTGAGCCAAGATCACTCCACTGCACTCCAGCCTTGGCAACAAGAGTGAAACTCCGACTCAAAGAAACAAAAACATAATGAAATCTCTCCTTTCCGAATTTATGAAGCTCATCATTCTTCAGTTGACAGCACTAAAAAGTTCAAAAAGACCTTCCATACTCTCCCACAGAAGCCCTAGAAATCTCTATTTTGTTAATCATTTTGGATGCCTGAAAACTTGTAATCCAATGAGTAGAAATGTTGGTACCCCATTTATAGCTGTCATCCTGCCAGTTCTCAGGAGTTTGTATAAGTCTAAATCTGCAAGGGTCTCATCCCATAAGGACCCTTGTCTCTTTCTCTGTTGCCTTTGTCCACTGGCTCTGGCAACTGGAGTCTTTCTTTCTCCTTGGCTATCTTTGGATATGGGGGCTCCATCTTCTGTGCCACCTTAGGAAATGCCTTTTGCATGCATGGATAAGTCATTAAAAAGCCTACAGTTTGAGTAACATTTTGAGTGAGTACTCTCTGAAGCTGGGTTGGAATCTCAGGCTTCTTTGTCTGAAAATCCTTGGGCTAGAATTTTCTTATCCTAGCTTTGGTTTTGAGGCCTCTCTGTTCTCCTCTTGGGTTGGCAGTTATTCCTGGCTTTTTGTTTCATGGTGTGTCTGTGATCTTGGTTTTGCTCCTTTCAGAGGAACTTCTCAGTTGACTAAATTCTCCCTTCTCAAACCTCTGCTGACTGTGTGTTCCACCAATATGGAACTAATTCTGTCTACTTCCTTTCCTGTTTGCATGACTTTACCAAGAATTATTTAGAACTTTAATAGTTCTTTTGAGAAAATTTTGATCTTCCAAATTGCTTCCTTTAGACCTTTCCTTTCCTAATTGAGTCTCTCAACTCCCTATAATCACTGAAACTTTAGGCACCCCACTCCATGCCTTGGAGCCTCTCAATATGCTCAAGGATCTGCAAAAGCAAACACCTAACGCTGAAAAATAAAATAGAAACAATAAAACAAAATTCCTCAGCTTCATACGATTATATGTCAAAAGAAAATCTTGAAAATCTTAAAAATCTCCAAAAACATTGGTGAAAAAAAGCTTTAGCCCTCATATGAAGAAAATAAAAACTTGTTCCATTTTCCAGAAACACAGTTCTAATACAAACATAAAATGGGGTAAAGACAAAAACCAAGTCTTCTATATAAACTAGTGAATTTTGTATTTTGTATTATTGTCATCACATTAGTCAGGGTTCCCCAGAAAGGCACAATCCGTAGGATATATGTAGATAGACAGATGAGAGAAGGTTCACATAATTATGAAGGCTGAGAAAGTCCACGATAGGCTGTCTCCAAGTTGGGGAACCAGGAAAGCTGGTAGCATTGCTCAGTCCATGTCCAAAGGACTCAGGATCAGTTAAGCCAATGCTGTAACTCTCATTCTGAGGCCAAAGGCCTGAGACCCTGAAGTTCTGATGTCAAAGGCAAGAGAAGGATGTTTCAGTTTCAGAAGTAGATAATTCACCTTTCCTCTTCCTTTTTGTTCTATCTGGGCTCTCAAGCAATTGGATGGTGCCTGTATTAGTCTATTTTTATACCGCTATGAAGAAGTACCTGACTCTGAGCAATTTATAAAGAACAAAGAGGTTTAATGGGCTGACAGTTCCACATGGCTGGAGGGGCCTCACAATCATGACGGAAGGGGAAGCAAAGATATCTTTCTTCACATGGCAGCGGCAAGAAGTGCTAAGCCAAAGGGGAAAAGCCCCTTATAAAACCATCGGATCATGAGAACTCACTATCATGACAGCAGCATGGCAGTAACCACCACCATGATTCAATCGTCCCCACCGGGTCCCTCCCACAACATGTAAGGATTATAGGAACTACAATTCAAGATGAGATCTGGGTGGCGACGCAGTCAAACCGTATCAGTGCCCATCCACATTGGGTCAGGGTGGATCTTCCTTATATCAGTGTCTTCCAGAAACACCCTCACACTTATGCCCAGAAACTGTGCTTTACCAGCTATGTTAGTATCTCTTAATCCAATCAAGCAGACATCCAAAATTAACCATCAGAATATTTACGCCTGATTCGTGGCTAAAATTTCAAGATGAAAGTTATGAGATCTCTATTTGTGTTTGTATGTCTATTAATGTATGTTCTGTATATGTGACTTTTCTTAACTCTAAATAGCACTGCAAAATTCATTTATAAAATCCTCTAAAAGTGTTCTATTCTAACTTAGATTGGAAAAAAAAATCATTGATAAATATTCCCCAAACTCCTAGAAATATAAGAACCGATCCAAATGGTTTTCAAGTTAACACGATTTGGATACAACTTAGTTAAATAAGATATATTTCACATTTTCTGTGTAATAAAACAACTATGTTTTCAGAGGAGTTACCATTATTAAATATAAAACAAACAAGTTCCTTTTTTTTTTTTTTTTTTTTGAGATGTAGTCTCTCTCTGTCACCCAGGCTGGGGTACAGTAGTGCGATCTCGGCTCACTGCAAGTTCCGCCTCCTGGGTTCAGGCCATTCTCCTGCCTCAGCCTCCCGAGTAACCAGGACTACAGGCACCTGCCACCACGCCCAGCTAATTTTGTATTTTTAGTAGAGACAGGGTTCCACAGTGTTAGCAAGGATGGTCTTCATCTCCTGACCTCGTGATCCGCCTGCCTCGGCCTCCCAAAGTGCTGGGATTACAGGTGTGAGTCACCATGCCCGGCCAACAAACAAGTTTCTATTCTGCTTGAGTGCTTACAAGAAGCTAATATTATACTTACTAGATAATTAGAATCAAATCTATAAGCTTTAAGATTTTAAGTTGTCATTCTTATGAAAAACATTATTTCCTTTTTTTATGGTGAAAAGATACACATCTACTTAGAATCAGCCAGCTGGACTCAGTTTAGATGATCCCAAGCTTGTAGGCAACATCCAAAGCATCGTAATCAGAAGCCAGTTGAACATATGCCTTCTTCTCTCCATCAGACCGAATCAGGATGTTGACCATGGCCACATCCACATCCCAGAGATTCTTCACAGTCTGTTTGATCTGGTGCTTGTTGGTTTTAACATCGACAGTGAACACAAGCGTGTTGTCGTCTTCTTTCTTCTTCATGGCTGACTCAGTGGTCAGTGGAAACTTGATGATAGCATGGTGGTCAAGCTTGTTTCTCCGGGGGGCGCTCTTCCCAGGATATCTGGGCTGCCTCGGGAATCGCAGTGTCTTGCGACGCTGGAAAGTGGGTGAGGTGCGGATCTTCTTTTTTTGGGAGGCTGTGGACACATTTCAACACCTGCCTTCTTGACCTTTAAAGCCTCTGCTTTGGCTTGGGCTTTAGGAGGGGCAGGAGCTTCCTTCATTTTTGGTGCCATCTTGTGAAAAGCGAAAAACATTATTTCAATAATAAGTATAATAAGTTTTTTACAGTAAATCTGCCTAACAGTAGTTTCCAAAATACTTTTGGTAATTTTTAACCTTAAAGTAAGCTAAGTAAAATATTTCCATTAAATGTCTACATCATTTATAAATAAGATACAATACTAAAACATTAATTGCTGAACATAAGTAATTCAAGTTTATATACTTTTGGCTTATTTTTACAGAGAAACTAGGTATTTTGGCCTGTTAATAAACATGTTTTTGCCTACCACACTGAGAAATTGAGACGGAGCGACACAGTCTCAAAAAAAAAGAAAAAGAAAAAAAAGAAATCCCTTTCTCTTAACTCTTGTGTTTTTTTTTTTGTTTGTTTTTTTGTTTTTTTTTGAGATGGAGTCTCGCTCTGTCGCCCAGGCTGGAGTGCAGTGGCCCGTTCTCAGCTCACTGCAAGCTCCACCTCCCAGGTTTATGCCATTCTCCTGCCTCAGCCTCCCGAGTAGCTGGAACTATAGGCGCTGCCACCACCACGCCGGCTAATTTCTTGTATTTTTTAGTAGAGACGAGGTTTCACCGTGTTAGCCAGGATGGTCTTGATCTCCTGACCTCGTGATCCGCCTATCTCAGACTCCCAAAGTGCAGGGATTACACACCACACCTGGCCACTCTCAAGCTAACTCACAACAATTTTAGTAGATTATGCTTTTGTAAACAGAAAAGGAGCATTTATCTTTTTTTCCCCACCTGATTTCTCTAGAATTTTGAAATTCTTGCTGAATACTCTTACTTTCATGACAATATAGTTGTTAGCAAAAGTCCAGTAAGAATCTGTTCATCTTGGCCGGGCGCGGTGGCTCAAGCCTGTAATCCCAGTACTTTGGGAGGCCGAGATGGGCGGATCACGAGGTCAGGAGATCGAGACCATCCTGGCTAACACGGTGAAACCCCGTCTCTACTAAAAAAAAATACAAAAAACTAGCCGGGCGAGGTGGTGAGCGCCTGTAGTCCCAGCTACTCAGGAGGCTGAGGCAGGAGAATGGCCTGAACTCGGGAGGTGGAGCTTGCAGTGAGCTGAGATCCGGCCACTGCACTCCAGCCCGGGCTACAGAGTGAGACTCCAGCTCAAAAAAAAAAAAAAAAAAAAAAAAAAAAAAAAAAAAAAAAGATTCTGTTCACTTTGTAACAGGACATAATTGGAAACTTTGGCTATATTATCAAGGCTTTTACTGAAATATCATATTTAGGAAATGTACCTCAGACCAGTTATGACCAGCAATTGTAAGGAAGTAAGGTTGACTTTTATGGAGTCAACGCTTACAAAGCACTCTGAGAAAAGCCAGTCTGATATCTAGATTATGGGGTTCACAGCCTTACAGATTAGTAAGGAAGGTCATTTCCTTGTAGGCCCAGGAATTTGGGGCTATTTTGAGGGCCTCAAGTAGAGAGGAATTCACACAAAGCTATAAGGTCTGCAGCTGAAATTTGATAGTATGTTCTTGGCTTGGCTTTTAGCCTCAATAAGGCCTTTAAAAGTCCAATCTGAGATTCTGTATGAAAACTTGCAGCAAGGAAGCTTGAAAGTATCTATGTGGTCAGCTCTTGTTCTTACTAAACTTACATAAATGATCAGGCAAAATCTAACAAGGCTAGACTTATTTTTGAAACAAGAATAATCTTACTTTGATTATCTATGATCAAAAATGATGGTTACTACAGAGATAAATTTTATGTTTCAATGGAAAACTATAAGTCGGACGGGCATGGGGGCACATGCCTATAATTCCAGCACTTTGGGAGGCCAGGAGTTCAAGACCAGCCTGGGCAACATGGTGAAACCTCATGTCTACTAAAAATAGAAAAATCAGATGGGCATGATGGCATGTGCCTGTAGTCCCAGCTAATCAGGAGGCTGAGGAGGGAGGATGGCTTGCACCCAGGAGGTAGAGGTTGTAGTGAGCTGAGATTGCACCTTTGCACTCCAGCCTAGGAGACAGAGCCAGACCCTGTCTCAAAAAAAAACTTTTTTGAGGAAAACTATACGTAATGTAAATGATGAGTAGATGGGTGCAGCAAACCAACATGGCACATGTATACCTACGTAACAAACCTGCACGTTGTGCACATGTACCCTAGAACTTAAAGTATAATAAAAAATTTAAATAAGAGGAAATCTATAGCCCTTGTGGGTTATCAGATTCTAGTCTAGTTTCTTGTCTTTGGGCTAGTTTTACCTGTTTGTAAACTGGATCCTGCCATCTGATGAATTTTGTCCTACAATGATACTTGTGGAATAAGAAGCCAAATACTGCCTCTCCTATTAATGTATCTATTGTCAGTTAATTTGAAGGTCTCCAACCCTGGAACAAAGTTAGAAGAGGAAGGTTTTGCTCCCCAAATGCATAACCAAACTGTGGTACATTCATGCAATGGAATACTATTTAGCCATAGAAAGGAAGAAGCTATCAACTCACACAAAGACATGAGTGAATCTTGCATGCACTCTGCTAACTGGAAGAAGACAGTCTGAGGAGAATACACACAGTGTGACTTCATTTAATGAGACTCTGGAGAAGGCAAACTACACAGATGGGAAGCCATTGGCTCCATGGGGTGGGGGTTTGAAGCATTTCACATACTTTAATAGTGGATACCGGCCACTACGCATTTGTCAAAACACGCAGAATTTTACAGCCAAACAAGTAAGCCAAACTCTATTCAAATTAAATAAAATTATTCAGGATGTGGAGTATCCCAACACAGAATGCATCATGTGAAAAAGAAATTAACTATGCTACAAATTACTATGGTTTGGATGTGGTTTGTCCCTGCAAAAACTCGTGTTGAAATTTGACCCCCCAGTGTGGCAGTGTGGGGCGGTGGGGCCCAGTGGAAGGTGTTTGGGTCATGAGGACGGATCCCTCATGAATAGGTTAATGTCCTCCATGGGGATGAGTGAGTTCTGCTCTCACAGGAATGGATTAATTCCTGCAGGAGTAGGAGTTAACAAGAGTCTGGGTTCCTTGGCTTCCCTCCTGCTGTCGCTCTTGCTATGTGATCTCTGGTGTACCCGTTGCTCCCCTTCCACTTTCCACCATAAGGTGAAAAAGACTGAGGCCCCACCAGATGCAACTGTCTAATCTCGGACGTTCCAGCCACCAGTATTGTGAGCCAAATGGACCTTTCTTACTTATAAATTACCCAGCCTCAGGTATTCTGTTACAGAAGCACAAAACGGACTAAGACACAAATGTAGGAAAAAACTCGATGAAGGTGTAGGGAAAATGGTGTTGACCTAAGACACTTCAAAAATGAGTAGATTCTGTAGGCTGAAGGCAAATGGACTACACTTCATCACTGGATTCCATTTTATAAAGTTCTTTCCAACAAGAGTAATTGTGATAAAGTATAATAATAATAAATAAATTTTAAAAAAAAAGTAATTGTGAACAATTGTAAAACCACAGAATCTGTATCTGGAATAAAACAATGACTTACATAAGTTGCAGATGGTAGGAACCAGGTCTCTCACTGTTGAAGTGGGAGATTACAAATTAGCAAGGGGAGAAGGCTAGAATGATTCATGTGATAGTAGATCAGAGGTTGAGACATCAACATAAACTTACATTTGGTTTAATATAGATACATACAGTTCTACATAGAAACCTTTATAATTAGGGGTGTATAGGTCTGTTAGATGCACACATATTCTTCCTAGCATTGCTAAGGAGGGACAAGATACAATGTGCTCATTCAGCAGTCAGATGTAAGTTTTCCTACCATTCTCAAAGGAATCAGGCTCTTTTAAGAAATGTCTGGTGCTAGAACCGGGACAGTAAATATATGAGCCAGGATAATCCTGAAGTATCAGAAAGTAAGTATGTACGAAAAAAAATTAAAATATGTAATAAAAATAAATAAAAATTCTTTTATTAAAAGAAAACAGGAGCCAATAAAAAGAGCTACCCATGACCAACACAGGAATGAATTGTGCAACATAATGCTGTAGTGCTGAATAGTAACTAAAGCTTTAAGTAATTATCTAGGTGTCTGTGTTTGTATACATAGGTAAATAAGCAAATGGAGTTGAATAGAAATCTCCTTTGCAAAAGAATTCCAAATAATTGAGGTAGACAGCCATCAAGAAGGTGGAGCTCCTCACTCTGTAAGTGTGGGCTCCGCATAGTGACTTGCTCCGAAAGAACACATGCAGTATGGACAAGGAGGAAAAATAACGTCACAGTGGAGAAACCTGACAAACTAGCTCCGCCGAACAATCCAAGTGAACATCAAAGGCGACAGTTCACCTTGAGAAAATGAAGTGACAAGAGTAGCACTTCACCTCTGTGATCTACTTTTTCCAGACCCAGAACCTCAGTCTAATTATAAGAAAAATTCCATGTTTAATCACAATGGGGGACACATTCTACAAAATTCCTGACCAATCCTCCTCAATATTGTCAAGGTCATCATGAGATGGAAAGCCGGACACACTGTCACATCCAGGAGCCACCTACGTGATGACTACATGTCATGCGGGATCCTGGATGGGTCAGGGTAAGATGGAACTAAGGGAATCCAAATGAAATATGAATTTTAGTTAATGATAGTCTATCAGTATTTGTTCATCAACTGTGAGACATTATGTAAGATATGAATAAGCCATGTGAGACACACTGACAGAAGATGTTAATAAGAGAGGAAAGTAGGTTGAAGCTACTCTGCAATTTTTCTTTTTTGCAATTTCTGTGTAAGTCAAAAACTGCTATAAAATATAACTATTTAAAACATTGTTATATTTTTCAAACACTTCTTTAATTATTTATACCATGAATTGCTAGTAATTGACACTGTTAACTAGTCCTGTTTTTTAAATAAGATCATTTATGACACAAAAAAATTAAACAATGCAGACTGATACATAAATCAAAATAAATGTTCTTTACATGTTTTCTGTTACAGTGGTAACACATATGTGTAAACTTATCATTTTTTTTCTTGTGCTGTGGTTGTGTCCTGGGTTCATTCTCTAAAATGCTGTTCACCTTAGACCAGGAAAAAAAAAAAAACCTACCAGACTCTGTTTCAATTCATGACTAAATATTTTCAAAAGAGTGACTTTCTAAAAATATGTTCCAAAGGCAAATTGATTCATTGTGACTGGATCACTTCTTCCAAAGACTTCTTGTCTTTATTTTGTTCCATGCCTACCTTTTAGCCATAATACAACAGAATCAAATATTGGCCACTGGAAAAAAAAAATTCAAAGAAAGAAAGAATGTGAACAGAACTTGTGACCATGAAGATTCAATGTTTTACCACAAAGCTTTCTAAAACAGAAGAGTGTAAAAGGATATTCAAAGTCAATTTCCTCAATGAGGCTTTGCAGAAAATGGGGAAACTAGAGAAAAAAAATGGCAGGTGATTTAAAGGGTGATTTTAGATGTTACTATGCTTTATGGAAAAAAAAATACTTTACCTTTTTAAAGAATCACAAAGAAGTATTAGAAACCAAAACTCTGGAATGTTTCCAAATTTAGTTGAACCTCTATGTAGTTATGTCTATATAGCTAGTCATGAAGTTGATGATTTTTTAAAAATTCGTGCCTTGTGTAATAAAATACGCAATGAATACTCAATGCTCATAGGAAAACATGTTAGACCTTATGAAAGGAAAATCAACCTTGGGGACCCAAAATCACTAAGCTAAAACGAAAAGTCAAGCTGGGGCTGCTGGGGGCAAACCTGCCTCCCATTCTGTCCAAAGTCACCCGTCTGCTCACCGAGAGAAATGCGTATCTGAGTGCCTCATCGGGAGAGGGTAACCAGCAACTCAAAAGAATGAAACCATTTGTCTCTTACCTACCTATGACCTGGAAGCTCCCTGTCTGGCCTTCTCTTCAAGTTGTCTCACCTTTCTGGACTGAACCAAGGTACATCTTTCACATATTGATTGATGTTTCATGTCTCCCTAAAGTGTGTAAAACCAAGCTGGGCCCCGACTACCTTGGGCCCATGTCGTCGGGACCTCCTGCGGAGGCATCACGGGCGCATCCTCAAACATGGCAAAATAAACTTTCTAAAAAATCTCAGACCGGTCTCAGATTTTCAGGGTTCACACATGTAATGTACGATATCAATGTTTATAAAACAGACATTATTCTATATACTATTAAAAATATGCTGCCAATTAACCTTAGACTTTCTCAACAAAACAAAAAATGTTGATGAGGTACAAATAATATATTTAAACTTAAATGATGTTGCAAGTTAGACGGGCGTGGTGGCTCAAGCCTGTAATCCCAGCACTTTGGGAGGCCGAGACGGACGGATCACGAGGTCAGGAGATCGAGACCATCCTGGCTAACACGGTGAAACCCCGACTCTACTAAAAAATACAAAAAAAAACCAGCCAGGCGAGGTGACAGGCGCCTGTAGTCCCAGCTACTCGGGAGGCTGAGGCAGCAGAATGGTGTAAACCCGGGAGGCGAAACTTGCAGTGAGCTGAGATCCGGCCACTGCACTTCAGCCCAGGTGACAGAGCGAGACTCCATCTCAAAAACAATAATAATAATAATAATAATAATAATAATAATAATAATGTTGCAAGTTTTAATATGCCTACTTTTCAATTTTTCAATACTATTTTTACTAATTTAACACTGTAAGAAAAATGAGCAATGAAAACATGAATAAAAGTGTTCACAGGGGGTGCACATGTTTCCTCCAGCCTCTGTCCATCTCCAGCTTTTATCCCAACTGTCCTGATAGTGGCTCTAAGCATTTCTCCTTTCTCTATACCAAGATCTCCCTGCTGAAGCACAACCAAATCTTATCATGTGTTATGACACGCTGTGATGATGAGCAACCAAAGCCTCGAGGAAGGGATGCTTTTGTAAAACAAGACTTGCAGAATATAACGTGTGAAGTAAAGCCCATGGCAGATCTCCCTTTAGCACCCGGGGAACAAACAGGAAGCTTTTGCCTCACCTTCCTCACTGGCCCGCAGCCACATCTCCCCAGGTCAGTCTTGAGGACAACGAAACTCTGGTCTTCACTGTGAACACACTACCAGGTGCTCCAAAGCCATGGCCTCTTCTTGGGTGGGTCCTGAGGAGAACAAAGCTCTGGTTCTAATCCTAACCCCAATCCTGTCTCTAGACTTTAACCCTGACCCTAAACCCTGATCCCTACCCTGGTCCCTAATTCTGACCCTGACTTTGACCCTGACTCTGATCTTGACCCTGACCATGACCCCACCTCTAACCATACTTCCGGCCCTGACTCTGACCCAGACCCTACTCCTAACCCTAACCGTACTATTATCTTTACGATCTATCTCTAATCTTACCCCCTACTGCTAAATAGCTGTACCCAAAAGCACTTTTTAAATTATTTAACTTTTTTTCCTTGAATTCTCTACGGACATCCTAAAGGAGATGTCATTATGTATTTTACAGTCCCTCTGAGTGGTATGGCTTCAGATAGGAAGTTCTAATACTTTGCAAGACATAAAAAGTTTGGAGAGTAACAGCACGGGGTTGTTAGGGATGCATCATGTTGGCATTCACGATAGTCATTGGTGCTGTTGTCCAAATATTTTCAGTTCAGCTTTTATGAATGCACTCTGACTATTCCAACCCACCTACTTAATTTTTGCAAGACCACATAGCTTTTTTTTTCCTCTTTTTTTCCGCATATGGAGGTGAGAAGAAATAACACGTGACTTTTTCAGGAGAAATCTCTAAGCACAGAATTCTGTTCAGCATGTTTTTCTCTCTTTTCTATAGCAATAATTTTAGCAATATTAATAGCTTCAAAAAGTAACTTCGCTATTAGGTTTTTAAAAATGTCTTTTGTCTTCCAGTTTGTAAGCCACACTGATCAGGACTACAGAGTTGAATTATTAGAACTGATAAAGGAAAGATAATGCTTATCTTTTAAAAATATGAATTACCTGTTTAATGAGCACAAACAAGTTTTGTTCTATTCATCAGGTAATAAAGAAAACTCTACACAAAAAGTGAGGGTCAGAGAATGCAGACAACACACAACTGACTTCATGGCAGGAAGATTCTTAGTGCTAATTCAATGTTACCACTTATTAGCTGCAAAATATAATTGTATTTGAAATTTTCATCATAGACACTAACCATCACTGTGGACAAAGGATGGCCACTGACCAATGAGAAAAGATGGTGGTCATAACAACCAGCAGTACCCCTGGCACATCCGCCAGTGTGCAGTCTGACTGATCTGGATGTCTCAACGGCTTCATCTGTGAGTGACAGGATTGCCTTGTGTCAATGGCTCTCAAACCTGGGTGCTTGCTTGAATCTCTTAAATAACTTACAAAAATATGATCATCACTAATTCACAATTATACTGTTTAGGAATTATGAATCTGGATGCTCCTGTATTGGGTGCATATATATTTAGGAGAGTTAGCTCTTCTTATTGATCCTTTTACCATTATGTAATGGCCTTGTCTCTTTTGATCTTTGTTGGTTTAAAGTTTGTTTTATCAGAGACTAGGATTGCAACCCCTGCCTTTTTTTGTTTTCCTTTTGCTTGATAGATCTTCCTCCATCCCTTTATTCTGAGCCTATGTGTGTCTCTGCACATAAGATGGGTCTCCTGAATACAGCACACTGATGGGTCTTGACACTTTATCCAATTTGCCAGTCTGTGTCTTTTAATTGGAGCATTTAACCCATTTACATTTAAGGTTAATATTGTTATGTGTGAATTTGATGCTGTCATTATGATGTTAGCTGGTTATTTTGCTCATTAGTTGATGCAATTTCTTCCTAGCATTGACAGTCTTTACATTTTGGCATGTTTTTACAGTGGGTGGTACCAGTTGTTCCTTTCCATGTTTAGTGCTTCCTTCAGGAGCTCTTGTAGGGCAGGCCTGGTGGTGACAAAATCTCTCAGCATTTGCTTGTCTGTAAAGGATTTTATTTCTCCTTCACTTATGAAACTTAGTTTGGCTGTATATGAAATTCTGGGTTGAAAATTCTTTTCTTTAAGAATGTTGAATATTGGCCCCCACTCTCTTCTGGCTTGTAGACTTTCTGCTGAGAGATCTGCTGTTAGTCTGATGGGCTTCCCTTTGTGGGTAACCCGACCTTGCTCTCTGGCTGCCCTTAACATTTTTTCCTTCATTTCAACTTTGGTGAATCTGACAATTATGTGTCTTGGAGTTGCTCTTCTTGAGGAGTATCTTTGTGGCGTTCTCTGTATTTCCTGAATTTGAATGTTGGCCTGCCTTGCTAGGTTGGGGAGGTTCTCCTGGATAATATCCTGCAGAGTGCTTTCCAACTTGGTTCCATTCTCCCCGTCACTTTCAGGTATACCAATCAGACATAGATTTGGTCTTTTCATATACTCCCATATTTCTTGGAGGCTTTGTTCATTTCTTTTTACTCTTTTTTCTCTAAACTTCTCTTCTCACTTCATTCATTTGATCTTCAATCACTGATACCCTTTCTTCCAGTTGATCGAATCGGTTATTGAAGTTTGTACATTTGTCACGTAGTTCTCATGCCATGGTTTTCAGCTCTATCAGGTCATTTAAGGACTTCTCTACATTGGTTATTCTAGTTGGCCATTCATTTAATCTTTTTTCAAGGTTTTAAGCTTCTTTGCAATGGGTTCGAACTTCCTCCTTTAGCTCGGAGAAGTTTGATCATCTGAAGCCTTCTTCTCTCAACTCATCAAAGTCATTCTCCATCCAGCTTTGTTCCATTGCTGGTGAGGAACTGCAATCCTTTGGAGGGGGAGAGGTGCTCTGATTTTTAGAATTTTCAGCTTTTCTGCTCTGTTTTTCCCCCATCTTGGCGGTTTTATCTACCCTTTGGTCTTTGATGATGGTGACGTACAGATGGGGCTTTGGTGTGGATGTCCTTTCGGTTTGTTAGTTTTCCTTCTAACAGTCAGGATCCTCAGCTGCAGGTCTGTTGGATTTTGCTGGAGGTCCACTCCAGACCCTGTTTGCCTGGGTATCAGCCGCGGAGGCTGCAGAATGGTGAATATTGCTGAACAGCAAATGTTGCTGCCTGATCGCTCCTCTGGACACTTCATCTCAGGGGGGCACCTGGCTGTGTGAGGAGTCAGTCAGCCCCTACTGGGGGATGCCTCCCAGTGAGGCTACTCGGGGGTCAGGGACCCACTTGAGGAAGCATTCTATCCGTTCTCAGATCTCAAACTCCGTGCTGGGAGAACCACTACTCTCTTCAAAGCTGTCAGACAGGGACATTTAAATCTGCAGAGATTTTGGTAGACTTTTGTTTGGCTATACCTTATCCCCAGAGGTGGAGTCTACAGAGGCAGACAGGCCTCCTTGAGCTTCAGTGGGCTCTACCCAGTTCGAGCTCCCCGGTCGCTTTGTTTACCTACTCAAGCCTCAGCAATGGTGGGCACCGTTCCCCCAGCCTCACTGCCACCTTGCAGTTAGATCTCAGACTGCTGTGCTAGCAATGAGCGAAGCTCTGTGGGCATGGAACCCTCCAAGATAGGTGCGGGATATAATCTCCTAGTGTGCAGCTTGCTAAGACCCTTGGAAAAGCACAGTATTAGGGTGGGAGTGACCCAAATTTCCAGGTGTTGTGTGTCAGGGTTTCCCTTGGCTAGAAAAGGGAATTCCCTTACCCCTTGCACTTCCTGGGTGAGGCAACACCTCACCCTGCTTCGGCTCTCGCTTGGAAGACTGCACCCACTGTCCAGCATCCACTATCCAATGTGCCCCAGTGAGATGAACCTGCTACCTCAGTTGGAAATGCAGAAATCACCCGTTTTCTGTGTCGCTCATGCTGGGAGTTGTAGCCTAGAGCTGTTCCTATTCGGCCATCTTGGAACCGCCCAGCTTTAGCTTCTTTCCAGGTAATGCTGCATCTGTATTTGAGACCAGAGGCATTAACATGGGTTAAATTGTGAAACTGTCTAGCATTAGATATGGCAGTAGCAACTAGGCGATCAGCCATTTCATTCCCTGCAGTCAAAGGTCCTAGAAGAGGTGTATGAGCCCTAATGTGAGTGATGTAAAAAGGGGGCATTCTACTCCTAACTGCTGTTTGCAATTGGATAAATAAAGTCATCAGTTGTTCATCTGTATGAAATTGTAACTGAGCATTTTCATTTAATTCTGTGGAATGAACCACATATGAAGAACAGAAACCACATTAATAGGCATATCAAAATCATTCAATACCTCAAATACAGCTAAAAGCTCTGCTTTTTGAGCTGAAGTATAGGGCGTCTGAAAATCTTTATATTTTGAGCCAGAATAAGAAGCTTTAACATTACTAGACCCGTCTGTAAAAACATTCTCACACCTTCAATTGGTTTAAATTTAGTTATTTTAGTGAGAATCCAATTCGTTGATTTCAAAAATTGAAACAGTTTTGTTTTAGGAAAATGCTTATCGAAAATTATTTAGTAACCAAGTCCTCTAAAGCCTGCAGTTTCTCTTTATTCAGCGGCCATTGTTCTAGCATTTTAAAGGTATAGGTTCTGGAGGCTTAATGATGGCCACCATCAAAAATGACATCCTAAACTCTGACGGGAACTTTGTCTTTCCACTTAAGCAGTTCTTTCAAACCTTGCAAATTTTTTCCTAGTCCCATACCAGGGACATACCCCCTTTTAATGCATCATATGTTGACTTTGGGGGCTATATAATTGTTCTGGAATTAGAACTTGTGCTCCCTATTGTTGTAATAAATCTCTCCCCCATAAATTTATAGGTATAGAAGTTATAATCGGCTGAATAGTCCCAAGTTGTACATCAGACCCTTCACAATGCAAAACGTAACTACTTTGATATACTTCAGGGGATTTACCAACTCCAACTATGTTAAATTAAACTATGTTAAATTGAATTGGCCATGCGGATCACCAATGTTACAGAGAAATGATTGAAATTTCTGCTCCTGTATCTACCACACCTTTAAATTTCTTTCCCTGAATAGTTATTTCACAGGTAAGACGTTTAACAGTAACTTGATTCACCCAATAAGCTGCTGTGCCTTGTTTATTTGTGCTTCCAAATCCTCCTGTTCATTTAATTTCACTTTTCCCCACTTCCCATATGGCATAATCAGGAGCTGTGCTATACGCTCTCCTGGCTCTGTTTCCAGGGAACAGACATAGATATAACAGTTCGAATTTCCCCATTGTAACCTAAATCAATGACTCCTGTATGTATTTGTACTCCTTTTAAATTTAAACTAGACCTTCCTAGAAGTAATCCTATCATCCCCAGTCGCAAGGGTCCACAGAACCCTATTGGAACTTTTTGCGGGAGTTCCCCAGGCAGAAGGCTCAGAGCTTTTGTGCAGCATAAATCTACTGTGGCACTACCGGCTGTGGTGGGGGACAGACATTGTACAGGGATGAGGGATCTGAGCTGGAAATGCCCTGGTTTGGAATGGGGCCTGGGACGGTCTCCTCACAGCATTTCCCAAAATCGGGTTCCCATCTTCTGACACTGATTAGCCCAATGTTTTCCTTTTTCACAATCTGGACATATTTCAGGATCAGCAGTTTTCTTTCTTCCTCTATCTGGTGGGCTGATTCACTGACTTTTTCCACATTCTGTTTCAGTATGACCATGCTTCCCACAGTTAATACAAGCTCCAGGAAACAGAGTATTTCCTTTATCCACTCTCAGTCCTGCCATTGTCTGTGCCAACAAAGTAGTCTTAAGCAGATTACCTCTGATACCATCACAGGCCTTGATATAATCAACAAAATGTGCTTTCCCTCTAAAAGGCCGCAGAGCAGCCCGGCACTCGGGATTAGCATTGTTGAAAGCTAATAAACACAACACTATACAATGAGCAGCCGAATCTGCAATCGCCCTAGCCCCTAGCCCTAGCCCCTAGCCCTAGCCCTAGCCCCTAGCCCTAGTCCTAGCCGCTAGCCCTAACCCTAACCCTAGCCCTAGCCCTAACCCTAATCCTAGCCCTAACCCTAACCATTTTTTGGGCTACTTGCTTCATTTTTATAAGACTTTTGCTGGTTTTATTTTTAAGTTTAAAAAAGTTTTTTCTTTTTTTAAAAAAGAGAAATTCTTAATTCTCAAAGACTTTTCAAAATAGAACTCTTAAATAGTAATTGATGGAACTTTACATGTTTTCCTGATAAAAAAAATTCTAAAAGAATAAAAATAGTTTCATCCTGCCTTCATATTATAACCAGAATCGTTGAAATAATATGCTTCAATTGATAGTAAAGTAGCATTTACGTTTTTGGATCAATGAAGCTAAGCCAGCACTAAGAATTCTGTTACTATTCCTCCACTACGTTTCAGAGTTATTTCTTCATCCCTATACATACCGCGATAATGAGTCAGCTAGGTCCATTTAGATTATCAACCCAACCCTAAAAGAAGATTTCCATTGGTTACACATTTTAGAAAATTGTTATCTTGGAACATCTGCAGTCTAATCTCAATAAATTTCAAACAAGGGCACTGAGACCCCAGCTAATAGAACTATCTAATTCAGTATTATTAAGATCCCAAAGATCAATGCCAAAGCATTGGCTATTTTCTGCACTTTGTCCAATAATTAAAATTTGACCAGGATTGTTGTTCATAGCAGAAGCCATGAATGGTTTTGCGGCATTTTGTGACATCTTAAGGGCTACAGTGGACCTTGTCCTTATATCATGATCTGCTAAGCAATTCACCAACCATACTTCTCCACCTCAGTCCTGATTTTAGCCTCCTTAGGAGAACACTGAAAACATGATTGGTAGTAATGTGTGTTGACTTACTTAAAGATGTTACAGGAAAGATTATGCTTAAGAGTAGTTAGAGGGAAATGTCTTTTTGAGTTTGTTTCCTAAGCCCCAAGCCATTCAGCTGACCTTATTATGTGCCTTTACCTTACAGTATAAAAGTCGAAATGTGTATAATGGGAGACAAGAGATATGGGAGGAGAAGAAGAAGGAACTAATATTAATTGAGCCTTTTTAGTAGGGACCCGCCTTTTACTAGAGTCTGAGCACTCCTCTCCTCATACATTGTCTCATTAAACCAACTCTCCAAAGTAGTATCTGTCCTGTTTTATGGAAAGAACAACTCAAAAATGTTGCATTGCCAGTAAGTGGTGGAGCTGGAATTTATCTGCCCCCAAAGCTTCACAGACCTGGTTTGAAGAAGACAGTATAATTCAAAGTACTTTCAGAAGGACACAGCAGTATATACTGAGGTTAAAAAAAATTACTATTCCCAAACTGAGATCCTTCTGTGAGCTTTGTAACTCTTGTTTACCCTGGCAGTTAGTTGCAATACTATCAAGTTGGCCATCAAGAACATTCTGGTCTGTTTAAGCTATAGTGGGAAAGCCAAGATATAAAAACATCACCCATGGGAATTTTGAGACTAGAGTAGTTAGAAGCCAATTTAAGATCTCCATCCAACTCTAAGATAGTCAGGGTAACTGCCAGAAAAGCCTCATGATTCCAAAGCCAGATTTTGCCTTAGTATAATGGTTCATGTTTGATTGGCTGCACTTAGCTATAAATCCTGAGGAGAAGAAGAAGAAAGACATCAGAAAATAATTGGGCTAGAAAAACCTTAGTTTGAAAGCAAAACACAGAATCCAGGTAAGTGGCCTTACTGGGAAAGGCTTATGCCACGTTGCTCCCACAATGGAGGGCCTTATGATGGCTATGGTTAGGTTCCTGCTCTCCTGCTGCACCACCATTTCTCCCAAGGCCTTGGTGTACGTGTAAGTATTGGGCCAATCTCCGATCCGCTTGGGTGTGATCTCGTCAATAACAGCGTTGTCTGTACATAAAAGGTAGTCAGAGTAAAAAGAATTCTAGCAACATGTGTTAGACAACAGACCAAAAGGAAAATGTGAGACGCAGTCAAACAAAACTTCCACCCTTTAGCCATGGTTCGGGAATTCAGAACAGTCACGATACCAATTTTGAGTGCATACCTGCTCAAAGTATGCATGAGCGCTTTTCACTACTAAGCCCAATTTTATCAGTCAAATCCTGTGCCCTCCCATCCAGACAGGTAGTTAGGTAGACGGATAGAATCAATAGCAATGCCACTTTATTACTACTACTAGTGTAGGGCTATTAGTACTGCTTTATTAGTACTACTTTAGCACTACTTTTACTTTACCAGTACTGATTATTCTGTAGTAGTACTAATTTGAGGTAATTACATACAACCTCTTTACTTCCTCTCCAACAAGCTCATAAGTACATTCATTGTACACATTTTTGAGTCCCAGTCATTCTCCCAGTAGTGTGCTGGATGCTGTGTTCAGGGAGCTTGAGGCTCTCATCCAAGGTGTTTCAGTGGCAGCCCTGTTCAGTGTTATCCCACAGAAACCCAGGGCAGTGATCCTGAAGACTTTAGCTTTATATTTTAAAAATTTCATTCAAGGCAAATCAAATCAAAGTGACTACTTTTGGCAGACTGACAATCTGTTTTACACTATGTAATGCATTTTGAAGGTCTGTTTACAGCCTGATAATAACTTGCTAATTATTTCCAGAGATTTTCAACGAACTCTGAAGTCTGTCAAGGGGGGTGATTATAGCACTCTGGAACAGCTTCAAAACCATCAATATTGAATACCCCTACTTACAAGATGACATGTATCATGAATAACTGAGTTACCATAGCATCAGCCTAATCTTTCTTAAAAATATGTCAGAACCAGCTGGGCACAGTGGCTCACACCTGTAATCCCAGCACTTTGGGAGGCCGCGGCGGGCAGATCACGAGGTCGGAAGATTGAGACCATTCTAGCCAACATGGTGAAACCCCGTCTCTACTAAAAATACAAAAATTAGCTGGGCATGGTGGTGTGTGCCCGTAATCCCAGCTATTCAGGAGGCTGAGCCAGGAGAATCACTTGAACCAGGGAGCAGAGGTTGCAGTGAGCTGAGATTGTGCCACTGCACTCCAACCTGGTGACAGAGCAAGACTCCATCTCAAAAAAAAAAAAAAAAAAAAAAAGTCAGAACCATTTGATTGATAATCCCAAAATCTCTCTACAGCTAAGAGAGCAAAACAATTATTGTCAATTAAATATGTAACATTTATTCTAGCTCAGATTTATGTGGTTAAATTATTAACATAACATAGCTTTTTAAAAATTAAGCTGATGGAATATGCTAGTGTGCTTTTTCTGATCAATGTGGTACATTTATTTCTATATTACTATACTATTTCCACTGTAGAAAATCTTCAGTGTTACCACCTTGCTGACATGACAAATTTTTGAACAACTAAGATGTTCATGAGGTTAAGACTTATTCAGAATCACAACTCTCAATATTAATCCTCATTTGATCCTGGGGGAGAACTTGGGCATTGACCGTTATGTTTCCATTTTTCTTGCTTTGCTTCTGAGTGCTGAGTGTGTTCTGGATACTCCAACGCCTTTTCATTTAAATTGAATAGAGAAAGATTGAGAGGTTCTAGAATTAAAAACAACTTAAACTGCACAAGTATCAAGGATATTTTAATTATATGGTCACCTAGTGGCTGGGAAAGAGTGTAGGATGCTGCAGACACCTCTCCATCTTCACAATAATCCTACCTCATTCCATTTCTGGGTCAACAGTGGATTGACTGACCTAAGACTATTTTCCCTCAACTGCAAAAATAGAGTTTATAAAAACCAGGTCTTGAGGGATTACAGCTTCATTTCAATACAGCTTTAAAGAAAAAATTCCTAGAAAACATCAGAGCCCAACAGTGTGCTGGGATTGTATGTCACATGGCTAGTATCAGTTGCTGTCATTAATGTTGGGATACATGGAAAGGATAATACTTGCAGGGACGGGAGCCTCATAAAGCTTAGTGAGTTGGCTTGTATTAGAAAATGTTGGGTTTTGTTGTTGTTCTTGTTGTTTGTTGTTTGTTGTTGTTGTGGCTGTTTTGAAACGAAGCCTCAGTCTTGTCACCCAGGCTGGAGCACAGTGGCAAAATCTCGTCTCACTGTGATCTCCACTTCCCATGTTCAAGCAATTCTCCTGCCTCAGCCTCCTGAGCAGCTGGGATTACAGGCGCCCACCAGCACACCCAGCTAATTTTTGTACTTTTAGTAGAGACGGGGTTTCACCATGTTGGCCAGGCTAGTCTCGAACTCCTGACCTTAGGTAAGCTGCCCACCTTGGCCTCCCAAAGTGCTGGGATTACAGGCACGAAAAAATTTTGGTTTTATAGATTTCTAACAACGCACATGGAAGAAATTTTAATATTCTATAGATGGCTTACCTCTGCTACTCTTAGCTACACCTGTATTCCACTGTTTTATCTTCTCATTCTAATTCTACTTGTGAAAATGGCAATAATTATATTCATTGTAAATTCTCAGGCTATTATGAGGGTAAACAGAAATATTCACAACTGCATTTAAGCTCTTTGATAAAACAAAATGAGCCAATAAACCTAAGGCATTACTATTTTTAAATAAAACAACCGGAGAGCATCATATATCTGCCTAGGTAATAGTTGGTTTTAAAATGTCATTTCTGGCCACATGTAGTAGCTCAAACCTGTAATTCCAGCAGTTTGAGAGGCCAAGGAAGGAGGATCGCTTGAGTCCAAGAGTTTGAGACCAGCCTGGGAAGCATAATAAGACCCAGTCTCTACAAAAAAAGTTTTAAAAATTAGCTGGGCATGGTGGTGTGCACCTGTAGTCCCAGTTACTCAGGAGGCTGAGGGAGGAGGATTGCTTGAGCCTGGGAGTTGAAGGCTGCAGGGAGCCATAATTATGTCACCATACTCCAGCCCGGGTGACAAGAGTGAGACCAACTCAAAATGAATGAGTGAATGAATGAATGAATGAATGAAACAAATAAAAATAAATTATCATTTGTAATACAGCCAAAGAGATCATCTGCTAGCTCATTCAGCCACTTCCGAGGTTCAGACAGGAGATTAGTGTAAACATGCACATGCACTGGTTGGACAATGCCCTTCTCAGGACTTTCTCTCAATTCAGGGTTGCTGCTGTTATTCTCAATTTATTTTAAAAACAGTAAATAAATTTGCAGGGATAAAAAACACTATGTAAACCAAAATACATGTCTGAAATTAATCTAAATGTTCTTCAGTACACTCAGGAAGATACTTTGACCCATGGGTGTCAAATTCTAAACTTGAATTGCTTCAGAAGAAGCATAAAGTCATTGAAAATTTCAGAAAGCAGTATGTGTATGTCTACGTGTGTACACACATAGACATATACACAGTTTCTTCTAAAGATGACTCTCAATTTTGGTTTCAAACTTATTGAATCAACATGATATCATTAATAGTTACATTATTTATGCATTTACGGATTGAAATACTAAGAAGCATACGTATTTCCCCTCCCCCACATTCCAATTTACTTACGCAACAAGTTGGCAAGCCTAGACGTTCATCAGGAAATCTGTTAGAGAGTAAATACTGGACGCACTGTCTTATAACAACATTAGCTCGCTCTTTCTCCAGTCAGGATTATATAATTCACTTGACTGTTGTAGTTATCAAGTTGCATTTGCTTATGTGTCTGTCTCCCCATCGGACAGTGAGTCCAGGAGAGTAGGGATTATGATTTTTATCTGTGTCTAATCACTTTTCTGCCCCCAGAAGCCAGCTGCCTTATTCAGTAAATGGATGCTCTTTGACATGGTAATCTTGATTGATCAATTTCTGTACTATATAAGGTTTTGGGAAGCAGAGATGGACAATGATGAGTGTGTGTGGATGAACTCAAAAGAAAACAAGGCTGTAGGGAGAATGCGGGAAAGGAAGGAAAGGGGTATCTTTGTAGAGCAGGTAGCAAAATTGGAAGTCGAAGTGTCCAGTGGCAGTGGTGATAAGTGTTGACCAACCTCGGTTTGATGAAGGTGGCGTGAAAGTCAATTTAAACTTTTCACTGGGAAGCAAGGTATTTCTGAGTCTAATGCCTATGGAGAATTGGCCTCTGTATTTCCCTCCAAACTTTTATGAAGCACCCAGCCTGGCCCAAACATAAGCCAGATGCAGAATGGCCTGCCAATGGCCTATGTGAAAATTATTCAGTTTAAGAAAAAATTTAATCACATTCTGGTTTGTATATGAAGCCTGCTAACATCAAAGTACACAGAATTTTCATTTTTATGTCAGCTACTTAGCTGTCATTTTGAAGCTGTGCAATGATTAAATTAAATCACAGGCCGGGCGAAATCCCATCTCTACTAAAAATAAAAAATTAGTCAGGCATGGTGGCGGGCACCTGTAATCCCAGCTACTCAGGAGGCTGAGGCAGGAGAATCACTTGAACCCAGGAGGCAGAGGTTGCAGTGAGCCGAGATCATGCATTGCACTCCAGCCTGGGCAACAAGAGTAAGACTCCATCTCAAA
Source organism: Chlorocebus sabaeus (assembly GCF_047675955.1). NCBI lineage: Eukaryota > Metazoa > Chordata > Mammalia > Primates > Cercopithecidae > Chlorocebus > Chlorocebus sabaeus. Next base: position 438,398 of record NC_132913.1, on the reverse strand, counting down.
CAAACAAACAAAAAGCACAAGTGCTAGCATCAGCTTACACCATTCCCCTGGAAGAGATCAGCTTTTTTGGTGTTAACGTGTTCTCTAGCACGGAAGCAAGACTACTGTCCACCGTCTGACCTCCTTTCATATCTCCCAGAGGGCTGTGATGAGGGCCACTGCTGCTGGCTGTGGGGGTCTCCATTCCCCTGCCTCTCACCCCCGCACCCTCAGGGCACATGGACCTTTCCTTTTTTACATGGCAGACTAGCTGTGGCTTCTGGTGGCCATGTCGCTTCAGAAGTGTGGTTTTTAGTAGGTACAGATATACTAGGATCTGTCATTCAATTAAAGCTTCTAGGAACTAAAAGACAGCAGGAGACAAAGACAGCACCACAGAGGAATCATGGGTATTAGAAGATAAATGATCTTCATTTCAAATGAAGACTGCTCAGTGAAAAATCTCCTTAAGGCACTATTTCCCAAACTTGCCTGTTCATGAGTGTGAATTACACAGGGACTCTGGGAAAAATCCAGGTCCCTTGGTGCCATTTTAGAACCACTAAATACATCTGCAGAGGTAAGAGTCTGGATAATCTGTGTTTTCAACATGCCCTGGAAATTCCAACAGTCAGGCAAATTGGGGAATCACTAATTTAAAAGAAGTTCGCTCCATCAACTTAAGTCATTAAGATCTGAACATATCAGGATTAGCTCTCAAAAACACATGGCTTCTTGGAGTAAAAATTTCAATAGAATTGAATTTTAAAATTATTAAATCCCCTAATGCTATCCCTCCTCTAGCGCCCCACCGACAGGTTCCAGTGTGTGATGTTCCCCTCCCTGTGTCCATTTGTTCTCATTGTTCAACTCCCACTTACGAGTGAGAACATGCGGTGTTTGGTTTTCTGTTCCTGTGTTAGTTTGCTGAGAATGATGGCTTCCAGCTTCATCCATGTCCCTGCAAAGGACATGAACTCATGCTTTTGTATGGCTGCATAGTATTCCATGGTGTATATGTGCCACATTTTCTTTACCCAGTCTATCACTGATGGGGATTTGGGTTGGTTCCAAGTCTTTGCTATTGGGAACAGTGCTGCAATAAACATACATGCACATGTGTCTTTTAGTAGAATGATTTATAATCCTTTGGGTATATACCCAGTAATGGGATTGTTGGGTCAAATTGTATTTCTGGTTCTAGATCCTTGGGGAATCGCCACACTGTCTTCCGCAACGGTTGAACTCATTCACACTCCCACCAACAGTGTGAAAGCGTTCCTATTTCTCCACATCCTAATGTAGCACTGAATGTCGATGACAGGTTGATGGGTGCAGCAAACTACCCTGTCCTGTGTATACCTATGTAACAAACCTGCACATTCTCCACATGTGTCCCAGAACTTAAAAGTATAATAATAATAACAAAGATTGAAAATTTAAAATGCTAATACAAAATTAGGCTTTAGTTATTTGCAGAATACATTGTATTTTCAACGTGAAAAACAAAGGGTTATTGTATGTATTATCAATAAAGTTATATAGTTTCTCATAAAAATAACATTAAAAATGGAAAATTCTAAAAGAAAAATAATTAAATTCCTTTAAGACTAAATATGTATCTGTCAATTTTAACATGAAAATTCTCTTACATTTATACATCCCACATTCTAATAAGGACTAATTGACATGAATTATGAGCAGTAAAGAAATATGTGTATGCTTGTCTTTATACTTGTAGGTATATATCTGTTCCTGTAAAAATATCTCTTTTAGAGTCAGAAAATCTGTTTGGTCCCAGTTCTCACTAAAGATACTTAATAAACTCAATAAACTTTACTTTACTCTTAATGAAGTAAGAATGAGAACACAGGTGCCAGCAATGAGCTGGGGTTCCTCTGGCACAGGCTTCAGAGATCCTACCTTTAACATCCTCCTTTCATTCATTTGAGCTTGATAAGAGAGGAGTCTCTTGGGAGAGAAGCAAGTATACAACTTGAGGTCAGACAGCCCACGGTCAAAGTTGAACTCCACCACTGTTCAGCTGTGTGACTTTGGCCAAGTGACTTTCCCTCTTTGATCCTAATGATCATTTTTGGTAAAAACAATGACAGGTCTATGAAGATTGGAGGAGCCAAAATAAAAATGTGTGTCTTAATTGGAGTTTCCTGGAAGTAGATCCTGAGGCAAAGATTCAAGTATAAAAATTTTATCTGGAGGTGACTCTAGGACAGCAATTATACTGCCAGTTCTTCCTTAGGGTACTAATTGCAGGAAACACCAGTACAGGAGTGGGGAACTGAGACAGGAATGGAATGCAGCAGTTAAAGGGACCTTCATCAAGAAAGTTTCCACTGTGGGCAGCCAGGACTCAGCCCTGCCGGGTACCTCTGAGAGATAGCATAGAAGATGTGTCTCAGAGTCATTCCACCCAGAGCAGGGAGTTCGGGTATTTATCCACTCATACCTACCAGTCACTTCTCAGGGCTTCTTCCAAGGGCATGATTCCTCCAGAATGCCCTGCCTGCACTGCAAGAATGAGACCTGGAGGGTCAGTGGCAAGGGCCCTGACAGCACCTCCAGCAATGAGCAGGACCACAGCCTGGCGTGGAGAATTTCAGTCCCTCAGTGACCCCAACACACACACATACACACACACACACACTCCCTCTCTCTCTCTCACGCGCACACACATTCTTTCTCTCCTCCTCTCTCTCACACACACACATTCTCTCCTCCTCTCTCACACACACACATTCTTTCTCTCTCTCTCTCTCTCACACACACACACACCACACTCCAACACCAGCACAAGGCATATGTACATACACATACATGCATACATGACTGTTACCCACTTAGATCCTGGTGAATCCATGGGATAGAAGATAAGGTTTGGGAATCAGACGGAAGAGCAAAATTAAGGGGAGTGAAGGTCTTGGGAACAAAATGCAAATGCGGTCAGAAAATCAAGAGGGAAGACGAGTGGTCTAGACACCAAATGCCTGCTGGGTGGCACCTGCTCTACACACACTGTCAGTCATTCCCCAAGCAGCCTCGTGGGGTAGAAGGAATTCCCTTCAACTTACAGATGGCAGAAATGTAGTTCAGAAAAGAAAACTGACTTTACTAATTCATTTTACTGCTTCTGGGCTCTGCTCCTTTTCTTCCTGGGCAATCATGGCAGAACTGACAAAAACATTTTCCCCCTTCACCACCCGGACCAGAGCCAATGAGAGGGACTGGGGAACAGGCCATGAGGCCCTGCACCCACCATTCAATGTCTTCAGAACTGTGGTCCCTCAGGACTGTTGCACCACGTGCTGGCAGCACTCCCGGTGTCTGGGTGTTTTGTGAAGTTGTACAGGATCCAGTAGAGGCCACTGGCTCTGCTGTCATATCCTAAGAGGCAGCCAGGCAGGCTTGTGACTCTTGGCTGCTTCAGTACCACAGGATGAACAGCGCCCATGCACTAAGGCTTTTGGGAGAATGGGAGGAGCGAAAGGAAGGGCAGAATGGAGTGATGTAGGGTCCATCCACCACATCCCTGAAAGGAAAGACCCTTGTTGCCACAGTAGTCCCACACTGGGACCACCACTGGCACTCATGAATATGCCAGCCTCCATTTCTATGTCCTCGTCTGACAACTCCTTCCCATTTTCATCCTGGAGGCAAGACTCTGAACATACTAGCTCTGAGGGCACCTGAGTGTAACCTGAGACAGTGCCTGAAGACCTTTCATCCAAGCAGGATCCCTCCCTTGCCATCTCCAGACCTGCCCCACAAGCTCCCTCCCTGGTCTCCTGGCTTTTGTTCACTCCTAAGCAGCCTTCTACAGTCATCTCTAAAACGAATCTGACCGTCACTCCTTTATCCAGTACCTTCCATGGCTCCCCAGAGCCTTCCAGATCAAGTGCAAGTTCTTTCACCAGATGCTTGATCCCAAGCTCCATTCTACCTCCTGAATTAAGGTCCCGGAGAAGCCTGCCTTGCTCAGCACAAGTGCATCAATGAAGTCCGAAGCCTTGCACGTGGCCTTGGCCTTGAGGAAGTCATCAACACCCTGGCTAGTGAGGGTGCGGTACTGCTCCAGGATGATGGTATCTGAAGTTGTGCACTAAGTCAGAGGCCCTACAGAAGCATTGCTCCTAAGGAATGAGGTAGTATACGAAGTCCATGCACAGCCAGATCTGCTGGTGCCGTTACGCTATGAGGGCACTGAGCTCCAAGATGGTGGCAACATATTCACTGGCATTCCTGCAGGGTGAGGCTGGGGAAAGGAAGCAGCTCCACAACACATATGAAACCCTGGAAGCCCTTCCCAGCCAAAATCTCTGGACCACACGACTTCCAGAAACGGGTGCCCTCTGAGCACACTTGTCTCTCTGTCTCCCACTCCGAGTTCCCTCCTGGCCCCACATGCCCCAGTCTGGACCAGGACTTTGAGCTCAGCAGGTGTTCAGTCCATGGTGTTGACTGCTCCCTGGGCCAGGAGAGCCCTTGGTGGCTCTGTGACTCTTCCTGTGGGACCACTGCCTCTGCCTCGGGACCTCCCGATTCCCATGGGAAGACCCCAAGGCTGTGGATTACTCCACCTGCCCAGGGATCCTCCAACCCCATAGGCCTTACTTGATGCCTTAGCCCTCCCAGAACATGACATGCTTCCCAGAAGGTGAGTTATTTCCAATGCCATCTGTGGATGTTTCCTGCGGACCTCTTGCTGTTCTGCTTTATAATCTGTAGGTCAGGGCCAAGAGGAGAAACCAGTGCAACCTGAGAATAAACAAAAGGCTGCCACAAATGGCAACCGCCAAACAGCAGTGCTTCTGGAAGGAAGGAGGCTTCATTCTGCACAAAGCTCCCTGTTTGGCTTCTTTCTGAATCCGGGGAGGGGTAGGTATCAAGCCCAGCTTACCTGTGGTGTCTGTGCCTAGGATGTACAATGGGCCCCTGTTCCCACTGCAGGGTTGACGTTCCCTCCAGCTGGAGACCTGGGCTCCTGACATCACCTGGCCTGTTTGTCCTGCGCTGGATGAACGTGGAAAGGCTGTACCTAGTATTTCCCTAGGTCCTTGGTTTCCACCATCTAGACATCCAGCAGGAGTGGCCATGCCCAGCCCCACACCTGAAAAGGAACTCCTTCATAGAGCAGCCGAGACATCTACGGACGGAAGAGTACTCAGTGAGACAGGCCACAGGGGTCCCAGGGAGGATCGGGGGTGGAGGATGCTGGAGGTTTCCAGCCTTGGGCTCTGTGGTTCCTCAAAGAGGTTAGGTCTACCTAGTACCAGGCCTCCCCTCCCATGATTCAAAGAATGGATGAGAGTTCAACGTCAGGAACTCTGATCTGGACCTGTTTTTTCATTTACATCACCAAGAGACAACCCCTAACCCCTGAGTTAGGGATGGTCTAAGCTCTGGGATGAAATTCTCCTCCAGCAATGTGATGCTTACAGGAATAGGTAGAAAAGCTGGTGACCAGGCCTGCTGTCCTCTGGGTAAGGACAGTGTGCCACCCACCCTCTGAGAGGCAGCTGGTGCCATGCCAGGCCACAGCACTGGGCACCTGTACCCCTGGCTCTGCAGACACGGGTCATGGAGGTACCTCCCTTTCCCCATTACCTTCTTGCTGCTCCTAGATTTCTTCTAGTCAGTAAGCACTTTGAGTCATTTTTCTGTGCATCTGATTTTACACGTTTGCTCTCAGATGACACGCGATAAAGTATGCTGAGCTGCCAGGATTCCTGGAGGGGACCTTGGATGCTGAGTCTTGGGCTCCAGGGCCCTGATGGCACTGAATCAGAAGAAGCCAGGGAAGGACAAACATTGGGGCTGAACCCCTATGACCCAATGGCCATTGGTTGCCCGGCCTTATAGTCCCAAGACACCCTGTCCTCAGGTCAGAGACACCATGGGCTTTGGTCAGGTCCTAGCCTCCCAGTAGTGTCCTGGCACTAGCAGATGCTAAATCCTAAGCCACAAATGCAGTTCTGGGTTTGGGGTTTGGTAAAACCACCTCAAGGACAGAGTCCTGGGGTCAGATTTGGCAGGAAACATGGTGCCTCCCAGAGATGGTGTGTCACTCCCACTTGCCACAAAATATGCACACAGGCTGTCCCCCTGTCCATCCCATCCTGCTGGACAGGATGGAGGAACTCAGGGAACAGGCAAGGTGGGCAGCTGGGGTGCAGGGAGAGGCAAGAACATGCTGGGAGGTCAGACCCTGTGAGGGCTGTGGAGGCATCAGGTGGAGTGGGCTCCAGGTGCACCTTCAGTGCACTGGGCATGTCACAGGCCAGGCTCCCCGGACCCTAGATGTGTGATGTGGTCACTCCCTGGGGGACTTCTGTCAGGTCCTGGCCACCCACCCTGGGCAGCACTGCCTCATCTCAGGACTGGCCTTTACGAGTCCTAAGACAAGACAGTGCTGCCCAGGCCTGACAGACTGGGGGGACCTGTTAAGTCCTCCATCCCTAGACCAGCCTCCCAACAGCAGGGACAGTCGCTTATCTTCACCTTCAGGGCACTGACTGGTCCATCTCACTCTAAGGCAACCAAGGCAGAGCTGAGGACCTGCACCAGGCTGGGAGCCAGTCCCCTCCCCAGATGGGCCTGAGGGAAGCCCATCCCTGACCCCATCTGCCACAAGTTTCAGCCCAGGAGACACACAGGGAAGGGAGGATGGGGCCTCCCTGCTGGCTGACACTGGAAAAGTGGGATCTGGGAGAAGAGGGAGCACAAGGCTGGCAGGGGATGCTCCAGGCCCACGGAGAGCTCAGGCTGCACCATGGGGCCGCCCCTCCTAGGCTGGAGGCTGTGCCCTCTACAGGATCTGAGAAAGTCCAGTCCTGACAGTCCTGACATGGGACAGTACTGCCCAGGGTGGGTAGCCGGGGCCTGAGAGCAGTCCCTCAGGGAGTGACCATATCACCTGGCTGGGGTTCAGGGAGCCTGGGGTGAGACCCACCAGTGCACTGAGGGTGCACCTGGAGCCCACCCCACCTGACCCCTCATAGCCCTCACAGGATCTGACCTCCCAGCATGCACCTGCCTCTCCCTGCACCCCAGCTGCCCACACTGCCTGTTCCCTGGCTTTCTCCATCCTGTGCAGCCCATAGACTGTGACCATCTCTCTGGCCACTCTGGCCCTTTCTTTACCTTTGTCCTGTCAGAATCTCTGAGCAAGATCTCCCAGGTCCATCCGCACACCTGCTTTGTCCACTTTTGACTGGGCCGTTGGGCACCACTGGGCCATCCCAGCTGTCCACAGGACCCTTGATAACGCACAATACACCTGGCTTCTCCAAGCAGTGCTCAGCAGTCCCCACTGACCAGGTTCTTACTGACCAGACTCCACACATCAGGTCTTCCCTGACCACACCCCCACTGATTAGACCCCCCATCACCAGGCCCCACTAACCATGCCCCTGCTACCAGGCACACAATGACCAGGACTCCACTGACCAGGACCTCACTGACAAGGCCTCACTGACCAGGTCCTTACTGACAAGTTCTCACTGACTAGGTCATTACTGACAAGGCCTCACTTATCAGGTTCCACCGATCATGACCCCACTGCCTGACCCCACAGATGAGGCCCCACTGACCAGGCCTCTAGGGAACACGCTGCCACTGATCAGGCCCCTCCTAACCAGGCCTGATGACCAGATGCCCCGATTGGAACCCTAATAAGTAGGCCCCACTGAACAGGCACCGACTGCTCAGGTCCCTGATGACCAGGTCACCCCATAGACCGGTGCCACAAAAGCCACCACTGACCAATTCCTCTCTGACCAGGCCCCCTCTGATTAGGTTCCACTGACCAGGTTGCCCTGACCAGGGCCTCAGTGATGAGGACACACCCCCCAGGCCCTGCTGACTAGGTCCCATGTGACCAGTCCTCCACTGAATAGCACCCCTTGACCTGCTCACAAGTGACCCAGCCCATGCTGACCAGGCTACCACTAAGCCCCAGCTAAGCAGGTCTCCACTAGTCAAGCCCCACAGCCCAGGTTTGCACTGACCAGACACCAAACAACTGGCTGTCAATAGGTCCTCACTCATCAAAACCCCCACTACTAGATCCCCCTGAGACCCTCTGTAAGCAGACCCCTGCTGACCACGCTGCCACTAAATAAGCCTCACTGACCAAGTCCCAACTGACTAGGTCCACTGAGCAGGTGCACACTGATCAGGACCCTCTTAACCACACCAGAAGGCCAAGCTGCAATGAAGTGTTTCATATGGCAGAAGTAGGAGTAAGACAGAGAGAGGAAAGAGGTGCCACAGCCCGTTATACAACCGGATCACATGAGAACTCACTATCAGGAGATCAGCACCAAGAAGATTAACCATTGGTGAAGGATCCACCACACACGCCACCGCCTACTGTTTCCAGGCAGAAGCCTCCTGCAGAGGCAGAGCCGCTTGGGAAACTTCTACTATGGCAGTGCGGAAGGAAAATATGGGCTTGGAGCCCCCACACAGGAGGCCACCATCTTCCAGACCCCAGACTCATAAGCCCACCAACAGTCTGCACCCTCAGTATGGAAAAGCTACAGGCACTCAACACCAGCTCAGCCCATGACAGCAGCCATGGGGGCTAAAGCCTGCAAAGCCACAGTGCACTGCCCTAGTAGAGGTTTTCCATGAGGCTGTGCCTCTGCAGCAGGCTACTCCCCCTTCCTACTACCCACCACCCTCTCACCACCCTACCGACAACCCACTCCTACTGATACTACTCACATTTTTTTCTTTCCAACCCCAGCCCCCTTCCATCCACGATTAAATCACCTACCACCAGGCCCCATCTCCAACATTCAGGATGACAATTCACATGAGATTTTGTAGGGAAACACAGCCAATCCATATTATTCTGACCCTGACCCCTCCGAATCTCATGTCCTTCTTACAGGGCAAAATACAATCATACCTTTTCAAAAGTTGCCAAAAGTCTTAACTCATTCCAGCATTCACTCAAATGTAAAACGTTCAATGTCTCATCTGAGACAAGCCTACAGTCCCATTTGCCTATGAGTCCCTGAATTTAAAAGGGCATTCTTTTCTTTCAAGATACAAGATGGTACAACCATTGGGTAAGCTTTCTCAATCCAAAGGGAAGAAATTTCCCAGCAAAATAACACAGATGGGACCACAGGCCCAATGCAAGTCCAAAACCCAAGAGGCCAGTATCCATTCAGTCTCACAGCTCCAAAATCATGAAGAGAACTCATTATCACAATGACAGAAATAAGGAGATTGTGTTTAATCATTTGTGAACGATCCACCTGCCACCATCATTTTTCACCCCTCACCCCCAACATAATCCCCCTATTCTCCCTAACCCCCACCTTCCAACCCCCACTCTCCACCATGATTAAATCATCTTCCACCAGGCCCCACCTTTAACATTCCCCATTACAATTCCACATGAGTTTTGGTAGGGACACAGAGCTAAATTTTATTATTCTGTCCTTGGCCCAAATCTCATGTCCTTCTCACATTGCCAACTACAATGATACCTTCCCTACAATCCCCCAAAGTCTTACATCATTTCATCATTTATACAAATGTTCAAAGCTTAAAGTCTCATCCAACACAAGGCTGCAGATCCTTAGACTCATGAACCTCTGAAATATAAAGCAAGTTAACTACTTCCAAGGTACAATGCTTATACAGGCAATGGGTAAGCATTCCCAGCCAAAAGGAGTAATTTTTTGCCAGTAAGAACAAAACACAGAAAGGACTTACAGGCCCCATGAAACTCCAAACCCAAAAGACCAGTCATTCAATCCTACAACTCCAAAATTACCCTTTTTGAAACCTTGTCCCACATCCAGGGCACACGGATGTAAGGGCTGGGCTCCCAAGGCCTTGGGCAGCTCTGCACCTGTGGCTTTGCAGGGTTTATGCCCCAGGGCTGCCTTCATGGGCTGGGCTGGTGTTGAGTGCCTGTAGCTTTTCCCCACTGACGGTACAAGCTGTTCTGGGGTCTATGAATCTGGGGTCTGCATGATGGTGGCCTCCAGTGTGGGGGCTCCAACTCCGTATTTTCCTTCTGCACTGCCCTGGTAGAGGTTTCTTATGAGGTGCTGCCTTTTTGGAAGGCTTTTGCCTGGACACCCACACATTTCCATACATCCTCCAAAATCTATACAGAGGCTCCCAAGCCTCTAGTCTCATGCTCCATCCAACCAGTGGCTTAACACTATGAGGAAGTCCATGACAACTCACTATCACAAGGTGAGCATCAAGAAGATGGTGCTTAATCACTGGTGAAGGATCCGCCCCCCAACCCACCTCCACCCCCTACTGTTTCCAGGCAGAAGCCTGAGGCAGAGGCAGAGCCTCTTGGAAAACCTGTACTATACCAGTGCAGAAGAAAAACATGGGCTTGGAACCCCTATGCAGGAGGCCACCATCCTCCACACCCCAGGTTCATAGCCCCACCAACAGCTCACACCTTCGATATGGTAAAGCTACTGGCACTCAACATCAGCCCAGCCCATGAGAGCAGCCATGGGGCTACACCCTGCAAAGCCACAGGTGCACTGTCCTAGTAGAGGTTTTCCACGAGCCTCTGCCTCTGCAGCAGGCTACTCCTCCTTCCTACTACCCCCACCTTCCCACCACCCTACAGCCAGCTTACTCCTCACCACCCTACCCACCCCTTTTTCCCTCCAACCCCCCCCCCATCCATGATTAAATCACCTCCCACCAAGCTCCACCTCCAACATTCGGGATTGCAATTCCACATGAGTTTTCTAGGGAAATATAGCCAAACCATATTATTCTGCCCTTGACCCCCTCCCCCTGAATCTCATGTCACTCTCACAGAGTAAAATACAGCCATGCCTCTTCAAATGTTTCCAAAAGCCTTAACTCATTCCAGCATTAACTCAAATGTAAAAAGTTCAAAGTCTTATCTGATACAAGGCTACAGTCTCTTCTGCCTATGAGTCCCTGAATTCCAAATGGAGTTCTTTTAAGGTACAATGATGGTACAGACATTGGGTAAGCTTTCTCAACCCAAAGGGAAGAAATTTCCCAGAAAAATAATACAAATGGGACCACAGGCCCAATGCACATCCAAAACCCAGCAGGCCAGTATTCATTGAATCTCAAAGCCCCTAAATCATGAAGCAAACTATCAGAAGGACAGCATTAAAAAGATGGTGTTTAACCATTTGTGAAGGATCTGCCTCCTACTCCTGCCTTTCCCAAGAACCCGACCACAATCCCTGCAACGCTCCTCACCACCCCCACCTTCCAACCTCCACTGTCCACCATGATTAAATCACCATCCACCAGTCCCCACATTTAACTTTTCCCGTTACAATTCCACAGGAGTTTTGGTAGGGACACAGAGCCAAATCATATTATTCTGTCCCTGGTCTCCCAAATCTCCTATCTTTCTCACACTGCAAAATACAATGATGCCTTCCCTACACTCCCCCAAATCTTAAATAATTCCAGCATTTACTCAAATGTCCAAACCTCAAAGTCTCATCTGAGACAAGGTTACAGTCCTTTCTGCCCCTGAGTTTCTGAATTATAAAGCAAGTTAGTTAACTTCCAAGGTACAATGATTGTACAGCCAATGGGTAAGCATTCCAGGCAACAGAAAAAAAAATTGCCAGAAAGAAAAACGAAACACAGATGGGACTCACAGGATACATGAACATCCATTAAACAGGAGGCCAGTCACTCAATCCGACAGCTCCAAAATCATCCTTTCTGAATCCTTGTCCCACATCCGGGGCACAGGGGTGTGGGGGCTGGGCTCCCAAGGCCTTGGGCAGATCTGCACCTGTGGCTTTGCAGCGTTCAGCACCCAAGGCTGCCTCTCATGGACAGGGCTGATGTTTAGTGTGCGTGTGGCTTTTCCACACTCAGGGTGCAAGCTGTTGGTGGGTGTATGAATCTGGGGTTTGGAGAATGGAGCCTCCCTGTGTGGGGGCCTCAACCCTCTATGTCCTTTCTTTGCTTTGCTGCCCTAGTAGAGGTTTTCCCATGAGGCTCTGGCTCTTGGAAAGGCTCCTGCCTGCACACCCAGGTTTTTCTGTACATCCTCTGGAGTCTAGACGGAGGCTCCCGAGCCTCTGGTCTCTTGCTCTGTGCACCTAATGGCTTAACACCATGTGGAAGCCATCAAGGCTTGGAGCCACCTCTGAAGCAGTGACCCAAGCTCTATCTGTGCATCCTTCAGTCATGGCTGAGCTTGAGCTGCAGGGATGCAGGCAGCAGTGTCCTGAGGATGCACACAGAAGCGGGGTCATGCAGCTGGCCCAGGAAACCATTCATCTCTGCTAGGCCCCCGGACCTGTGACAGCAAGGGCCACTGCAAAGGTCTCTGAAATGCCTTCAAGGCCTTTTACCCTTTGTCTTGGCTGCTTGCACTAAGCTCCTTTTTATGCAAATACCCTGAGCCTTCTTGAATTTTCCCCATTAGCTATTTTCTATTTTATTAGCTATTAGCTGTTAGCTATCCTATTTTCAAAAAGAAAATAGCTTTTCTTTTTGACCACTTGGCCAGGATGCAAATTTTCCAAACTTTTGAGCTCCGCTTCTCGTATAAATAGAAGTTCCAACTTGAGGTCATTCCTTAGGCTCACACATAACACAGGCTGTTCGACGCAGACAGGACACCTCTTGAGCTATGCTGCCTAGATGTTCATTCCACAAGATACATTCTAAATCATCACCCCCAAGCTCATAGTTTCACAGATCTCCAGGGCAGGGTCACTGTGCAGCCACGTTCTCTGTCAGGCCAAGCAAATGGAACCTTGGCTCTTGTTCACAGGAAATTCCTCATTTTCATCTGAGACCTTTTAAGTCTGGCCTTCACTGTCCATTGTTCTGTCAGACTTCTCATCACAAGCATTTCACAATTCTCTACAGTGCTCCAAACTTTTCCTCACCTTGCTGTCTTCTAAGCTCTCCCAACTCTCCCGACCTCTGTCTTTTACCCACTTGTGAACCTGCTTCTACACTGTCAGCTATCTTTGTCACAGTCTGGCAATGTGGTAAAAGAAAAGTCCAATTTCAGGGAAAAAATTCACGCAGGCTTCAGATATTTGCATGAAAAGAAGCTGAGCACTGATTGCCAAGACAATGGGGAAAAGGCCTTGAAGGCATTTCATGGCTTGAGTTCACAGTACTAACTGTCTGTATGATCATAAAGAAAGTTTAATTGGCTCACGGTTCTGCAGGCTGCAAAGGAAACACAGTGGCTTCTGCTTCTGGGAGGACTCAGGTGCCTCCTGATCACACCAGAAGGCCAAGGGGCAAGGAGATGTTTCACGTGGCAGGAGAAGCAGACGACTGAGAAGGAGGAGGTGCCACACCCTGCTATAAAACCAGATCTCATGAGAACTCACTATCACGAGGTCAGCATCAAGAAGACAGTGCTTAACCACTGGTGAGGCTTCCACCCTGGAAAACCACCTCCCACCGTTTCCAGGAAGCAGCATGCTGCAGAGGCAGAGTGTTTGGGTGAGGGAAAAGGGACAAGATGGAAAAAGGTGAGCAAAATGGCGCAGTCCCTGTTGCTTCCGGGTTCTTCACCACCAACCTGCCCGTGCCTGGGAAAGTGCGGATCAACTGAGCATGCGCCACGTGATACCAATCTGAAGAAACCGAAACTTACCCGACCACGCCTATGGAGACGCCCCTATCCTGCCCACTGCCCTCCCCTTTCCGGTAGCAATGTATAAAAGTCCGCCACCGGCAGCAGCTGGTGCGACTTCTCTGGCCCCACACTTGAGGACCGGAAAACCTCACCCATGTGTGTGTGCATATTTGCAATTAAAGGCTGCCACTTTCTTATTCAATTCAGTTTTGTGTTTTAGTTATTCTGGTCTCTTAAATTAAATAAAACACAGAGCCTCTTGGGAAACCTCTGCTAGGGCACTGCAGAAGGAAAATACAGGCTTGCAGGCCCCAGGCAGAGGGCCACCACCCTCCGGACCCCAGGCCCAGCCTAGCAGAAGTGGCTGGTTGCTCCTTGAGCCACCTTGGCTTTGCCTGCAATGCACAGGCCCCAGCCACCGACATGCTGCTCCGAGTGAGCTTGTCCTGCCTTGTCCCAAATTCTAAATCTGGCCAGGGCCACAGAAGGCCGAGGTCCATGGGTGGTAATCCTGCCTGCTTTCTGCACTTTATGTTCAAGATGGCCTGTGGTCTGCCTTCTGGCAACCAATAAGACCGCAGTGCCATAGGAGCCCTGGCATGCAGTAGATCCTCATGAAATACCAGCTCTGTTGATAAAACTAGACGAAAAGGAGCTTTCAAAGTCAACAACATCATGCAGTGAAAGACATAGATGAGAAGCTGCTGCTGCAGCCTGGAGCTCCTGGGGGCCCGTTTTGTCCGTGATTTAGCAGGAATGCACTACCTTTCCATGAGGAGACACTGCCCACAGAAACTAAGGCCATTCTTTGAAGACAAACATGTTTTAATAGTATTTACGTTGTGTAATTGTATAATATAAATAATAATTATTAATAACGTAAAATTGTTTACATTATGTTACGACTATTGTACAGACCTTTACACCTAGATATTCTGAAGTTGGTGGTCTGTGAGTGGCATTGAGTGATGACTGACACACTCTGACCTGGGGTAGAACAACACGTGCCCCTGCAGTTTGCTGAATTTCAGGGCATCACCACCTTTTTTCAAGAGGGTCTTTTCCTATCCTCTAGAGTTTTGCCCACTTAAGCAATGGTTTTGCTGTAATAAAGAATTACACAATTTATCAAAATGTTACTTTGGAGAATAAAGTTTTCTTAAACTATCAGGCCCATAGCTAATGCCAATGGCTCCAAGGATGAGAAGGTAAAAAAGCCTTTTTTTTTGGGGGGGGGGGGTGGGGCCAAGAGAAAAAAATCACGTTTCAAACTGTCTCGTGCTAGTCACTGGAAAATCAGAAGTGAACACTTCTCTCTGTGCCCCAAACCTTTCTCATTCAATTATCACTAAATCATATTGACTATACCTCTTTTCTGCCTCTGTTTTATATTCCCACTACCACTGGGAACATAAACATTTACAAAATGGTTTTTATTTAAAAGAAAATGCCAACTATTAATGCATTTTTTACATGAAAAAAATTAAGCAAATGAAAAAAGCATAACACTAAAAAAAGGCCAACATATTAAAATGAGTAACTGAGATTCTGAACTTTATTTCACCATGGATGGGTGAAAACCTTCTAATACATTGATACTAGTCCAAGGATGTGAGAGAAGAAAACTATAGTTCACTACTGCAAAAGCTTTCTTTGTCTCCTGGTTTCTTTACCTGGTTCCCTTCCATCAGTTCCAGCAAACTATAGGCCACAGGCCAAATCTAATCTGCCTTATGGCTTTGTAAATAAAGTTTTATAGGAGCTCTATCATGCCTGTTTGCTTACATAGAATCATCATGGCTTTCACACTACAACAGCAAACAACAGCAGGGTAAATAGATATGACAGAGACCACATAACCTCAAATATTACCCACCTGGTCCTTTACAGAAAAAGCTTGCTAACCCGTTTTACACCATGACCAGAAGGCCTTAGTACTCAAATTTAATCTTGCGATTCCCCTGCTCAAACGTCTCCAATGAGCCTCTGCAGCAAACACTGTGGGCTCCCTCGCAATAGCCACGCCTTATTCTTTCTTGCAGAAGAAACACAAGTCTATTGGGATATTTATTATCCCAATCCCCCTCCTCAGCCTCAGAAACAGAAATGTTTATTCTAAGCTAATCACATATTTGCCTTCCCAGTGCCTGGTTTGGGAATGAGCATGTGGTGTGACCCAGCCAATGAAATGTTACAGGAAGCCCCTTGCATGCTTCTAAGTTTTCTCCCTGTTTAAAAGACACATGTGAAGAAAAGCAGCTCTTGTGATGTTGTGCTGTGAGAACAAGATGTTTGGAGCTGCTGCGATTAGCCAACCATGAAAGGAGACGTGAATAAAACACTGCCAACAGCACAGCTGAAAGAGGAACAAGTGGGATACCTAAGATATCACCGAACAACCAAAACAAATCTGGTTCCTACTGTTTTAGCCACTGCTCATCAGTATTTGCAGTCCAAAGCATTCTATCTGGTAAACTTCCCATGGCCCGCAGGATAAGCCCTACTCATTTCTACAGTATTAAAACGTCTACCATAAACTTGCCTTAGCTAAGTATTCACCTCATTCCCAACCTCTGGTATCTCACACTTTTGGTACTAGCAAAAGTGAACTGCTCGGAAACCCTGCAAAGTTCACTCAAGCATCTTGTCTTTTGCACTTGCTGCTCTTCCTGCCAAACAGGCATTCTCGTTAGACGTTCCTTCTGGCAAACACACCAACTCGTTCCATGTTCCTTCTGCCAAACATTATTCTTCTGCTTCTTTACCTAGAAAAATTCTTCTCACTCTGTATGTTTACCTTAAATCACACCTGCTTTTTTTCCAAAACTTTTATTCCTCATCACATATGTCTGGCACATAATCAATACATAATAAATCATAATTATAAGCTTCCAGTGGGCATCTAGCACAGAGTGAGCACTGAATAAAGTAGTAAAATAATAAAAATGACAATGATAATAACAAGCTCCTGTCTGTATTTTTGTTTGTGTTCTGTAGCATTACAAAAATGGTTAGAATCTAAAAGATATTTGATAGTTATTTGTTAAGTGGACAAGTGAAAACATAAATAGAAATGTATTCTTTGAAAATTCTGTTGAAAAAGCACAGAAATGGAGACAGCTCTATTATGAGCACCTTAAAGATCAAAACTACATCTGTTCCATCTTTGTCTCCTGCAACTTATGAAACCTAACTTACAGAAGCTGTGATAGACAGACAGCTAAAGGTGTCCTCGTACAGTTTGGATTATACAATGTATCAGGTGTCCACAAACCAGTAGCATACTAGCCTTTTTGTTATTGTGAAACATTTTTCTACTTTTATTATAACCTGCTGAGCCTAGAGGGGGCAATTTGTATATTTATTATGGCAATCTTTTGGCAAATGGTAGCAGAGCATCTTCTAACAAAATTACTGTTATCATGACAATTAACCAGCAGGTAGAACACTTCTTGTTCCAACAAAGTAAATGTATCTCTTTCCAACTTCAAATGAGGAGGAACGAAGTCAGTAACAGTGAAACCTTGTTGGGACAAGCGTATGTAACATGACTTGTGCTTCAGCATTTTGTGATCAAAAATTCCTTACTTTTACTTTTTTATCTATGGTAGGACCACCCAGAGCAGGGGTCCACAACTCCCAGGCCACAGAGTGGGACCCATCCATGGACTATTATGAGCCACACCACACAGAAGGAGGTGAGCAGCAGGCAAGCCAGGGAAGCTTCGCCTGTGTTTACAGCCACATCCCAAGGCTCATATTACCGCCTGAACTCTGCCTCCAGTCAGACCAGTCAGAGAATTAGATACTCATTGGAGCATGAACCCTGTCGTGAACTGCCCGTCTGAGGGATCTACGTTCTGTGCTTCGTATGAAAATCTAATGCCTGATGATCTGTCACTGTCTCACTTTGCCCCCAGATGAGACCGTCTAGTTGCAGAAAAATAAGCTCAGAGCTTCCACGGATTCTACATGATGCTAAGTTGTATAATTATTTCATTATATATTACAATGTAATAATAATATAAAGTAGCACAATAAATGTAACATGATTGAATAATCCTGAAACCACTCCCACCTTCCCTCAGCCCATGGAAAGATTGTCTTCCACAAAACCAGTCCCTGGTGCCAAAAAGGTTGGGGACAACTGACCTAAAGTAATTCACTATCACAAGTCTTACCTGGATTGTTATTTTCAGAAGAGATTTTTAGCATCCGTTTTTCTTTGTAGTCAGAAAATAACTGGTAAATTCTATGTATAAAATGCAATAAACCAAATTACTATTTTAATACTGATATAAAAAATACTTACCAAATGTAAAATTCTTAGAGTATTTCTAATATCATAATATCAGAACTTAACAGTATCATCCCATTCACTTATGAGTACATTCTACAAACTTCTCTTTAAGCTTCTAATTAAAGAAGAAAACAATGTAAGGTGAAATGCTCATAAATCAAGGGCATGGTGACCCAGTAAATTAGCTTACATTATCATGACATAATAGAAAGTGTCCCAGCTCTGCATAAGTCCTAGCTCCATAATGAACAGCTATTTGTTCTTGGACAATTTGCTTCTCTTAGGCTCAATGCCTTCTTCAACAAAGTGAGGACTTTGCTGCCTTATTTCACATTTCACTAGGTTGCTATAAAGATTTAACAAGATATTTTTTAAATGCTCAGAGAAATAGTAAAGCAATGGAATAATCTGTTTCTAAACTTTATGACTAAAAGTATCTTGGAATCCCAAATGAAACCCAACGTGTATTTTGTTCGTAGGTTCTAATATGCAAATGTAGTTTTCAGAAAATGTTATTAAGTCCTAATTTTGCTTTTCAGTTGTCCTACTCCTTATGGCTTATAATTCAGGGCATCTCAACTATGTCATAGTTTGTAACTAAATTTATTCATAAATATCTCATTAAAGTAGCTAATGTGATTGTCCACTATTATGGAGTTGACCAATCATACTAAGGGCAGAAAAACCAATGGATGTTAAGACCTGGCTTGGACCAATGATCCTTCTCTACAGACTCCAACTCTGAGCTAGATGTTTGTTAGGATAATGCTTTATATTGACGTTCAATGCCAGCTGGCAGGGGAGACCAAAACTCTTTTTATTTTTTTTAGTTTCCATGAAGAAGTTGCAAGTTGACATTTTCTAGTTTTTGACATACATACTAACAATATAATTTTGCACTGAACATGTTATTCAGCTCTAAGTCATCTCATAGACCATCTTACATGACTATTTTTGCAGCGCAAATCACTATTGCAGTATTTTGGTGGCACCCATCTTTTGCTTTGCTTCACAGTGTTTCCTTACAGCTAGTCAGCAAATAGTCAAATGACCTTCCAGTGACTGCACAGAATATGGAATGCTTCAAAAATTTGTGCTGCCTCCTTATGCAGAAGCCACGCTAATTTTCTCTGTATTGTTCTAATTTTAGGATATGTGCCGCCGAAGCAAGCACAAAGCCCTACTTTTACACATGATTAATGATGAGTCATGGACGAGGCTTGGCTCTGTTAAGTCCAACTAACCTACTTGAGATTCTGAGAATTCTCTTCAATGGCTTCCTGTGAGGTAGAATTTGAAAATATTTTAAAATCTTGAGCTAGAGATAGAAGTAGCTTGGAAGATTTTCATTATCATGTAAAACAGATCACTCAAGGGCCAACCACAACCGGGAGCCCCTGCTCGGGGAAGGTTCATATAGGACTTTCTCCTGCCTAAGGTTCTATACAGGATATAAAGGTGCCTCACAGCACAGATCTGGTAGCAAAGAAGAAGAAACAAACACTGATCTCTTTCTCCACATTATTTGAACCCCTCTGACCCTTCAGAACAAGCCCACCTGATATCTGCTAGAGAAAAGACCAACAACTGCCCCAAAGGATCTCTGACCATGAAGGTCTCAGCTCACTCTTGGCTAAGATGTGGGTTCCACATTAGGTTCTGAATATGGGGGGAAGGGTCAACCTGCTCACTTTGTCTGCGGATAAAGTCAGGATGCCCAGCAGCCAGAGCAGGGTGCTGGTGCTTTGGGAACAATGGCTGAGCATATAAGCATAGGTATGGGAACTAAAATACGCTGTAACTTCAAAGTCACCATATGAATTGCCAGGAAGGCTTGAGGGATCTGAATCAGTAAGGGCATCTTGGTGTCAAAGGTCAACCATTACCAGGCAGCAGGACCAGTTTGAGTGGCAACAATGCAGCGACAGAAACAATGGAACAACAGAATGACTGGAATGTCCTTTTTTTCCTCCTCCTTCTGACTTGATAAAAGGGACTGTCTTCCTTGGATTTAGTGAACCCCTTCGGTTCTTGAAAAATTCATGGAGTATGTAGGAGACAGTCCCCAGAAGACAGTACAAGGCTTTCTGCTAAACTGGACATTTCAAGACCCAAATAACTAATCAGAAAAATCAAAGATACGACACCATTTTTTATCCCATGCATAGGTGTTATACTTGGATGAAATGAACAATGTTGGGATCTCTAAGGATAAAGGTCTTAAAAGTCCCGAGATAAAGAATCCTCCACCCACTGGTACTTCTAACTTGTCTTGCTTTTTTTGTGATTTCTGGCTGATGCAAGGAACTAACTCACTGTCATTCTAAAACTATCTGAACCGAACTATGACATCTCACCTGATACGTAAGATGCAATTGTTACAATTATTTTAAACCTCAATTTAGCATTAACTTGCTTTTTAATGTAAACACTTACACATTATGATGACTAGAAACAGCATACTCTCTGGCCGTCTGTCCAGATAGATCTTGAGAAGATACATCAATATTTTGCTCAAGTAGAAGGCTGACTAGACTTGCTGATCCACAACATACTGCAAGTATGAGAGCAGTTCTAAAATGACAGAGATAATTTCTCCCTTAGGAACTGCAATAAAGTTATTTTTAAAGCTAATTTGATATATTTTACCAATTTAACATCTTGTCTCTCCGTGCAGAATCAAACATTTACATGCACCAAAAGACATAGCATCTTGGGTGCTCAAGTGTTCATCTTTGTAAAATACCACCAAGGTTAAAAGGAAGGGACAAAAAGGAAACCTCTTATCTCACTGGGGCATTGCATAGTAGAAGCTACTAATTTAAAGTCCTTTGATGGGCAAGAAACAATGTTTGGACCACTTATCTGAAGTGGACAAAGATTTAAGTGAAGATTTCATCATAGCTTCCCTAGACTGATACGCTGTAATAGAAAATCAGCTAGAGGGTAACATAAACAAGAGCTCTCTGCATGCTGAAAGCAGTAATAATAATAATGGTAAGAATAGTAGTCACAGGAGTGTCAGTTAATGATGCCAATAAGCATGTACTAGGCACTGAATTAAGTGCCATATATATCTCTCTTACTTATTATGCACAGTCAACTTTGAAGCATATGCTCTCCTACTTTTCATATATGACAACATATTTGGTGGTAAGTAACATTCCCAAGGTCACACACCTAGCAGGTAAGAAAGCTAGGAATTAAACTCAGACTTGTGTGAATCCAAAGCCTAGTTCTTTTCTCTTTATCACCCACCTACAGCTTGCCTTCATGAAAGGAAAAGTGTATCCACTTAAAACTATTTTCACTCCCTCTTTCCATACCAATTAAAAATAAAAACATCAAAATACACTGGAAATAAAAAAAGAAAGCTGTTGAACCCATAGTATGTGGGAATAGCAATTAATTGTCATGTAGGGATAAGCTAACATTAATATTCTTCAAAGAAAGCAACTTAAAGCAGAGTCATTGAAAAGACAAAAGAATTTTCAACCCCTACTTATGTTTAATATAGCATATTTAGTGGAAAAGCATATAAGACACAGAGGTTAAAAACTGGTAGAAAGGGTTAAGAAGTTCAATACTGAGTCATAAAGTAAACTGAAAGTTAAAGTTCACACTTCATAAAATCAATACGAAATCCCTCTAGTTAACATAAGATCATGTAACCAAAACATCATACAACAAAGAACATCAGTCAATACAATAAGAGAAGATGAATCCTACAAAAACTGTTCTTTATGTTGCCCAGTCCAAATAACTGTTTTTCTACCTGACGGATTTGTGTTGATACTGACCACTATGTCCCAATAAGTACACATTAATCTTATTAATTTAATATTTATGACTTGAGTGACTGCTATCAATCTAGTTAACAACACACAGATTAAAAGAAATAACTACACCTTCCATATCCATCAAGTGCATTTAAATTAGCTTTTTTCTTGATTAAAAATTTCACCACTTGCTGTTTTTGTTCATGTACACCAAGTAACAGCGGTGTGAGGCCATGTTGTAAAACAATATAAAGCAAAAACGAACGTAATTCAAAAAAGTACATACTCCTCAACTGAAGCGGAAACTTTATATAAGATCCTAGGACTTACATGCATACAAAGTAAATAAAATGTAGCTGCTTCCTCCTCAATCTTCTGTGTTTTCCCACATGCTGCTCCTTCCCTTGGAAACACCCCTTCTCTCCCTCACCACATCAACGCTGATCATCTGAAAAACTCACTTTCAACATTCACTGCTTCCAAGACTCTTTGCTTCTAACCCACCATTTGGCAAGCTATTATTGGATGATAATATTTTCCCCATCTAAACAAAGAGCTTCTTGAGGGCAGGGGCTGTATCTTTTGTCTCTATATCCTCCACCCTAAGAAAAATTGTTGTGTATAAAGCAATAATTTGCATGTAAAATATTTCTTTAGTTTCACATGTTTTACCAAAAGTTCAAGCTCCAACAGGTAATAAAAATTGCTATTAATACTCATACTGCCCATTTGAAAAAATTTCCCAACATTTATTTATTGAAAATCTATTTATATTTAATTTTTCCAGATTGTTAATAGATAACCAGTTCATAGGACTACTGAAACTAAATTACAGAATTCCTAGCTGTATTCTTAATGACTCCATGGTTTCTAGTGTTTAGAACTGCCATGCTGATTATGCCAAAGCTCTACATACTTCCGAGACACACTGGATAGTCCATAACACAGCTTCAATTGACAAAAAAACAGTTTACAATTTGCTACAATTCTAACTGAGAAAACTCTGCTCTTAACGACGACTTACTGACCTAAGCACTTGAATGATAACAAAGAGACACAAAATCCCGAGAGGATCATCCTCTACTGACTCAAAGACTACTCACCGCACATTTCTAAAGACCTTCTGAATGGCAGCGAATAACTGACGGTAGGAAGGAAAGGGTATTACTCTGTAAGCTGATAGATACTGCCAATAATATTCATTTTAATGTCTCACCACAGAGATAAAAGTCAGACTAGGCCAGGAACGGTGGCTCACACCCGTAATCCTAGCATTTTGGGAGGCTGAAGCAGGTGAATCACTTGAGCCCAGGAGTTTAAGACCAGCCTGAGAAACATGGCAAAAACCTCATCTCTACTAAAAAAAAAAAAAAAAAAAGAAATACAAAAACTGAGGTTGGAGAACCATCTGAGCTTGGGGAGGTCAGGGCTGCAGTGAGCTGTGATTGCACCACTGCACTCCAGACTGGGAAACAGAGTGAGACCACATCTCAAAAAAAAAAAAAAAAAAAAGTCAGATTAATGTAATTGGATAGGAAAGATTTAAAGAAATCAGCACATATCCAACTCCAACTCTTCTACAGATATCTTAAGTTTCTGAGATATAAGAATTTACATATTACATTTATGTATTCAGTGTTTCTTAAGCAGGAGTGTATCCAGATTTTGAGAAAATTGTTGTTGTTGTTGTTATTGTTGTTGTTAGAGACAGGGTCTCATTATGTTAACCAGGCTAGACTCGAACTCCTGAGCTCAAGCAATCCTCCCCCTCAGCCTCCCTAGCAGCTGGGACTACAGCCATGCACCACCATGCCTGGCTTCAAGGAAACATTTTTAAACATACGTATCTAGGCTTTACTGGACTTACTCTATCAAAATCTTTAGGAAAAAGCCTAGACTCATTGATTATTTAAAAATTTTCCTCAGGTTACTGGGATGCAAAATTCTAGCTGGAAGCTAATACAACAGTTACTTCAGTCTCATTTCTCACCCACGTGACCAATTCCCTTTCTCATTTGAAGATTTGGCCAAAAAGAGGAAAGAGTAGGAAACAGACTCATTTGCTGAAAACACCACATAATTTTCCCGGTAAGAGAAGAACAAGGTCTAGTAAACTCAAAATCCAACTTGATCTTGTTACTTAAAGCTCCTTATCTCCCACCTTCCCATCCAGACATGCTAGGTTTGAAAGCAGAGTTGAGACTCTAACTGGCCATTTCTACCAGAATAGGATACTAAGTCAGTTAATTACTTGTTATTCCCTCTGCTCAAGGGTTTCCCATTACATGACCACCTATTCACTGCCAATTTGGTTCTTCAGAGGCCTCCTAAAATTGATCTCTAGGCAGTTCACAACTCACTAACCCCCTCTCCCAAAATGAAAACTGTCATTCTCTAAAATTCAAGAGAACCTTGTCTCACCATACAAGGGAAACAAATAAATGAACCACACACAGATAGAGACACACACACACACACACACACACACACACACACACAACCTCTTCATGGTCTTTTCCCTCTATTACCTAATTTCCAAACTGGCCTTGATATTTCTGATTGCTCTTTTTCCCTTTCCACTTCTGCCTCATGAGCAATCAGAAATATCTTAAGCCTTGCCACTGAGAGGTGCATCACCTCATATCTATTACTGTTTTTTAGGAACTTGCCAAAGCAGCAGGATTTCTATTCACTGAAACATGTTTAAGTGTTCTTGGAGTTTTCGTGTAAAACCTATTTCAAGGCAAATTTTGCAATTTTACATTCATTAGGGAAAAAAAAAACCTAGGAGGGAAAAATTGAAAAACAGTATTACCTTTTACCAATTCAGTGTTTTCAAAAAAAGTATTTACCACAAGTGCATTAAAAAAAACTGTACCCTCAAATGCTTCTTTGAAAGTAACAATATTTAAAATAAAATCTTAGATAATTAAGTCATTTCAAAATATTTTCATTCAGGTTATGCTTGAGCTTCCAAATACGGAAAACTGGCCCTTACACAGGTCACTGTTAAAATGAATGCATTTCAGTATTTTGAAAAGAAAACTGGTAGATCTATACCTTGTTTTTTGATTCAATAGCAGCACCATGTAAAAGTAGTGCTTTGGCCATTAATTTATCTTCATTGTAGATAGCATAGTGTAGAGTGGTATTTCCATACTCATCTGGAGTATTTGGACCAGTGCCATGTTCTAGCAACATTAACGCACATTCATCTTCTTGGCATTGTACGGCCTGTCAGTGTTAGACCAAAAACAAATCATAAATGCTAGGAATTCAAAGTAACATTCCACAGCTTTCACCAACTAGTTACATTTAGAGGAGAAAACTCATTTTTATGCTATGTATTGAAATCAAACCCATCTCACGCTGATACAGTTGGCTGCTCATACCTTTGTCAGAGCTGTCCTGTTTTTGTTGTCAAGGACATTAAGTTGACATTGTCTGTCCAGCAGGAGTTTTACTACTTCTGAATTTCCACTGGCAGAGGCCAGATGTAGAGCAGTCCTAGGAGAGTGAGAAGACGTTTTAGGAAATTGTAGTGCACTAGCTACAGGCACATCAATGATTCGTGTAATTGCAAGCACTGAATAGCCTGCTATTACTCTGCCTTCAAAACAAACATTTAATTTTCCCATGAAGAAAGCACACTATTTAATACTTCTCATTACTCGCTGTATTAATGAAAGAGCAGCCTATTTGAATAGAAAGAGCACAGCCCTTGGATGACTTTCAGCTTGGGCTGGAACCCTACTTGAAGCTCTGTCGCTTCCCAGCTGTTGCTTAGCCTTTTGGTGTCTCAGTTTCCTCATCAATAAAATGGGAATGAAAATAGTAGCTTTCTCACAGGAAACCACTGTAATGCTTAAATGAGACTCTACGCAAAAAAGATATAGAATAGTTCCTAACAAAAAGAACAGCTCAATAATTGCTAGATATTATAATTTTTACTAATACCCTAACGACTTTTGAATTAAGTGAGATGATACAATTATACCTACACTTTCAGGTACGTTTTAAAGACTACAGGTAACGTTGTATTTCAGTGATTCTAAGATGATCATTGTCTCCATGTTGTCTCCACTGAAACACCACTTATAATTCATGATTTACTATAATTGGCGGCATTTAAATAATTCTCTTATTGAGACATAAAATAATGGGGCATCATACAACCCCTGGTGCCTTACATTAAGTAGAATATGTTATAACAGGTCTGGGGCGGTTCCAGGCAGATGACCAGCATTTAAATAAATTTTAGTTCTTAAAAAACCTATGGAATAAGAGGGCTGAGGTGAAAACAAAAACAAATTTCTAAAATAAACTAATTCTTACTTTGGTTTTCAAAAAACTTTAAGCCAAAGAATACCTGGAAATTCAAATAAATACCATGGGCTCATTTTTTTCAATCTTTAGATTTATCAATGTATGTACATCAGATATTTCCAATCTTTCATATTAGGATTTGAGACTGTTATAAATTTTCTTTTTTTAAAATGGATTTATGAAACTATTTGTGGAGCTTTTTTCAATGTTTACATTCGGGGTACAGGTGCAGATGTGCCGGTCTGTTACACAGGTAAACGTGCGCCAAGGGGGTGGGTTGGACAGATGATTTCATTACCCAGGCGTTAAGCCAGTATCCGTTCACTCTATTTCCTGCTTCTTTCCCTCCTCCCACCCTCCACCTCCGATAGGCCCCAGTGCATGTTCCTTCCCTCTAGGTATCTGTGTGTTATCATTTAGCTCCCACCTATAAGTAAGAACACGCAGTATTTGGTTTTCTCTTCCTATGTTAGTTTCCTCAGAATAATGGCTTTCAACACCATCATGTCCCTGCAAAGGACATGCTCTCGTTGTTTCTTTTATGGCTGCATAGTAGTCCCTGCTGTTTATCTACCACATTTTAGTTCTTAAAACAACTGAAACAGTCTTTATCCAAGACTTATAAATGTTCAAAAAGGCAATTAAAGATTATCTTTTACTATTTTCTACCTTCAGAAATGTTTTTGTTTGAAAGGAGGGAGAAAAAGCTTCAATTGAGATTAAGTCCTAATACTCCAACTTTAAATCTCTCAGCTTGCTCATGCCCAGCAGGTAAACATGAAGTTTTCAAAGATGGAAGGATCCTGAGATAGTAGAATACGCCGGCCACATAATCGGTGTCTGGCTTATGTCTGATGACTAAATGGACTGAAAGAATGGATAAACGCAGCTTGGGAGTTCAATATTTTTAAAGAAAACTGCTGTAGAGTAGGAAAATACATGTGCAATAGTAATAATCATTTGTATTTGCTATTTTAATTTTCACAAGTATATAACTCAACTAAAATGAGTCATACTTTTTACACATGTTAACCTATATATAATGAAAAGATAATTATATAATAAAATGTATATACAATAAAATCTACAGGAACAGGTAAACAGAACCTCTCCACATCTGAAGAGGATAGAAGTTCACAGAAGACAGTCATCCACAGAAATAAAAATAAATAATAGAATGTGAGAAATTAGTTGTATCTATGCAAGCAGCATATTCCTTCTCTTTCCAAGGATTATTTCATTACTAATGAACCTTAACTAAACTTCAGATGTTCATTGCAGAAATCACAGATAAGAGAAAGGGAAAAACTTCACTTACAAATCCCCAGACATAAGTTTGGTTATATTTTCTACATATTTTCAGCTAACACAAGAGCAGATTATTTGTGTATATGTATAACAGATTTTTTTCTCACTTGATATAGCAAAGTACATCTTTGCATGTCAACATATCTCTGTATGTACTGACACCCTCAATAGTTACTTATTATTCCATCCTATGGATACACTGAAATTTGTTCATAAAATCTATGAATTCTTCTAAATACACTGCTGTTTTAAGCAATACTAAGAAAAACAGATGTATCTGTTTCGTAAAGATATTTCAGTATAATGGAATTGATAAGTAAAAAGTATCTGTATTTTAAAAATGTGGTTCTTACCACTAAAGTGTCTGTTTGAAAAGCTGCAGCAACTTAAACTTTGAACAACTATATATGTACCACTGTTCTTCATCCTCACAAACTTTGTGGATAGAAAACAGTATTTCATTCCTTTTTTTTTTCTTTTGAGATGGACTCTCACTCCATCGCCCAGGCTGGAGTGTAGTGGCGTGATCTCGACTCACTGCAACCTCCACCTCCCTGATTCAAGCAATTCTCTTGCCTCACCCTCCTGAGTAGCTGGGATTACAGGTGCATGCCACCATGCCCAGCTAATTTTCTGTATTTTTAGGAGATGGGGTTTCACCACACTGGCCAGGCTCATCTCAAACTTCTGACTTTGTGATCCGCCTGCCTCAGCCTCCTAAAGTGCTGGGATAACAGGCGTGAGCCACTGCACCCGGCCTTTCACTCCTCTTCTAACTTAAGTAGAAAACAGTATTTCATTTCTCTAACTCAAATTCCTTCTCCTACCAGGAACACTGTTTTCCTACATACGCAGGTCACTGGTAGATACGCTAAAAAGTACTATGCCCAATTTTAAAATGCTTATTTTAATGAGCTTATTTTATTATATCTGCATATATAGGCCGGGCACGGTGACTCACGCCTGTAATCCCAGCACTTTGGGAGGCCAAGGTGCATGGATCACAAGGACAGGAATCAAGACCAGCCTGGCCAAGATAGTGAAACTCCATCTCTACTAAAAATAAAAAAAAAATTAGCCAGGCATAGTGGCAGGCGCCTGTAATCCCTACTACTCAGTAGGCTGAAGCAGAGAATTGCTTGAACCTAACAGGCAGAGACTGCAGTGAGCCAAGATCGTACCACTACACTCCAGCCTGGGCAACAGAGTGAGACTCCATCAAAAAAAAAATATATATATATATATCTGCATATATAAATAAGCATTTGTGTTTTCTTCTGGTATGTTTCTGCTTTTGTATATTTAAAATTTTTAATCTATACTCTTATTTTTGTGACATAAAAATCTAGCTAGTTTTCTCCAAAAATGAATTATGAACAATCCACCTTTTTAAAATAATACAAAACATCACCATTATCAAGTGCTAAATTCTTACATATATTTGGGCATTTCTGGATTTCCTATTCTGTTCTACTCATTGATCTTTTCAGCTGTTAGTAAACAATTTGTGGAAATAGCACATGCACATTTTGATATCTGGAAAAGCAAGTCTTTTTCCATTCTGTCACAAAAAAATAATTTATCACAATAATAAAAGACAGCATGTGTAAAAACTCTAAAACTTTGCTATTTTTATTTGGCTTAGGTAAAAGTGATAAATAGAAAAAGCTCACATCTTCAGAAAATTCAATCTTCCTTTTCAAGCACATGAACCTTCTTCCCATTTCAGTTTCCTTCTAAGGTTCCCCAGTAAAGAACATATTTACATAGGGTACATTGATAAAAAATCCATACTGGATTTTATTTGAAGAATATTTAGCCTTGAAGTTAATATGTTTTGGGGCTCCGTTCTTAGTTCTCAATATACTTTTTTATAATATATAGAACATTGCTTTAAAATGTGTACATTAAAAATAATCTGCTGCATCAACTTAATTTTTCGAGTTAAATCACTTTAAAACAATCTATTAGTGTTCTGTGAGGGAGATTATAATTGGATTGGAAATCAGCTCAAGTTTTGTTTTGTGTTGCTGCTCACAAAGGGACCTGTGCCCTGACCTCTGACCTCGCTGAGGTTTCCACACCCAGGGTGGTGTGGGGCCTGCGGAGACAAGAAAGCCAGGCCCCCTCCTCCCCCGCCAGGAGGGTTTGTCCCCATCACCGCCCCCCCCCCCGCCCCCGTCCCTCCTCCATCACCCCCCCCCCCCCCGCCCCCGTCCCTCCTCCTCCCAGCCCAGGCCCGGTTACCTCTTTTGCTTGTCCGTCTTGTTCACGTCAGTGTCCCTGAGCATGACGATGAGATCCTTTCTGGGGACTTTACCCCACCAGGCAGCTCTGTGGAGCTTGTCCAGATCTTCTCGACGGACGTGGTACCTCGGCTCCATGAAGGCGCTGTCGTCGTATTCTTCCCAAGCGCCCACATCGCTCTTGCTGCTCCTGGGTGTCTTCATAGCAGAGTCGTCCTGGTCTCCAGAAGCGCCCAGGTTGCGCCCAGGTTTTCTCCCAAAGGAGAAAACGTCAATCCAAGGAGGTCCAAGGAGGAACAGCAGGCCAAGCGACCGATGCCAAGCCAAGAACGCAAAGCCAAGCCAAGCCGCTACGCGCGTGCCCTGCGCGTGCAAGCCGCTACAGGCCAGCCAAGCAGTTACACGTGTGCCCTGCGCGTGCAAGCCTCTACAAACCAGCCAGTTACCAGTCGCGCGGGCGGCGTGCGTGTGCAAACCGCTACAAGCCAGCCAAGCCGTTACAGGCCAGCCAAACAGTTACGGCGTGCGGCGTCTCCAGAAGCGCGCAGGTTGCTCTTGCCACTCCCCCTGCGGCAGGGGAGGCAATGGCAGCACCACTTGGCCATCTTGCTCCTGAGTGTCTTCACAGCGGAGTCGTCCTGGTCTCCAGAAGCACCCACGTTGCTCTTCCTGCTCCCCCTGCAGCAATGGAGGCAGTGGCAGCCCCATTTGCCCATCTTCCTCCTGAAACCAAAAAGCTTCTTCACAGAGGACGCAGCCGGCATGGAACCAACTTCAGCCACCATCTGCTTTTAACAGCCAGGGGAGACTGATGGTAGCGAGCAGATCCCGTCTACCAACCAGTTTCACCAACTAGCAGGTAACTCCGGGTTTCCGATCTGTTTGAAGAGAAAGATCAATCCCAGCCAAAACCTGCCAACCCCAGCGGGGGAGCCCAGCCCACACCCACCCGGGGCGACCCCACGCCCACCCCAGGAAGGGCCAACCCCCCCGCAATAAAACACCCAGCCCACCCAAGGGAATGCCAAACCCAGCAGAGAAAAGGTCAAGCCCAGCAAAGGAACTAGGGAGGAAACGTCAACCCAAAGGAGAAAACGTCAATCCAAGGAGGTCCAAGGAGGAACAGCAGGCCAAGCGACCGACGCCAAGCCAAAAACGCAAAGCCAAGCCAAGCCGCTACGCGCGTGTGCCCTGCGCGTGCAAGCCGCTACAGGCCAGCCAAGCAGTTACACGTGTGCCCTGCGCGTGCAAGCCTCTACAAACCAGCCAGTTACGAGCCGCGCGGGCGGCGTGCGCGTGCAAGCCGTTACAGGCCAGCCAAACCGTTACGGCGTGCGCGTGCATGTGCATCTCAGGTGGCGCCAGTGCACGTGGCACAGACCGTGGCGGATCCGTGCAACCCGCATGGTTAAGTCTTGGCGCCACGAATGTCACTGACAGCCTTGTGTTCCCAGCAAACTTCGCGGGAGTCAGCGGAGCTTTCAGGCCGTTGAGAAGCCTCCGGTGGGGGAAAAAAGCCTCTTGAAGCAGGACTGGGGCTGAGCGCCTGGAACCTGAGGATGCTGACAGCCTCGTATGAAGAAAGCCCCCAAGACACTCCTGGCCGTGCCGCTGTGCGTGGCAGCGGCTGCAGCTCGGTACTCGGGCGGAGGGAGCTGGCTGCAAATGGCCTCAGAATTGCGGACCACAAAACACCCACCCAGCCCAGCGCCTGCCTGAGGCGCCTTCCACACTTGCTCCTCTTTGGTCCGCACCCAGAACACGAGGCCATCAGTGAGGGGGCACTTGCGGTCACAGGATCACGGCCAGCTCCTGCCCCAGTGCCTCCTGCCCGGTGTCCAAACCAGAGCCAACAGCTGTGGGGCTTCTGGCCTGGGGGGCTCTGCTCCTGGGGGGCATGCAATAGGGTCACGGTGCAGGCTGCTGGGTGCAGGCTGGCAAGAGGCGGCTTGGAGGAGCACCTCCCACGGATGGGGAGATGCAGAAAGTCACCCCCCTGTGCAGATCCTGGGAACAGGACACTGAGCCTCCCTGGTGCTGGCCTCTGAGCTGGACCAGGGCAGTGGCACCCCAACCCTCCTCCTTATGCAGCCAGGCTCCAACCAGGCTGCTTCACCCAAACCAGAGGTGCTTTGGTGTGGGAGGAAAAATGGATTCTGAGCCCAGACACCAACCTGCACTTGCCAAAAAAAGTAGAGGGGAAGCCAATCACAAGTGAAAAAAAAAAAAAGACTATTTTGTAACTGAAGTCTTGCCTAACATGCAGGGTTAAGCTCCTCTTGCTTGATAATAAACTAAATTTTGAACGAAACAAAAAGAAAAAAGACACACACACAATTTTTCCCTTGTCCCTCTGTGATCCCGAGCCAGGAAGCAAGGGGAAGCCTGGCCTCCTGGGATCTCCCCCCAGCTGCGGGCTGAGCAGTTTCCTCCAGGGTAACAAGGAGCAGCTGGGCTCAGTGGGACCGAGCTGCCCTTCCTTCCTGCATGGACATCCCCACATCTTCCATTGCCCCATACAGAGTGCCATGATCCGGGTTCAAATCCTGGCTCCAGCACTCGCAGCCTGAGTTACCTGGCAAATGCCTTGCCCTCAGGCACCTGCTGTCTGTGTCCTTCCTGACAGGAGGGACGGGAGGTGCTGTCCCTGACATGAAGTCCTATTAACAGTCAAACACAAGCGGAGCACGAGACGCCTGGGTGGGGGACTGCCCTGCCGGCTGCTGGGGGTGCTCACCGAAGAGCACCTCCCATCTGCCCACATGGCCTTGCAGGTCTCAGCACTTATTAGGCACCTGACTACAGTAAATCCCTAAACAAAGCCCTGAGCTGCCCTGGGGAATGTGACCAGGGCGATGGACCAGGAAGCACAGTCTGGGGTGCTAGGCACAAGGATAAGCCAATCTCTTCCCGGCAGCTTTGGGTCCCAGGGCACCCTCAGTGGACAGAGAACCCAGAGATGCCACAAGGCTTGAGCTGCATCCCGAGTTCCAGCCCAGCCATGCCGGGCCCAGGGGTACTTTGGGCACTAAGTTGGGATGAGGAGGGGCCAGGTGACACTCCTGTGTTCCAGGATCTGGTCAAGAAGGTACCCTATCGGCCGGGCGCGGTGGCTCAAGCCTGTAATCCCAGCACTTTGGGAGGCCGAGACGGGCGGATCACGAGGTCAGGAGATCGAGACCATCCTGGCGAACACGGTGAAACCCCGTCTCTACTAAAAATACAAAAAACTAGCCGGGCGAGGTGGCGGGCGCCTGTAGTCCCAGCTACTCCGGGGGCTGAGGCAGGAGAATGGCGTAAACCCGGGAGGCGGAGCTTGCAGTGAGCTGAGATCCGGCCACTGCACTCCAGCCTGGGCGACAGAGCCAGACTCTGTCTCAAAAAAAAAAAAAAAACAAAAAAAAAACAAAGAAGGTACCCTATCACTGCCGGGCTCCACCTGGTCCCAGTGGAACAAGAAGAGCAGGAAGCCTCTAGCACCCACCCTCCGGGCCACCAACACCCAGATCCACAGTGTGGCCACCTGAGTCAGCACCACCTGCCTTGGGGACCGGAGCATGAAGGCCCAGATACGAGCAGCACAGTGGAGCAGAGGATGCAGCTGGGCAGGATGTGCTGTGCGGATCCAAGGCGCCCCTCTCGAGGCTGGGGCATAACCTCTCCATCTTATTGACGCATAATATTTTACCTCTTTGTAGGGTACATACAAATGCTTGTTACATGCATAAAATGTGTATTCTGGTTACTTTGAATATTTGCACATAATATTGTTAGTCACTATAGTCTACTATCAAACATTATAGCTTATTTCTTCTAACTGTAGGTCTGTACCCAATTGCCAACTTCTCTTCATTCTCCCTCCCACACCCCATCTTCCTGGCCTCTGGTAACTGCCATCATATTCTCTGTGTCCATGAGATCAAGTTTTAGCTCCCACATGTGAGAACCTGCGGTATTTGTCCTTCTGTACCTGGCTTATTTTACTTAATGACTTTCAGAGCTACTCATTTCTGAAAATGACAACTTCATTATTTGTTATGCCAAATATTCTACTGTGTATATTGAGCACATCTTATCCATTCATCTGTTGATGAATACTTGCATTGACTCTGTATCTTTACTATTGTGAATAATGCTGTGATAAACACAAGCATGCAAGTTACCCTTTGTTACACTGAACTTTTTCTTTTGGATGAATACCTCCCCCCTAGTGAGACTGCTGGACCATAGAGTAGCTCTATTTTTTTTTTTTTTTTTTTTAGAATTCTCTATACTGGTTTCCATCATGCTTGTACTGATTTGCATTCCTACTGACAGTGTAGCAGTTTTCATTTCTCTGTATTCTCACCAGCATCTGTTATTTTTTATTAATAATACCCATTCTAAGTGAGGTGAGATAATATCTCGCTGTGGTTTTGATTTACATTTCCCTGATCAATGATGTTGAGCATTTTCTCATATACATCTTAGCCATTTGTATGTCTCTATTCCTGTCCTTTGCCAATTTTTAAGGGCATTGTTTTGTTAACTTTTCAGGAGTCTGAGTTCCTTGTATACTCTGCATATTAGTTCCCTGTCAGGTGAGTAACTTGCAAGTATTTTCTCCCACTCCAGGGGCTGTCTCTTCACTGTGTTGTTTCTTTTGCTGTGCAGAAGTTATAGCCCACTTATCTGTTCTTGCTTTTGGTGCCTATGCTTTTGAGATCTCATTCATAAATTATTTGCCTAAGCCAATATTCTCAAAACTTTTTCCTGTTTTTTCTGGCAGTTTTATAGTTTCTGGTCTGACGTTTAAGTCTTTTTTTCTTTTTTTGAGACGGAGTCTGGCTCTGTCTCCACGCTGGAGAGCAGTGGTGCAAGCTCTGCTCACTGCAACCTCTGCCTCTCAGGTTCAAGTGGTTCTCCTGCCTCCCGAGTAGCTGGGACTACAGGCGCCCACCACCATGCCTGGCTAATTTTTGTATTTTTAGTAGAGATGGGGTTTCACCATGTTGGCCAGGATGGTCTCGATCTCTTGACCTCATGATCCACTCACCTTGGCCTCCCAAAGTGTTGGGATTACAGGTATGAGCCACCGCACCTGGCCCTAAAGTCTTTAATCGATCTTGAATTGGCTCCTATTTCCAACCTGAGACATGGAGGAAGTTAAGAATGACTTTGCTGAGATAGTAAGACAACTGCATAACTAGAAATAACTGTCAGGAGAAACCCATTGTGTGTTACTAAGGGCACATTTTTATATACTACTTTCACAGGAACAAAGCAGCCAAGTAATTCACTACCCGAATTAAATGTATGACTTTTAAAGAGGAAGCCTTGAGAATCTAACCCAATCTAACCATTACTCAAAAGTATTTGGTAAACTGTCACTTTAGGTGGAGGAAGGTAAGAATTACAGGAAGTTGAATTCTTTAAAAATTCACAGAAATGTACTGTGCTTGGAGAAAAACTTGTAAAAGTTACCACCCTTCTACCATGATTTGATGTCAAACACACTAATATATTACTACTTTTATTTCATCAGATTTTCAACTGATTAAAGTTTTGGTCTTAATCGCTCTTTTACAAAATGAACGCTCACTCAGAGCATACAGTTCTACAGCCAGTTTTAGGAACTTAAAATTTTTATATAATTTCAAATGTTGTCACAGGAATAGTACCAAGACTCCTTCTCTTAACCAAGACTTACCAATTTCTAAAATTGAGAAATTTTTTCCATTTTGTCCCATTTACTTTGTCCGTTAACATGTTTTTTAATGATTTCAGTGTAAACTATAGACATAATTACCCCAAAGTGTGCATTTCCTAAGAATAAAGGTATTCTTTTACACAACTCCAGAAGTTATTAAAATCGGGAATTACTGTTACTATTTTTTGAGATGGTGTATCACCCAGGCTGGAATGCA
Organism: Chlorocebus sabaeus; assembly: GCF_047675955.1. NCBI lineage: Eukaryota > Metazoa > Chordata > Mammalia > Primates > Cercopithecidae > Chlorocebus > Chlorocebus sabaeus. The sequence continues at coordinate 402,924 of NC_132913.1, read as the reverse complement.
GCAGTGCAATCTTGGCTAACTGCAGCCTCAACCTTGCAGGCTCAAGCAATCCTCCTGCCTCAGCCTTCTGAGCAGCTGGGACTACAGGGGTGCGCTGTCATGCCTGGCTAAGTTCTGTATTTTTGGTAGAGATGAGGGGTCTCACCATGTTGCCCAGGCTGGTCTTCCACTCCTGGCCTCAAGCGATCCTCCTGCCTCAGGCTCCCACAGGGCTAGGATTACAGGCCTGAGCCACCACACCTGGCCTGATCCCAGTTTTAGAAAAACTCTGTATCTAAATTTAGATGAAAATATATGAATATGTTCGGTGATTGCTTTCACATTTTCTAAACCATACTTTTTTATATCATCAGGAGTCTTCCACAATGTACTTTTGTTTGAAATATTTTCCTGAAGTCAGACATACTTAGCTGTGACCTGGACAGTTCTCCTCACAGCATCCCCTCCCTGCAACCTGCAGGTCCTGAGGTCAGTGGCCCTTGACTCTATATTCTGCCTTAGATCCAGGCCCTAACTCAGGGGATGGCGGCACCAACTCCTGCCCGGCTCTCGGCTGCCTGCACTGCTGGTCATGGGTGAGAGGATGGCCTGCCCCAGATGAGTGTCAGTGTGTGTCTGTGTGCTTTTGCTGCATTTATTGTGTCTTGCTTTTGTCATCTCTATTTCTCCCTTTCCTCCCTGAGGCCTGCACGGGCAGCTGTGCTACCCACCTCTGAGTGTAGGGTGAGCTGTGGCACAGGCCTGGGTGCCTGCTGGGACGTCCCCGGAGATGTGTGGCAGCAGAACCGGGCGGGTCAGACACTCTAATGGGAACTTGTGCTGCCTTCTGTCCCTGTCATTTGAGGCCATTTTGGCCAATGGGAAAGCAGACCCCTCTGGCAGAAAAAGGTCCACTTTGCCTCAGGTTGGGGTGGCAACTCTGCCTACAGGTTGGGTCTCATTGTGAACCTCTGTGGGCAACTGACACTGGGAGCAGTAGAGGACGTGTGGGTGCTGCCTTCACATGTGGAGACAGGGTCCTGCCAACCGTCTCCTGGAGGGGGCGCTGCCTCCTGTGGGTGCCATGTGTGCCAGAATCCAAGCATGAGTGTGCACAGGGGCTGAGCCCACTCAACCCAGGACACAGCTGCTTGGCTGTTTTGGGGCTGGGAAATCTCGAAAACCCTACCAGACCCAGAATCATCAGTGGCTTTCCCACTCTCAATGCCTTGGTGTCTCTGCTTTTTCGGCTGTCACACTGGCGCATTTCTTGGTGCCACCAAAACAACTCAAAATCATCTCTTTTTAATCATGTCTGAATAATATAACCAGCTTCAGGTTTCCTGAAAAAAGAGAAGGTAAAAATCCAGAAGAAAGGCCTACTTGTTTTCTTCCTCTGATGGTCCAGCCTGTCTTCAACCACAGGACTCTATGCTGGCCTGGGGTCTGAGCCTCCTGGATCAGTCACTGTCTAGCTTTGATCAAAACCATGAGCAACTGCAGCAGAAGATGCATATGGAAAATGCTCTGGATTGTCCCCATGTTGGCAAATTATTGTCCAACAAATGAGTAGCTGTCCAGAAGAGTGCAAGACAACTAGTGTGCCTTGGAGCTTGTCAGAGGAAGCGTTCAAGAATGCTTTTTGTCTCATTCAGCAAGTCTCACTTCTTTTTAATGTTCTAAATCACAACATAGAATCACAGGTCAGGCTTGCAAGGAGCAAACATTAACTTCTACCCACATGTACTTGGCCAGGGCTCATTTGAATGGCTAAACGTAGCAGCAAAGAGGCTGGAAGGGAGTGTAATGGTGTGACTAGTGGAAAGAGGAGCCATGTTTGTTGTTCTTCACCCCATGTATACTAAGAATGCTTTTAAAGAAAAAAAAACTTTTTTGCCCAAGCAGTTTGTGCAACAAAATGTGATTCAGAATCTAATTTCACAAAATAAATCCAGAGGTGAGACTTGAGGGAAAAGTGTCCATAGCATCCCAGAATAGGATGATGGTGATGGCTTCTAACCTTGAGGATGTAAGTGGGTTCTTCAGTTTCTAAAATGTATCTATCAGTTCTTGAACCCAAGAAATCAGAACAGATCATAACAGAAAAAAACGACCTAGCTTTCACCTAGACAAAACAGAAAATGCAGAAGCAGCCTGGCACAACTACCACCATCTGACTTTTGACAAAACCACAGAAATAAGAAATAAAGAAAAGGTTCGCTATGCGATGAACGGCGCTGGAATACATGACTAGCCACGTGCAGGAGAATTAACCCTGCAGCCCTGCTTCTCACCATATGGAAAGTTAACTCAAGATGAACCAAAGATTGACACAGAAGACTTCAAATATAAAAGTCCTAAGAGACAACCTATCAAACACCTTTCTCAACATAGGCTTTTGCAAACCACTAGACGATTTAGTACCCAAAAGAAATGCAAGAAAAACCAAAAAGTACAAGTCTGGCCTAAGAAACTACAGATCTGCTGCACAGCAAAGAAACTGCCAAGACAGTAAAGACACAGCCCATATGATGGGAGAAAACGTCCCCAAACCAAGCATCTGACCAACTTGTAACAGCCAGAATCTAGAGGACCTTACCTAAATCAAGAAGCAGAAAAATAACCCAAGTAAAAAATGCGCAAATGACAGAAACACACTAGCAAAAAGAAGACCTAAAAAAGATCAACAGACACGGGAAAATGCTCAACATCACTAATCATTAGAGAGGAGGTACCAGTGCCGTCACACACAGTCAGAATGGCCATCTGTCCAAACTCAAAACATACTTGTGTAGCAGCAGATAAAAATGAACACGGCTACACTCTTGGCGGTAATGCAAACTAGGTCTCAAACTGTGGAGAGCAATTTGAAGATTTCTCAACAACAACAAAGAGGGAAAGGAAGCAGAACTACCCTTCGGCCCAGCAATCCAACCCTGCGTATCGACCCAAGGGAAAAATACATGTGTCTATCAAAAAGACACAGACATTTGCATGTTCACAGGAGTGCTCATCACAGGAATAAAGACATGGACCTGACCTAAATGCCTACCAACAGAAAATGAGAGGTTTTTAAACGTGATACCTATACACCACAGAATACTAAAAAGACACCAAGGAAAATCAAACGCAGAAACAAAATCATGCCCGCAGCAGCAACATGGATGGAACTGCAGGCCACTCTGCTAAGTGAACTCAGGCAAGAACAGAAGACCAAACACTGCAGATTTTCACTTATAAGCAGAAACTCAACACTGAATACACATGAACATAAAGATGAAATCAAAAGACACTGGGTACTACACTACCAGACAGAAACAGGAGGGAAACAGGAAGCCTTGGAGGAAGAAAGACCCAACTGATGCTGTGTTCACCTCCTGGGTGACCGATACATTGGGACCCCAAGTCTGCTGTATGCCACGCAGTGAAGCTAACCTGCAGGCGTACCCCTCGATCACAATCCAAGTAGCTATCATTCTAGAAAACCCAGCTTTGGAAACAGAAATAGAAAAAAAGGAATAAAATACAAGAAAACACACAAAACAAAACAAAAAGCCTACAGTGACCCAATCCACCCATTAGTAGCATGAACACAGAAAGACAACCGAATGGACACAATGGAGTCAAATAATCAACCCAAAATTATAAACACTGAACCCAAAGGATTCTTGTTTTTCCCCTAAAAGCACACCAAAGGCGCAATGGTTGAGGAAACTGGGGGGTCACGTGCGAAGGACTGAAATAAACCCTTCCTCTACACAAGACACACAAAGCAACACAAAATCCACTGAACACCAAAGGGTAATTCTGAAACCAAAATCTCCAAGGAAAACACATAGGTTGCGTGTCTATTGTGGGGAAACTTGAACCTGTGAACCTAAGCTACAAACAGAAAAGGAAGACATAGGAACCAAATACCCATAGAATATAATGGCTTCGCCATCTCACTTTTCTTCTCAAAGGGACACAGAAATCCATGCTAACAAAAACTAATGTAACCATGTGAGACTAAGGACAACTTCAGAGCTTCACAGAGCTTCAACAAAGGAGAGAAAATAGTGAACCCAACAGAAAACATCCCACAGACTGGGAGAAAATTATAGAAAACTGTGGATCTGGAAGGGCTTCTTCTCTAACATATTCAAGAAACTAACGGTTTCCTAAGTGGAAAAAACCATAAAAACCAATACACACGCTAGAAATGCCCAAAGGACTGGCATAGACGTTTCTGAAAAGACCTGAGACTGACTCATGGGTAATAAGTTTCTCCACATCAGTAATCATCCCCCCAAATGTAAATCCCAACCACACTCAGATACTGTCAAACTCCCCAGAGAACGAGTACGACCAGGAACAGCAATACAACTTTTTGCAGATAAGGGCAGTGTAGATTTGCAGACAGAGAAACTCTCACACATTATTGGTAGGAATGAAAATCTGTATACCCACTGGGAGAGACAGCAGGAGCTTTCTGAAACAACAGTACAACCACCAGTTCCTCCAGGCATCCCAACATTGGGTATGCCGGCAAAGCCAAGGAAACTTGGACCTTAAGGAGGTATTTGCCTTCCCATGTTTGAGGAAGTACTCTGGACAATAACCAGGGTATGGAGGGAACCTACCTGTCCATCCACAGAGGAAGAAATGCAGTAAATGAAGGATGCGTGCACGATGGTATACTCCTCAGCCATCCAACTTCTGGACATCAGGTCACTTCCAGCAAGATGGAGAAACCTGAAGGACATTAGGTTAAAGGAAATGAGTCAGGCAGAGGAAGAGAAATTCAAACACAGCACGAACTCACGCACGTGGAATCTAACGAAGTGAATCTCATAGAGTAGCAACGTCAATGGTGGCTACCAGAGGCTGAGGGGAGGCTTGGAAACAGCTACAAAGTGACGCTCAGATGAATGGCAAGAATTCTGGTGTTCTACGGCATAGCAGGGTGACTAGGCTTAAGAGTTTCCTAGCATCATATTCAACATAGCGGGAAGGAGTGATCAGGATGCTCTCTCCACCAAGAAATCCTCACTATAGCCTGAAACAGAGACGCGAGGTCCTGCAATTTGATCACAACAGCACTGATCCATATGTCCAAAGGTCCCTTGCACCCTTAAAGTAAAGGCATAGACCATGTGAAATTTCTGTCTCCAAACAGGATCACAACACATTTCTGAAAGTCCTGTGGGACAATGAAGTGCCCCACATTCCCAAAGCAGTTCCTACATACACAAAGTCGGTGGAGTGCCGTCACACTCTTCCATTTTAAATTACTTCCCAAAGCTTTAGTTACCCAGATGATTTGTGATAGGCATTAGCAGAGAAACACAGGCCAATGGACACCATGAGGGTGCCCAGGAGTAAATTCAAATTGACACAGCATAAGCACGTGTTTAAATAGAACCACAAAAGTAGCACAGAAAGGGAGAGTCTGTCCAATACAGCGTTCTGAGAACTGGATATCCCTAGGCAAATAACAACCAACCAAGGGTCCTTACTGTGTGAAATTCACAATAATCTATTCAACATGAATGAAAGACCTACACCCAAAACTTGAAACTGTCACTCTCTGAGAAGAAAGACTATGGTGTGCAAATACCTCAGTCAACCCTGATCTATGCTTACAGTCTGCAAAAAGGAAAATGAAAAAATATAGGGGAAAGAAAAGATTACAAACAAACAAGCAAAACTCACAACAGATGAGTATGCTGGTGAATTTTCTTTACTTCATCAGTAACCAACGTAGTGGAAAACCAGAACACTGCACACCCCTGAATCTGCTTCAGACTGTAAGGCCTGGGGGCAAGAAAGAATGAAAACAATGAACAAAAAGAAACAAACATCCGGCCGGGCGCGGTGGCTCAAGCCTGTAATCCCAGCACTTTGGGAGGCCGAGATGGGCGGATCACGAGGTCAGGAGATCGAGACCATCCTGGCTAACCCGGTGAAACCCCGTCTCTACTAAAAAAATACAAAAAACTAGCCGGGCGAGGTGGCGGGCGCCTGTAGTCCCAGCTACTCGGGAGGCTGAGGCAGGAGAATGACGTCAACCCGGGAGGCTTGCAGTGAGCAGAGATCCAGCCACTGCACTCCAGCCTGGGCGACAGAGCGAGACTCCGTCTCAAAAAAAAAAAAAAAAAAAAAAAAGAAACAAACATCCAAAGAATGGTAAGAAAGGTATCGGGGAAAACACAGCGGAGGAGACTTTTTCTGGAAAAGGTGTAAATAACTAACCCTACTAACTAGCAGAAAACAGCAGAAAGAGAAGATAATTAGCAAACCAAAATTGGGCAAAGAAATCAAAGAGTCTTTTCTGCAAAGAACATGTAAAACTGAAAACAAATGTACTTGGTAACACCTAGTTAATATCACTAATCATAAGAAAAACGAAAATCAGAACAAGACTCAGTTACCGTGACCCTCTCGGTGGAAGGAGTATTACAAAGAACTTCATGTATCTTAAAAGAAGGGAAACCACAAACACTGCTGTGAATTTCCAGAGAGGAGAGAGCTCTCTTATCCACAACTGTTAACAGGTAAATTAGTACGCACACTACAGAGGCCATCTGGAGGTTCCTCTGAAAACTAAATATACAACGACCATTTCACTGAGCTGTGCTGCTGCTGGAATCATATGAAATCAGTACACGGAAGACATAATTGCCTTCCCATGCTGACTGTGCAACCAGTCGCAATAGCCAAGATAAGGAACCAACCTGCCTGTCCACCCGCAGAGGATGGGATCCAGAAAGCACAATATCCATTCACAAACATATACTTTTAAGCCAGAACAGGTACTGAAATCACGTCATCTGCGGCAACATGGTGGAACCTGGAGGACGTTATGGTAAATGAAACACACTAGGCAGAGAAGACAACCCTCACGTTACCTCACTGATGAGGAATCTAAGACCCTTTATCTCACATAGACCTACAAAGCACCAGTGCTTGCCAGGGTTGGAACAGAAGACTGAGCATGGGGGGGGATAGGAAATAGGCACGAAGTGACACGTTCCGTAAGAGGAATGAAACCTGCTGTTCTATTCCTCAGCAGGGTGACTAGAAAAAACTTTACCAGAGGATAGTTTTCAAGACAGCCAGAAAGAAGGGTTCTGGCTCCTCAACTAAAAGACAGGAACACTCTACAAGGCAAAAAATGACACTATATTTCCCTGATTTCATCACTATGTGATGCATGCATGGACCCAAATGTTCCACTCTACCTTCTACTTGTACACCTTTAGGATGGGGTCAATTTTGTTCTTTGAAAGTGATGTAAAGAAACAATGAAGGCTAAAATTCCCATGGGACCACAGAATGCTCTGAAACTCCAAAGCCATGCTGGGAGATCCAGACCGTGTCAGATGGACCACACTCTCCAATTTCAAATTTCATAGAAAAGCTACAGACCCACCTCCACCTAGACAGAATAGGAAACCCAGAAGTAACCCCACATACCTGCAACCATCTGACCTTTGAAACACCAACATTCAAATGTAGAAAGGGCTCACTATGCAATGAATGGCACTGGGATAGTGTCTAGCCACTTGCAGATGAATAACACTGGAGCCTTACCTCTCACAAGATGTGAAAAGTAACTCAAGGTGAATGAAATATTTCAGTAGAAGACCTCAAACTATACAAGTCCTACAAGAAAACCTAGGAAATACCTTTCTCAGCACGGGCTTTGGTAAAGAATTTAGATGACTTAGTCGCTAAAGCAATGACAAGAAAAACTAAAATGGACAAGTTGGGCCGAAGAAACTAAAACACTGCCAGATAGCAAAATCAATCACCAGCACAGTAAACACACAGCCTACAGGATGGGAGAAAATGTTCCCAAACTACGCTTTTGACCAAGGTCTAATAGCTAGACTCTAACATGACCTTAAAAAAATCAAGAGGCAGAAAAACGAATAAGCCAAACAATGGGCAAAAAGACATGAACACGTACTTGTAAAAACAAGATGTACAAGTGACCAACAGACAAGAAAAACCCTCAACATCACTCATCATCAGAGAAATGTAACTCACACGCACATGGAGATACCTTCTCACGTCAGTCAGAATGGCCACTTGTCCTAAGTCCAAACATTTACATGGTGGCAAGGCAGCGGAGGAAAGCAAATACTGCTACTCTCTTGGTGGGAATAAAAACTAGTTCTCACGCTGTAAGTTCTTAGAGGTTCCTCAAAGAACTTAGAACTACCATCCAAATGAACAATCGCATAACTGGGTATCTACACATAAAAGAAAAATAAATCCTTCTTTCAAAATGACACAGGCATGGGTATGTTCTTAGAAGTGCCATTCACAAGAAAAAATAAAATAAAATTAACCTATGTTCCCTTTAACAGTTGATTCGATGTTTTAAAGTGTTGTAAAAAGATACTGCAAAATCCTACACAGCTTAAAAAAATATTCACGCTCTCAGCAGCAAGAAGGATGGACCTGCAGGCCGCTATGCTAAGCGAACTAAGGAAAGAACAGAAAACCAAATACCACATGGTCTCACTTAGGGGAAAATACCCATAGACAATACAATGACTTTGCCATCTCTCTCTCTTTTTTCTTCTCTCTCTCTCATGAAATCCCTGCTGACAAAATCTCTCACAGAAATCCCCGCTGACAAAAGCAAATATAAATCTCTGAGACCAACACTTTAGAGATTCTGCATGGGGGAGAAAACAATGACCCCAAAGAGAAAGCATCCTACCTTGGCGGAAAGGATGATTGGGGGAAAACTGGAAAATCATAATTTTGGAAGGGGTTGTTATCTAACATATTCAAGTACTAAAGCTACTAAGTGGGGAAAAAGATTTTAAAAAATACACAAGCTAAAAATATGCAAAGGACCTGCACCACCTCTTCTGCAAAGGACACGAAACTGATCCACAGGTGAAACTAAAGATTCTCCACATCACTAATCACTCCAAACATGTAAGTCAGAATCACACCCGGTATCAGACACCATCAAACTCCACTGAGAATGAATATCACCAAAACAGCAATAAAAATTTTGGACGGCAGCAACCATCGTAGACTTACAGAAAGGGAAGCTCGTCTATGCTATTGATGTCAATGTAAATTAGTGTATATACTTTGAAAAAAAGTTGGGATGTTCCTCACACTGGGTACGCATATTTTTTTTTTTTTTCTTTTGAGACGGAGTCTCGCTCTGTCGCCCAGCCTGGAGTGCAGTGGCCGTATCTCGGCTCACTGCAAGCTCCGCCTCCCGGGTTCACACCATTCTCCTGCCTCAGCCTCCCGAGTAGCTGGGACTACAGGCGCCACCACCTCGCCCGGCTAGTTTTATATATTTTTTAGTAGAGACGGGGTTTCACCGTGTAGGCCAGGATGGTCTCGATCTCCTGACCTCGTGATCCACCCATCTCGTCCTCCCAAAGTGCTAGGATTACACGCTTGAGCCACCGCGCCCGGCCTGGGTATGCATTTAAAGCAAAGGAAACTGGTACCATAAAAATTATCTGCCAGGCCGGGCGCAATGGCTCAGGCCTGTAATCCCAGCACTTTGGGAGGCCGAGGCGGGTGGATCACGAGGTCAGATCGAGACCATCCCAGCTAACACGGTGAAACCCCATCTCTATTAAATATACACACACACAAAAATAGCCAAGCGAGGTGGCGGGCGCCTGTGGTCCCAGCTACTCCAGAGGCTGAGGCAGGAGAATGGCGTGGACAAGGGAGGCGGAGCTTGCAGCAAGCCGAGATCGCGCCACTGCACTCCAGGCTGGGCAACAGAGCAAGACTCCGTCTGAAAAAATATATATATATATATTTATCTGCCTTCCCATGCTTCATGAAGCGCTATTCACCATACAGAAGATATGGAATCAACCTACCTATCCAACCACACATGAAGAGATAAAGACACTGCAGTATATCTGCACAACGCAATACTCTTCATCCGTAACAAAATAATGTGATTTTCATTTGGAGCCACATGGATGAACCTGGAAAATAGAATGTTAAATAAAATAAGCCAGGCGTAGAAAAACAAGCAGATTCATCTCACTTATATGGAATCCAAAAACTCTGCCTTCAGTAAGTAGAAGGCACAGTAGTGGTTTTCCGAGGAGAGGGGAAGGAGGAAATGGGAGGATTGGTTATGGAAACAAAGTTGCAGTTAGTTGGGAAAAAAACATTCTTGGCCAGGCGCGGTGGCTCAAGTCTGTAATCCCAGCACTTTGGGAGGCCGAGGCGGGCGGATCACAAGGTCAGGAGATCGAGACCATCCTGGCTAACACAGTGAAACCCCGTCTCTACTAAAAAATACAAAAAACTAGCCGGGCGTGGTGGCGGGCGCCTGTAGTCCCAGCTACTCGGGAGGCTGAGGCAGGAGAATGGCGTGAACCCGGGGGGCGGAGCTTGCAGTGAGCCGATATCGCGCCACTGCACTCCAGCCTGGGGCACAGAGCAAGACTCCGTCTCAAAAAAAAAAAAAAAAAAAAAAACCTTCTTGTGTTCTATGCCACAGCTGGGTGACTCTGGTTAACAAAATAGTACATTTTCCAAAAAAGCTAGAAGGGAGCGATTTGAATGTTATAACAACAGAGAAATAACAACTGTATGAGAACAGATATACCAAGTACCCCAATTTGATCATTACTAAAAATATACATGTACCAAAAAGTCCCAGAGGAAAAAGTTCCAGCATACTAATTATGTACTTTTTTATGCACAAAAATTTAAGAAACGTGAAAATACAACGCTAATGATCACATGGAAATGGCCCTGTATGTCTAAGGAACCCTGAGAAATAGAAACTAAGTGGGAGGACTCATAATCCCTGATACGCCGCTGTGCTCCAGCCTGGGTAAGACAATGAGACTCTGTCTCAAAAAAAAATTGTTAGAAAATTTGAGGGAATCATAGAAGTGATAAACTGTTGTTACCAAACATGTACACAGAAAAAAGGAATACTAAGTAGCATAAAAATACAAATCCAAACTCATACTGAGCAAAGAACTTAGAGATACCTGCAAAGATGACACAAAATTAACAGGTAAGAGAAAAGGTCCTCAACATCACTATTCATCAAAAAAAAGTACTTCAAAGCCACACTCAGACGTCATTTCACTCTTACCGAAATGAACGTTACTAAAAAGATTTAAAAAATTGTTTTGAGACAGGGACTCTGTCACTCAGGCTGGAGTGCAGTGGCATGATCATGGCTCACTGCAGCCCTGACCTCTCTGGCACAAGTGATCCTCCCACCTCTGCCTCCTGAATAGCTGGAGCTACAAGCACACACCATCACGCCTAATTTTTCGTACTTTTTGTAGAGATGAAGTTTTGCCATGTCGCCTAGGCTGGTCTCAAATTCTTTGGCTCAAGTGATCTGCCCACCTTGGCCTCCCAAAGTGCTTGGATTACAGGCATGAACCATCATGCCTGGCCATAAAAACAACATGCAGGCTACATCAAAGTGAGAAGTTTTTGCAAGGAAAAGGAAACAATGAACCCAAAGAGAAAGGCTGGGGGAACGTTTTGAGGAATCACACATCGGCTAAGGGGTTGTTATGGAAAATATGCAACACATTAACAGTACTAAGTAGCAACAACAAAAAAATGATCCATCCAAAACTGAGCACGGAACCTGAATAGACATTTCCACAGAGACGACATTAAACCACACGGAAGGGAGCTTCCCCCGAGGCAGGTGGCCATGACTAGAGGGACAGAATTAGGCATACGCTGCGGGGACACTGAGAAAAGTCACCCTATGTCCCAATGGCTGTGAAACAAATGTAAAAATTCAGTAGACCACCCACAGTAGTTCATACCTGCAATCCCGGCACTTTGGGAAGCAAAAGCGGGAGGATTGCTTTGAGCTCAGAAGATTGAGACCAGCCTGGGCAACATGGCGAAACCCTGTCTCTACCAAAAATACAAGAAAAACAAAATTCTGCAGACCGGGCACAGTAGTTCATGCCTGTAATCACAGCACTTAGGGAAGCCAAAGCGGGAGGATTGCTTTGAGCTCAGAAGTTTGAGACCAGTCTGGGCAACATGGCAAAACCCTGTCTCTACCAAAAATACAAGAAAAACAAAATTCTGCAGACCGGGCACAGTAGTTCATGCCTGTAATCACAGCACTTAGGGAAGCCAAGGCGGGAGGATTGCTTTGAGCTCAGAAGTTTCAGACAAGCCTGGGCAACATGGCAAAACCCCGTGGCTACCAAAAATACAAAAAAAAAAAAAATAGCTGGGCATGGTGGCACAGGCCCAGCTACTGGGGAGGCTGAGGCTGGAGAATCCCTTGAGCCCAGGAAGTGGAGGATGCAGTGAACCGAGATCTGCCACTGCACTCCAGCATGGGCAACAGGGCCAGACCCTATCTCCAAAAAAATAAAAACAATTTAAAAATCAGCAAATCCTAGAGGTAGCCGGGATCCTTTCCTTCCACCTGAGGCCTGGCCCCAAAACCCCACCTGGGCCGGGCTTCCCCTTCCTCTCACAGCCGGAGCTTTCCTCTCTCTCCATCTACACAGGGAGTCTCCCTCAGAAACAGCCCTAAAGCCTCCTACTCTTTCCAACCTAGACAGCCCTCAGGGAATGAGCACTACTGTAAACTTCATACTAAGATGGCAAGAGAGAAAAAAGAAAAGGAGAACCCAGCAGGAATGCACAGAACATTCCAGAAAATGAAAGCTTCCGTACTCACCACGAAGGAAGAACTGCCCGAAGAAGCCAAACCCCCCAAAGAAGCCGGCCGCAGAGAAGCCACACCAAAGCTCTGTCCTCAGCTGTCAGCGCCAGGACAGGAGGTGTTTCTTCCACAGGATGCGGCCTCAAGTTATCCCAAAGCTGCTGTGGCACCCGGCGGCTCCTGAGAACACCCTAGCTCTTCGGGTTTAACACAGGCAAGTCAATAAATGTGACACATCACATAAACAGAATTAAAAGCAAAGTCACATAATCATCTCAATAGACACAGAAAAGGCATTTGACAAAATCCAGCATCCGTTTATAATTAAAACCCTCAGCAAAACATGCATAGAAGGGACATACCTTAAGGTAATAAAAACCATCTATGACAAACCCACAGCCAGCATAATACTAAATAGGGAAAAGTTAAAAACATTTCCTCTGAGAACTGAAACAATAAGTACAAGGATGCCCACTCTCACCACTTTTATTCAACACAGCACTGACAGTCCCAGCCAGAGCAATCAAATGAGAGAAAGAAATAAGGGGCATCCAGATCGGTAAAGAGGAAGTCAAATCATCACTGTTTGCTGTTGATTATGATTGTATACCTAGAAAACCCTAAACACTCCTCCAAAAAGCTCCTAAAACTGATAATTTCAGCAAAAATTCAGGACACAAAATTAATGTATCCAAATCAATAGATCTGCCATACACCGACAATGTGCAAGCTGAGAACCAGATCGAGACCTCACCCCTTTACAACAGCTGCAAAAAGAAAATACAATACATAGGAACATACCTAACGAGGAAGTAAAAGACCTCTACGAGGAAAACTACAAAACTCTGCTGAAAGAAATCACAGATGACACAAACAAATGGAAACACCTTTCATGCTCATGGATGGGTAAAATCAACATTGTAAAAATGACCATAATGCCAAAAGCGATTTACAAATTCAAAGCAATTTCCATCAAAATATCACCATCATTCTTCACAGAACTAGAAAAGATAATTCAAAAATTCATATGAAACCAAAAAAGTGTCCACATAACCAAAGCAAGACTAAGCAGAAAGAACAAATCTGGAGGCATCACATTACCTGGCTTCAATCTCTACTACAAGGCCACAGTCAGCAAAACAGCATGATACTGGTATAAAAATAGGTACATAGACCAATGAAACAGAATAGAGAACCCAGAAATAAACCCAAATACTTAGTCAACTGATTTTTGATAAAGTAAACAAAAACATAAGGTGGGGAAAGGACACCCTATTCAACATATGGTGCTTGGATAATTGGCAAGCCACGTGCCAAAAAATCAAACTGGATCCCCATCTCTTACTTCACACAAAAGTCAACTTCAATCTAAGACCTGAAACCATAAAAATTCTAGAAAATAACATTGGAAAACCCTTCTACACATTGGCTTAGGGAGACACTTCATGACCAAGAACGAACGCAAGTGCGACAACAAAATGAAGATAAACAGGTGAGACTTAATTAAGCCGAAGTTTCCACACAACAAAAGAAACAATTAGCAGAGTAAACAGATAACGCACAGAAAGGGAGAAAATCTTCACCATCTATACATCTGACAAAGGACTAATATCCACAACCTACAAAAAACTCAGCAGAAAAAAAACCAATCCCTTCGAATAATGGGCTAATGACTCAAAAGAAGATATAAAAATGGTCAACAAACATGAAAACGTGCTCATCCATCACTAATGATCAGGGACGGAAATTAAAACCACAATGCCAAGCCACCTTACTCCTGGCAAGAATGGCCATAATCAAAACATCAAAAAATAATAAATGTGGGTGGGGATATGGTGAAAAAAAGAACACTTCTACACTGCTGGTGGGAACGTGAACTAGTACAACCACTATGATAAACTGTGTGGAAATTTCTTAAAGAACTAAAAGTAGAACTACCATTTAATCCAGCAATTCCATTACTGGGTATCTCCCCAGAGAAAAAGCAGTCAGTATATGAAAAAGATACTTGGCACATGCATGTTTACAGCAGCACCATTCACAACTGCAAAAATATGTAACCACCCCAAATGCCCATCAATCAAAGAGATTAAGGAATTATGATATATATGTGTGTGTGTGTGTGTGTGTAATAGACATAATACACACACACACACACACCCCCCATGGAATACTATTCAGCCATAAAAAAAAATGGCATTCACAGCAACCTGGTTGAGATCAGAGACTACTATTGTAAGTGAAGTAACTTAAGAATGGAAAACCAAGCACAGTATGCTCTCACTCGCAAGTGGGAGCTAAGCTATGAGGATGCAAAGGCATTAGAATACCACAACCGACTTTGGGGACTGGGGGGAAAAAGTGGGAGGTGGGTGAGAAATAAAAGACTACAAACTGGATACAGCATATGCTGCACAGGTGTTGGGTGCACCAAAATCTCACCTCTAAAGAACTTACTCATATAATCAAACACCACCTGTTCCCCAAATACCTATGGAAATAAAAAAATAAAATGAAAAGAATGTTTTGTGTATGTGTGTATGCATATCACATTTTTAACTTTTTTCATAGGTTCATTGAAATATAATTTATATATTATTTAATTCACTCATTTAAAGTGTAAACTTCAATTTTTTAGTGTATTAACTGGGTGGATAAACAATCACCACAATATAATTTTAGAACATTTTTATGCTCCTTAAAAGAAACCTTGCACCCATTAGCAATCTTTCCCCATTTTCCCCACTCTTCCTTTAAACTCCTCCCAGCCCTAGGCAACCATCCATCTACTTCCTAAGAATTTGCCTATTCTGGAAGGATTTACCTATTCTTGACATTTCATATAAATGGAATCATAATAATATATAGTTACATGTGACTCACTGCTTTCACTTATGTTTTCAACATGTTCATCCTTTTTGGAATATGTATTAATACCTTTTTCTTTTTTATTGCCAAATACTATTATATTTTATGGACAGACCACATTTTATTAATCTACTCCACAATTCATGGACACTTCTATTGTTTCCTACCTCTTGTTGCTATAAATACTTGTATGCTACTTTTTGTGTAGGCTTTTTTTTTTTTTTTTTTTTGGTGTATACATATGAGTGAATTTACTGAGTCATGTGGTAATTCTGTATTTATCCTTTTGAAGAACTGTCAGACTCTTTTCAAGTATCATCAGCAGTGTATAAGGGTTTCAATTTTTCACCTATTTATCCATTCTTCAGTTGATAAACACTTAGTTTCTAAATCATAGTTATTATGAATAATGCTGCAATGAACACGAAATTGTAGATGTCTCTTTGACATACTGATTTTAAGTTCTTTAGACACATATCCAGAAGTGGCATTGATGAATCATAATACAAATATATTTATAATGTCTTGAAAAAGCTTCATACTGTTTTCCAAGATGGTGGTACTATTTCAATTCCTACCAACAGTATACAAGGGTTTTCTCCACATTCTAATCAACAATTATCTTCCAACATTTTTTAATTTTTATTTTTTTAATTTATTTATTGAGATGGAGTCTTGCTCTGTCACCCAGGCTGGAGGGTGGTGGCACGATCTTGGCTCACTGCAACCTCCACCTCCCAGGTTCAAGCAATTCTTCTGCCTCAGCCTCCCGAGTAGCTGGAATTACAGGTGTGTGCCACCATGCCCAGCTAATTTTTTGTATTTTTAAGAGACGGGGATTCACCATGTTGGCCAGGCTGGTCTCGAACTCCTGACCTCAGGCGATCCACCTGCCTCAGACTCCCAAAGTGCTCGGATTTCAGGTGTGAGCCACCGTTTCTGGCCACATCTTTTTGATAATAGCCTCAGTAACATCTGTGAGGTAGTATCTTTGTGGTTTTGACTTGTATTTCTCTGATAATTAGGAATGCTGTCTTTTATCAGTATTTTTGATAAAAACCTGGTTTTTTGTATGTCTGTTTTTAGAAAATGTCTACTCAAGTCCTTTGCTTATTTAGTAAGCTTGCTTTCTCATTTCTGGGTTGAGTTCCTTACATATTATTGATATAAACCCCTTATCTGATGTATGGTTTAAAAATTCTCTCTTCCCATTTGTGGGTTGTCTCTTTATTACTGTTTCTTCTGCTGTGCAGAGAAGCGTCTTAGTTTTATGGAATTTCATTTGTATGTTTTTGCTTCCATTGCCTGTACTTTTGGGGTCACCTGCAGAAAATCATAGCTCAGGCCATTGTCATACGGTTTTCTCCTATCTTTGCTTGCATCGGTTTTATGGTTTCAGGTTTATATTTCAGTCTTGCATCCATTGCTATTTGATGTTGGTATAAAGAGTGAAATAACGATCCAATTTTATTCTTCTGTATGTGAATAGTCAGTTTTTCTCTACATTATCTATTGAAGAGAGTTTTCTTTCTCCATTGTGTATTCTTTGCCCTTTTATCAAAAATCAATTGGCCACAGACACATGGATTTATTCATAGGTTCTATATTCCCTCACACTGGTCTAGAAGTCTGTTTTCATGCCAGTGCTGTGCTGTTTTAAGTACTGTAACTTTTTAATATCATTTGAAATCAAGTAGTCTGATGCCTCTAGTTTTGTCCTTTTTGCTCAAGATTGCTTTGGTTTTTCAGCATCTTCTGCGGTTCCATTCAGATTTTAGGACTAATTTTTCTCCTTCTGTGAAGAATGGCATTGGATTTTGATAGTGCTTGCATTTAATCTGTAGACTGCTTTGGGTAGCACTGAAATCTTGACAGTATTAATTTTTTCAAATGCATAAATATGGGATTTTTTTCTATTTATGTCACTTTCAATTTCTTTCAACAGTGCTATAAATTTTCAGTTTACAAATATTTCACATCCTTCTTCAAAATTAGTCTTTTAACTTACATATTTGTTATGATGCTATTATAAATGGAAGTACTTTATTGTTTTTCAGTTAATAGTTTGTCATTGGTGTATAGAAACAATAATACTATTTATATGTTAATTTTGTAACTCTCAACTTTGAATGTGTTTATCAGCTTTAACAGCTTTTTTTTTTTTTTTTTTTTTGATGGAGTCTTAAAGATTATCTCTATGTTGGAGGGCGCGGTGGCTCGTCCCTCTAATCCCAGTACTTTGGGAGGGTGAGGCAGGTGGATCACGAGGTCAGGGGTTAGAGACCAGCCTGGCCTATATGATGAAACCCCGTCTCTACTAAAAAAAAATACAAAAATTAGCCGGGTGTGCTGGCACGCGCCTGTAATCCCAGCTACTTGGGAGGCTGAGGCAGAAGAATCGCTTGAACCCAGGAGGCAGAGGTTGCAGTGAGCTGAGATGGCGTCACTGCACTCCAGCCTCTTTCCTATTTGGATGCCTTTCAGTTCTTTACCTTATATAATTACTCTGGCTACGTGATTACATATAACATTTTCAGCATTTGTAATTTGACATCACATCCGTTGTAATACACTGATTGTTATTTTTCAACTTGAAAACCTGGACATTTATCACTACTCTCCCTTTCTCTTCGTCTAGTTCTTATCCAAGAAAACAACCTATCAATGTAAACCACATTA
Organism: Chlorocebus sabaeus; assembly: GCF_047675955.1. Classification (NCBI taxonomy): domain Eukaryota; kingdom Metazoa; phylum Chordata; class Mammalia; order Primates; family Cercopithecidae; genus Chlorocebus; species Chlorocebus sabaeus. Next base: position 384,725 of record NC_132913.1, on the reverse strand, counting down.
GATAATTATTTTTCTATAAAACCACTTCAAATGTATTAAAAATTTTTAATCCAACAACTTTGTATGACAATGACTTTAAACTGTGGTCTCTCAAAACAAATCCAATACTTTTAGTAGGAAAAATTATGTTAATTCCTACACTACCACTGGGGCCACACAAGAGTTGACCAAAGGTGATATTAATACATATGCTTAATATCTTGTTCTCACAGTTCTAGTGTAAGTCTTGAAAATCAAGTAAATTTGGAAACATCATAGTTGCACCAACTCTCATGAGTCACAGTTAATCCAGAATATTATTTCTAAGTTATCAAAAAGCCAACAAGTAAATATGACGCACTGTTTAAAAAAAATCATAATTTTATATTACATAAAAGAAACATGTATTAAGTACTATTTACTGAATATCTCAAGTATATTTACATAGAAACGAATCAAAAGCGTGATCTATTAGATAATGTTTAAATGACTAAAAATACTTGAGATAGCATTACTACATAAATGCTAGTGTAAATGCTGACGGAAGTAAAAATGTCATTCCCTACATTTGCTAAATATATTGTAACACATTGTAAGTGTTTTTGGCCGGGCGCAGTGGCTCACGCCTGTAATCCCAGCACCTTGGGAGGCCGAGGCGTGCGGATCACAAGGTCAGGAGATCGAGACCACCCTGGCGAACACAGTGAAACTCCATCTCTACTAAAAATACAGAAAAATTAGCCAGGCGTGGTGGCGGGCACCTGTAGTCCCAGCTTCTCGGGAGGCTGAGGCAGGAGAATGGCGTGAACCCAGGAAGCGACAGAGCTTGCAGTCAGCGGAGATCGCGCCACTGCACTCCAGCCTGGGAGACAGAGCGAGACTCCATCTCAAAAAAAAAAAAAAAAAAATAAGCGTTTTTAAAACATATCACTAAGGGCTGAAGTAAGTAGGCAAAAATGATTCTAGGTATTTAATTATGGAAAAATTTAGTACAGCACATAGTGTTCATGTGACGGAAGGATTTTAAATGGAACCCAGAGATTAGCAGCAGCAGGAAGTTTCTATCATATTTAGGATTGGGAAAACAACAGCAGTTACTGGAACACAAAAGCAGGGTCATTATTAAAAACGGCCATGGTGAGTGGCTGTGACCATTACCTAATATGTCACAGAGAATAAAGACAGATACCACATGACCGGAGGCTTTTTTTCTTCCACAGATGCCTTCCATTGGCCAGAATTAGCCAGTATTTAGAGGGCACTGAAGACTGGGAGGGTCTGTTCTCCGTAATAGAGTGAAGAGAAGGAGAAGGTGAGATGCTCACTACCTTAGTGATGGCTTCAATCGTACCCCAAACCCAGTATCACACAATAAACCTGCACATTTTTATTCAATCTAAAATAAAAGCTGAATTTAAAAAGAAGACACAGAGGCCGGGCGTGGTGGCTCAAGCCTGTAATCCCAGCACTTTGGGAGGCCGAGACGGGCGGATCATGAGGTCAGGAGATCGAGACCATCCTGGCGAACACGGTGAAACCCCGTCTCTACTAAAAATACAAAAAACTAGCCGGGCGAGGTGGCGGCGCCTATAGTCCCGGCTACTCGGGAGGCTGAGGCAGGAGAATGGCGGGAACCCGGGAGGCGGAGCTTGCAGTGAGCCGAGATCCGGCCACTGCACTCCAGCCCGGGCGACAGAGCGAGACTCCGTCTCATAAATAAATAAATAAATAAATAAATAAATAAATAAAAAGAAGACACAGAAACCAGTTTAGACTTCACTAACCAGTAGTAAAGTCTTCATGGCTGCTCTTCCAAAACTAAAGCCACTGCACTGAGAAACTGTCCATTTTACTCGTCGAAAGGAAAATTCAGTGAACCTTTACTCACTTGTCTGACAACAGTGAGAATCAAAATGAATGAATCGGAATGTCTGTCCTAGCTACTCCCTCTGGTTCCACTTCAATTCCTGCTGTCTCCATATCGTGTGAAAGGTGAATGTGGTAAAACTGAAGTGACTGCTTGTACTTGGAGAACAGCAATGCACAGGAAATTCACTCCTTAGACGCTATTGAGTTTGGCAAATAAACACAACCTAATATTCACACTTAAGAGCAATGATCTATAATCCCATTTTCACATCTATTGTAAAGTCCAACCGTGTATTTCAGCCAAAACAAACTGATTTTATTAATACAATGACCAGACATATATAAATAATAATATGAGTTTATTTTACCAGAAGACTTGGCTCTCACACTTGCATTCTATTGTAGGGATTCACACTTATCCAATTCTAACAAGAGTTGGATAAACTCAGGGTTTTCCTAAAGTAGTAATGACTATTCCTCACAAAAGAGTCACAGGCAAAGTCTACACTTGAAAATGTGTAGACTGTCTTCCATGCCCTGTGTGCATTAAGAAATGTTTTATTATTAGACCTGGTATACGGACATTATGGATGAATATGTTGGCTAATTAGAACAAGTTTATCACGTTCTTTGAAATAGTTGGTAGACAAAGTAAAGTAATTCAAAGATTCAGTCCAGACTAAATAGTGAGAAACCCTGCAAGAAACCAAGCTGTAGCAAAGTAATAACGTAAATACAAACGTGATTTCAGTCTCTGCTAGGCGACTGACCTCCCTCAGACCACTAAAACTGTGTGCCATCAGACGCATTAATAATGAGACACTGGTCACTCACTGGGGTGGTGGGGCATGGTGAAAAGCTTTTTTACCCATAGATCCAGGTGAACTCCTTATAAGCCTGAAATGCATTCAGTTGATGCACCAGACAGTTACTGAAGAAGCAGAGACGATGAACTTCCCTTAACATTGACCGAAGTGGATAAATGCATGGCAACGTGCTGAGTGACTTTAACAATGCAGACACACCCAATGTCAAAATGCCACAGGACTACCCGGTGCTGCAAGGCTGGGACTGGGTTGCCGTGAGACTGTTTTAAGGCAGTGGGATTTCTGACGGAACTGTGGGCATAAGCATATGTCCCCATACGCCACTCCCACTACTCACTGTAGGAAGCGCAGTGTAACATTTGTCCTGGGTAACAATGACAAACAATCCCCAAGTCCCAGTGCAAACCAACAGTGCTGGGGCCACACAGTGGCCTGAGCAACATACATATGGGTAGTAACTGAGAAGACATTTCCAAGGGATTGCTATTCCAACAGGCCTGGGGGATGCTCCAGATCACTAATTATCAGAGATGAGGTACCAGTGCCATCACACACTGGTCAGAGTGGCCATTTGTCCTGTCAAAACATAACATGCTGTTGTTGCAGCAGAGAAAATCAAACACGGCTATTCTCTTGGAGGTAATGCAAACTAGATCTCAAACTGTGGAAACCAATCTGAAGATTTCTGGGAAAAAAAAGGATAGAAAGCAGAGCTTACGCTTTGACCCAGCAATCCCACCCCGTGCATCTACCCAAGGGAAAAATACATGCATCTATCAAAGAGACACTGACACTCACATGTCCACAGGAGTGTTACTGACAGGAATAAAGACGTGGAACTGACCTAGATGCACACCAACAGAAAATCTGCTTTTTAAAAACGTGGTACCTATACATCACAGAATGCTAAAAAGCCACTAAGGAAAATCAAACACAGAAACAAAATCATGCCCTCAGTAGGAACATGGGTGGAACTGGAGGCCACTCTGCTAAGCAACTGAGGCAAGAACAGAAGATCAAACACTGAGGTTCTCATATGTAAGTGGAAGCTCAACACCCAATACACATCAACATAGACATGAAATCAACAGATGCTGGGTATACCAGACAAAAAAAGAAGGGAGACAGGGAGCCTTGGAGGAAGAAAGACCCAACTGGTGTTATGTTCACTACCTGGGTGACGGGTACGTTAGGACCCCAAGCATCAAAATTCTACCGCATAACCATGTAGGGAACTGAATCTGCAGGTGTACCCCTCGATCACAATAAAAGTAGCTATCATTTTAGAAAACCAAGCTTTAGAAATAGAAATAGAAAAAAGGAAGAAAACACACAAAACAAAAAGCCCAATCCACCCATTAGCAGCATGAACACAGAAAGACAACCGGATGGACACAATGAAGGAGCCAAATAATGAACCCAAAATTATGAACACTGAACCCATGGGATTCTTGTTTTCCCCCAAAAGCACACCAAAGGCGCAATGGTTGAGGAAACTGGGGGGTCACATGCAAAGGACTGAAATAAACCCTTCCTCTACACAAGACACAAAAAGCGACACGAAATCCACTGAACACCTAACTGCAATTCTGAAACCAAAAATCTCCAAGGAAAACGCACAGGGTGCATGTCCACTGTGGGGAAACTTGAACCTGTGAACCTAAGCTACAAACAGAAAAGGAAGACATAGGAACCAAATACCCATAGACCATACAATGGCTTCACCATCTTGCTTTTCTTCTCAAAGGGACACAGAAATCACTGCTAACAAAAGCTAATGCAACCATGTGAGACTAAGGACAACTTCAGAGCTTCACACAGCTTCAACAAAGGAGAGAAAATAGAGAACCCAAATAAAAGGCATCCTGCAGACTGGAAGAAAATTATGGAAAACTGTGATCTGGAAGGGCTTCTTACCTAACATATTCAAGAAACTAATGGTCCTAAGTGGACAAAAACATAAAAACCAATACACACGCTAAAAACGCCCAGAGGACTGGCGTAGGCATTTCTGAAAAAACCTGAAACAGACTCTCGGGTAACAGAAAAGTTTCTCCATATCAGTAATCATCCCCCAAATTGTAAATCTCAACCACACTCAGATACTATCAAACTCCCCAGAGAACGAGTATGACCAGGAACAGCAGTAAAACTTTGTGAAGATAAGGGCAGTGTAGATTTGCTGACACAGGAACTCCTACGTACTACTAGTGAGAATGCAAATTCTTATACTCACTGGGAGAGACAGCTGGAGGTTTCTGAAACACCACCACAACTACCAGTTCCTCTAGCCATCCCAACACTGGCTACACCCGCAAAGCCAAGGAAACCTACCTTAAGGAGGGATCTCCCTTCCCGTGTTTCATGAAGTACTCTGGACAATAACCAAGGTGTAGAATCAACCCACTTGTCTTTCCACAGCTGAAAAAATGCAGGAATTGAAGGATTTATGCACAATGGTATACTCTTCAGCCATCAAAATTCTGGACATCAGTTCACTACCAGCAAGATGGAGAAACCTGGAGGACATTAAATTTAAAAAATGAGAGAGGGAGAGGAAGACAAACACAAATACTGCATAATCTCATGCACATGGAATCTAACAGTGAATCTCATAGAACAACAGTGTCAACAGTGGGTACCAGAGGCTGAGGGGAGAATTGGAAATGGCTACAAAGGGATGCTCAGATGACATGCAGGTACTCTGGTGTTCTACGGCACAGCAGGGTGACTAGGCTTAACAATATTGAAGCATAACATTCGATATTGCTGAAAAGTATTCAGAATGCTCTCTCCATCAAGAAATCCTCACTGTAGCATGAAACAGAGATGCTAGGTCCTGCAGTTTCATTGATTCATGTAAAAAGGTCCCTTGCACCCTTTATGTAAAAACACAGACCATGTGATATTTTTGTTTTCCAAACAGGATCACAACACACTACTAAAAATCCCATAGGACAATGAAGTGTCACGCATTCCCAAAGCAGTTCCTACACATACAAAGTCTAGAGTAGAATCACACTCTTCCATTTTAAATTACTTCCGAAAGCTTTAGTTACCCAAGCAATTCGCGATAGGCATTAACAGAGAGGCCAATGAATATAAGGATGCCCAGCAGCAAACTCAAAAGAAGGTCTCAGTTAATTTAGAAAGTTTATTTTGCCAAGATTGAGGACACACTCATGACCCAGTCTCAGGGTCATGACAACATGTGCCCAAGGCGGTCAGGGCACAGCTTGGTTTTACACATTTTAGGGAGACATGAGACATCAATCAATATATGTTAAGAAGTACATTGCTTTGGTCTAGAAAGGTGTGACAACTTGAAGCAAACACAGGAAGACTGGAAGCAGGGAGGGAGCTTCCAGGTCACAGATCAGTGATACACAAATGATTACATTCTCTTGAGTTTCTGATGATTCTCCAAAGGAGCCAATCAGACACACATCTATCTCAGTGAGCAGAGGGGTGACTTTGAATAGAATGGGAGGCAGGCTGGCCCTAAGCAGTTTCCAGCCTGAGTTTTCCTTTGTGATTTTAGGGGCCCAAGATCTTTTCCTTTCACATTTCCCCCCTTTTCTTGTTAAAAAAAATCTTTTGGAAAAAGCATTTTACAAGAAAATGAGTCTCTGGTCTCGGGTTTCATCTGATCTCTCATGGCTAGGAGGGTTTATTCCTAGAAAGCTGCCAAAAGCTCATTTTTAGCAGGTTGTGAAGTCTCACATCCTGTGAAGTTAAAACAGGCGGGAGGAAGGGAGAAAAAACAACAAAAGAACAATCCTGGAAAAATAAACATAAGCCACATTACTCTGCAGTCCATACATCAGTAGGCAGGTATGAAAGTGGCTTATGTATATAAACAAGTTGCTGTTATTTTCTTCTGAAGTTTAAGTTGTTTGGCTTCAGTTCTCAGGGTTTTAAGAAAGCATAGCTTAGTTTAGGACTAATTGAAAAAAAAAAATTGAACACACTATTTTAAAGACTTGTAGCCAAGAAAACTTAGAATTCGGTCCAAACTGTAGAAAATAATAAAAGTTGAAAAAAAAATTAGGCAAGACTAGAATCTAAAAACAGGTCTACTGTAGTTTTGAAACATAATTTTTTCCCTCCAGTTTTCCATTTTTACTAAAGATAAATCATGTTAGAATTGATTTGCTTTATTATACTTGGCCTAATAATTTGCATACAGTGCAACAATAATTATTTTTTACCTGGGCTTTTAAATTGGCTTTGACAGAACTTTGCTCCATAGGAGGAATCTTAGATAAGACTTTTTTAAAGCCAAGCCCAACCATGGATTTGTGCCATCGAATACCTATGATTTCAGTGAATTTCCTCTTCTCTTGAGGTTCCAAGATAAACCGGGGCTTCTGCACCTGTCAGCAAGTGACATTATTTACCACAGGTCAAAACCCTATGCAGGGACTGCGCACACAAAATATGAGGTCAGCTTTTCGAAGGGCTTTATTGGCTTCCTAAGTCTGATTCCTTAAAGGAAAGCACACCATTTCAGTCCAACCCTTGATAAAATAACCAAATTCTCCAACTGTGTCTTACTGCAAAATAAAACAGATTTTTATTGCACTTATGCAAATAACTATATTGCCATAAATTTACAATACTCACAGTCTCCAAATTCTGGAGAAATTAGGTAGAGAGCAACAAATACGCTCCAAATTTTGTGCACAGGAATATACAATAATTTATTGTTAAAAGCTGTAAATAACTTTAAAAGTTTCTTAACTCTGAAAAACAAAGGATCAGCAATGTTTTAAGCGAAAAGTCAAAAAAAATTACTTCAGTGTTCTATTGACTCAGTTATTTCAGTTAACTCCTGTTCTGTTTGATAGTCATGAACATTTCAGCTCTCCATGAGAGTTCCGAAATCTTTTGCTTTATTCCAATGTAACAATTTCCAAAATTATCAGAAAACCTGAACTTAAGTGCACCTATTAGAGTCCTATAGCTGATTATAAACCCACCTTACAAAGAGGGTTTAAAAGAAGACAACTATCTGTGGATGAAAAAAAAGTTAAGGCAGCCATAGTTAAAAGACACAACTGACAAGTGAATTTATTACCTCTGAGGCACACAATAATTTTAACATAACAATTATGATTATTACAAACAATGTACACTAAGTTATATCAGAATTACAGGAGTTTCCCATCATTTTGGAAACATACCAATAACGTATTTATACAAATGGATCCGAAAGAAAGCCAAACACCATCTCATATTTGACAGTGTCTCCTGTATAAATTTTATACCAGATAAGCCAAATTATGCTATTTTTAGACTTTAGAGAACCTAATGTCTTAAAGGATTATTCAGGATAGAAAAAGACATAATATATAATTTGATTTTGGAAAGTCTGTCAAATATAAAATATTTAAAACTAAAACACTTGATATTAAAAAATAGGATTACAGGTCATTGTAAAGTCATTTATTTAACCAAAGTGATAATTCAAGGATTTTTTAAAAAGTGAAAACCTTCATTTTTTGAGACAGGAGACTTAATTTTCTAAACAAGAGGCCATAATAAAAACAGCATAAAGTCAACTCAATTTGGTTTTAAAATTTTTGTAAACAATCTATAAAATGTAATCCTGATTATAAAATATAACTTCCATAAGCCTTTTGTAACCTGTAATAAGGAGCTGGTTAATGCTTCAAGAAAACCTTGTTCATCTGACACAGGGGTCCGTGCACTGGTTTTGCATCAGTGTGCCTTTGACATTAGTAATTAATGTGCAGAGAAACTGAACTTACCTTACCTTTCAAAATCGGCGCTTACAATCTTACGCTCCTACCTCTTTCACTGGTCTCTGGGTCTCGAGGAGTTGAACAGCTTTCATCATTTCTTGCCCTGTATCTCAGGAAGGCAGCAGTTTATTTAAATCGGCATCTTCTATGGGTCCTGAAAATGAGGCTTTAATTGCTGTGAGTGTTTAAAATTTAGCAGGACTTAGTGTCCTTTTTAGACCTAGGAGGTAAAAGCCTGTAACTCAATGTTGCAAGGATTTTGAAAGCATATACAGGAAGATACACAGACGTAATAACCTAGATTTTTAAAAATCTCAGTTTTTCCTAAGCAAACCAAAACTTAATATGACAACTTTATTATATAAAAATTTTGGGGATTTTAAATACATAAATCCTTGTTGTGGCTTACACTGACTGTTCATTACATGGTCAGACTTTCTGATGTGTTCTGAACATCCCTTCTTTTTAAACAACCAGTTATTTTAGGACTAAACTTACTATATAGGAATCTTTCTTATACAATAGTATCTCTCTTTAACCTCTTTTTACCTCAAAAACAACCTCTTGACAACTTTCTTTACATCTGTTTTTTATTCCCTGGTTCATTTTACCTTGTTTTATATATAATGTAAGGTTTGAATTAGACAAAACTTGTTGATCTTTTCTTTTTTCTTCTTCTTTTTAGAAAAGACACACTTCTTTTGGCAAGAATGTTTTCCTACAAGATATGTGTATTGGAAAATACTCAAATAATGAAATATCTATTATTTAATTTAACTTTATATTCTAAATCATGACCAGTTTGTCTACAAGTATTTATCCCATTATATTTACCTGTTTACCTTGATTTATGAAATCTGTGATAGTCATGATTTAAAGTTATAAAACCACCAATGCAAAATTATAACTGAGACAGTGAAAAAAAGATTTTACCTAACTGGCTCCATCTTGCTCATAATCTCCAAGCTGTCCTTGTCCATTCCTGGCCATAGGCTGCACTAACACTGGGAGGAACCTGGTTTCTAATTTAGCTTTGAAACAAAGGCAGTAGCAGTCCTTTCCTTATTGTCTGTGGACTAGACAACCAAAAGCCACTGTAGGAACCTAGTTTTTAGATTCCTTCCTGGGCAGGGGTCGCCGCGAGAGACCACTCGACACGGAAGTCACAGCGGAGAGATTTATTGCTAGCGCGCTAGGGTCCTATGTCCGAAGTTGGCCACAGGACCCCAAATGCTTGTTACAGACAGTTTATAAAGGCAAAAACCTCAAAAATTCACAAAGCTTGAGGCGCAAGATGATTGGAGCAGGTTATGGCCTGAGCAAGATGTCTTACTCTAATTGGTTGGTTTGAACCTGGTTTGAACCCGCGCGGGGTATTCCCCGGACTTGTTCTTCTGTTTGAGTTCCAGGAATATGGGTGGGTGTTTTAGATAGCCACACGGACATCAGGCGGGTGCTTTAGATGGCCACCTGGTTGTTGGGTGGGTGCTTTTAGATAGCCACCTGGTGTGGCTTTTCTAAGCTTCTAAGTTTCTAAGTCTCTAAGTCTCTGAGCTTCTAAGTCTATAAGTTTCTAAGCTTCTAAGTCTATAAGTTTCTAAGCTTCTAAGTTTCTAAGTCTCTAAGTTTCTAAGTCTATAAGTTTCTAAGTCTAAAAGTCTAAAGGTTTCTAAGTTTCTAAAGGCTTCTAAGTTTCTAAATCTATTTTCACCACAGGACTAGAAGTGCTAGTAATCTTACTAAATTCAACATGCAGCTATTTTTATTAAACCCATATCAACGTCTTATTAAAAATTACTCAAGTAAAGATCATTCTGTTTTGGGCTGGGTTTATAGTTTTGAAACCCCAATGCCAAATTTTGACACCTTATAGTATTTGGCAGGAATACGTTTGAAATTGGTTTATTACTAAATGTAAACAAAAATGTATGCTGCCAATTCTTAAGACATTTCTAATATTATTTTACCAATAATTTTAAAGCTAGCTTATTTATTAAAGATTTCACTTAAGTTACATAAAGTTGAAAAAGCATTGGACTAGTCTTTTTTAGTATCTAACTTAATTAAGCGTTTTTATTTTTCTTTAAGCCAATTAGAGCTCTTTTATGTATTTTTAGTACTGGAACATTCTGTACACAACACACAAATACATATAAAAATCTATTAGGCACATTGATGGAAGTACTGAAACCGCCTTTACAAAATTATAATTAAGGAAATTATGACAGTAAAAGAAATCAGAGAGGCCGGGCGCGGTGGCTCAAGCCTGTAATCCCAGCACTTTGGGAGGCCGAGACGGGCGGATCATGAGGTCAGGAGATCGAGACCATCCTGGCTAACACGGTGAAACCCCGTCTCTACTAAAAATACAAAAAATTAGCCGGGCGAGGTGGCGGGCGCCTGTAGTCCCGGCTACTCGGGAGGCTGAGGCGGGAGAATGGCGGGAACCCGGGAGGCGGAGCTTGCAGTGAGCCGAGATCCGGCCACTGCACTCCAGCCTGGGTGATAGAGCGAGACTCCGTCTCCAAAAAAAAAAAAAAAAAGAAAGAAATCAGAGATAACCAACTCTCTATCTTGCTTCTAACCCGTAAGCTGTCCTTGTTCATTCCTTGGTGTAAGCTGAACTAACTTTGGGAAGGAATTTAGTTCACAGTTTGACTCTGAAAGCAAATTGGTAACAGCCCTTTCCTGAAAAGAACCCCTCCTTGCCAGGGGAGTAGTCTGCCTTTGCTGGACTAACGTATTAGCTTCAAGATTAGCATTTACAGTTTAGGGGTCATGCAGTCTCCGGCTCCAAAAGTCTGAACCTCCCCAAATTGCTCCTGCGGGTAACATCACATCACTATTGTAAAACCTAAGATCAGGGCTTGATATGTGTTGCAGACCCTGCCCAGGCCGGTAATCTGGCCCAACCAGTTGTGCCATCACACCCATAAATGGAAGACAGCAAGAAAACCCAACTTCAACCCCCTATGATTCCATCTCCAACCTGACTCATCAGCACTCCTCATGTCCCAAGCCCCTACCCACCTAGTTATCTTTAAAAACTCTGATCCCCGAATGCTCAGGGAGACCGAGTTGCATAATAAGCTTTGTTGTGCCACACAGCCAGCTCTGTGTGAATTACTCTTTCTCCACTGCAATTCCTCTTGATGAATCGGTTCTGTCTAGGCAGCAGGCAAGGTAAACCCATTGGGCTGTTACAGTACATTTTATAGATTTAAAGACTCCCCTCCTTTTTTTTTTTTCTGTCTTAGACTTTCAGATTCTTGATAACTTGTTTCACAACCCTAGGCAGTTGTCAACTAATAGCCTGAAATTTGAACATTAAAGGAAACAACTCAGGTGAAAATCAAATAGCCAAATTTACTTCATAAAGTACAGAAAGAAAAAGTCTAGTGGTGCTAGAGGGAGACACTAATATTTTTCTGAGTCAAATTAAACATAAAATTAAACTACATTCTTCCTTCAAAACCCAAGAGTGGTCTCTGTTGCAATAACTATTTCAGTCAAAAAAAAAACAGGTGAAAACAAAATTCAGTCAACTGACAAGACAAAAACAAACACGTTTGCTCAACAACAAAAAAAAAGACAAGGTCTTAGGAGAGTGAAACAAACAGAAAAACCAAAAACATGAAGGCCTTTCAAATACACACTTGCACACACATCTGGATGTTACCCTTTTAATTAAGGTGACTTCTACACAATTGTGTTCCTTTAAACAAAACTCTTTTAATCTCATCACCATATTTCAGCTAGGACAAAATGCTGCTAAACTGCCAATGGTCACACAAATTATGGTACCTGAGCACTCTAAGGGTAAGCAGAAATTAACACCGGCTGGTTGTTAAATGTTAACTTTATTCTTTAAAAGGAATTTGCAAGACAGAATCCAAAACCAGTTTCTTACTTAGTAATGGGTCTCAGGCTGTAAACTGCTCTCTACCATCCTAGAAGCAGGAGAAAAAAAACTTGCCTATTAGAAGAAGTGAACTCAAACTCCACAAAGGAGGCGCCTGCCTTCCAACGTCACGGAAGTATGAAAACTTGTCTTCTTGATGGACGCAAGCAAAATTCCAAAAAAAAAAAAGAAAAAAAAAGGAGTTGTACAGCAAAATAAACTTTAGATCTTGACCAAATTTTGGGAGATGAGGAATTCTCTGGAGGGGGTGCTCTCAGACCTCAGCAAATTGTCCTATTGGTTTGGGTCATAAAGTGAGCTCACGCTGGTCCCAAAGCACTGACAGGAGACTTGCCAAAGGTCAGGAGAATCTCCACTCAGAATCCCCTCGTGGTTACCAAAAAGTGAACCCAGAAAATCTGAAACAGGTCTGTTAATTTTAGAAAGTTTATTTTGCCAAGGTTGAGGACACATTCGCGACAAAGCATCAGAAAGTCATGACAACATGTGCCCAACGTGGCCAGGGCAGTTTCATTTTATACATTTTAGAGAGACATGAGACATCAATCAATATACGTTAAGAAGTACATAGGTTCGTTCTGGAAAGGCTGAACAACTTTAAGCAAAGACAGGAAGACTGGAAGCAGGGAGGGAGCTTCAAGGTCACGGATAAGTGATACACAAATAATTACATTACTTAGAGTTTTTGGTTAGCTTCTCCAAAGGAGGCAATCAGATATGCGTGCGTCTATCTCAGTGAGCAGAGGAGTGACTCTGAATAGAATGGGAGGCAAGATAGCCCTAAGCAGTTTCCAGCCTGAGTTTTCCTTAGTGATTTTGAGGGACCAAGATATCTTCCTTTCACAACATAGAATAAGCACATGTTTGAAAAGAACCACAAAAGTCACCCTGGAAAGGGAGAGTCTGCCCAACACAGCATTTGGGGAACTGGATATCCCTACGCAAGTAACAACATAGGGTCCTTATTGTGCAAAATTCACAGTAATTCATTCAACACGAATGAAAGACCTACACCCAGAACTTGAAAAAGTCACTCTCTAGGAAGAAAGCATATAGTGTGCAGATACCAGGGTCAACCTGGATCTGTGCTCATGGTTTGCAAAAAGGAAAATAAAAAAAATAAATAAATAAAGACAAAAAAGAATACAAACAACCAACAACCAAAACTCACTGGCAACAGATTGACATGCTAGTGAATTTCTTTAACTTCATCAGTCACCAGTGTTAAGGGAAAACCAGAATGCTGCACACACCTGAAACTGCACCAGACCACGTGGCTTCTGGGCAAGAAAGAATGAAAAATATGAATAAAAAGAAAGAAACATACGAAGGATGACAATAAGGGTTTGGAGAAAAACACTGCCCATGAGGCATTTCTTGGAAAAGGTGTAAGTAACATTATTAACCAGCAAAAAACACCAGAAAACAGAAATTAACTACCAAACCAAAACTGGACAGAGACACTTTTCTGCAAAGAACATATAAAACTGAAAACAAGTCTGTCTGTGAATGCCTGGTTAACATCATTAATCATGGCAAAAATGAAAATCAGAACAAGACTCTGATACTGTGTCCCCCTCGATGCAGGGAGTATTACAAAGCCCTTCATGTATCTCCAAAGAAGGGAAACCACAAATGCTGCTGTCAATTTCCAGAGAAGAGGGAGCTCTCTTATCCACAGCTGTTAACAGGTAAATTAGTACTCACACTACAGAGCACTTGGAGGTTCCTCAGAAAACTAAAAATACAACGACCATTTCTCACTGAGCTGTGCTGCTACTGGAATCATACAAAATCAGTACACGGAAGACGTATCTGCCTTCCCACGCTGACTGTGGCACCAGTCACAATAGCCAAGATAAGGAATCAACCTACCTGTCCACCCACAGAGGATGGGATTCAGAAACTGCAGCATCCAGTCACAACCGGATCCTCTTCACCCAGACACGGGTACTGCAATCAGGTAATCCGCACCAACATGGTGGAACCTGGAAGACATCATGGTAAATGAAACACCCTAGGCAGGGAAAGACAAACCTCGCATCACCTCCTTCATGAAGAATCTAGGAAACTTTATCTCACACAGACCTACAAAGCACCATAGGACTTGCCAGGGTTGGAACAGAAGGCTGGGCATGGGTGGGCATAGGAAACAGGTACAAAGTGACACGTTGCATTAAGAGGAATGAAACTTGCTGTTCTATTCCTCAGCAGGATGATTAGGGAAAACTTTACCAAAGGGTAGTTTTCAAGACAGCCAGAAAGGAGGGTTCTCGCTCTCCTCACTCAAATATATGAAAACTCTACAAGGCAAAAAATGACACTAAATACCCTGATTTCATCCCTATACGATGCATGCGCGGCCCCAAATGTCCCACTCTGCCCTCTAGTTGTACATCTTTAGGACAGAGCTAATCTTGTTTCTTGAAAGCAACATAGAGAAACAATGCTAAAATTCCCATGGGACCACAAAATGCCCTGAAACTCCAAAGCTCAGATAGACAAAAGGCTCACTCTGCAATGAAGGGCACTGGGCTAGGTGCCTAGCCACATGCAGATGAGTAACACTGGAGCCTTAACTCTCATCAGATGCAAAAACTAACCCAAGGTGAATGAAAGATTTCAGTACAAGATCTCAAACTATGAAAGTCCCTACAAGGAAACTTTGGACATATCTTTCTCAATACAGGCTTTGGAAAGCATTTAGACAAAATGCAACAGCAAGAAAAACCAAAAGGACAAGTTGGGCCTAGGAAACTGTAACACTGCCAGATAGCAAAATAAATCACCAGCACAGTAAACACACAGCCTACGGAATGGGAGAAAATGTTCCCCAACTATGCTTCTCAGCAAGGTCTAATAGTCAGACTCTAACATGACCTTGAAAAAAATCAAGAGGCAGAAAAACAAATAAACCATTCAAGCAATGGGTAGAGAACATGAACAAACACCTCGACATCACTCATCATCAGAGAAATGTAACTCACATGCACACGGAGATACCGTCTCACGTCGGTCAGAATGGCCACTTGTCCTAAGTCCAAACATTTACATGGTAACAAAGCAGCGGAGGAAAGCAAATACTGCTACTCTCTTGGTGGGAATAAAAACTAGTTCTCACGCTATGAGAAGTGGTTTAGAGATTCCTCAAAGAACTTAGAACTACCATCCAAATGAGCAATCGCATAACTGGGTATCTACACATAAAGAATTAATCATAAATCCTTCTTTCAAAATGACACAGGCATGGGTATGTTCTTGGAAGTGCTATTCACATGGAAATATAAAATAACATCCATCTATGTTCCCCCTTAACAGTTGATTAGATGTTTTAAAAGTGCTGTACATAGATACCACAACATCCTACATAGTTTAAAAAAATTCATGTCCTTGACAGCAACAAGGATGGACCTGCAGGTCACTACGATAAGCAAACTAAGGAAAGAACAGAAAACCAAACACCACATGCTCTCACTTATGGTGAAAATACCTCTAGACAATACAATGACTTTGTGATCTCTTTTTTTCTCTGATTGGACACAGAAATCCCTGCTGACAAAAGCAAATATAAACCTGTGAGACAAACACTTTAGAGCTTCTCCACTGGGGAGAAAACAATGAACCCAAAGAAAAAGCATCTTACCTTAGTGGAAAGAATGATTGGGTTAAAATTGTGGGAAATTGTAATTTTGGAAGGGGTTGTTATTTAACATATTCAAGCACTAAAGCTACCAAGTGGGGAAAAGATTAATACACAAGCTAAAAATATGCAAAGGACCTGCACAACCACTTCTGCAAAGGACACGAAACTGATCCACAGGTGAAACTAAAGATTCTCCACATCACTAATCACTCCAAACATGTAAGTCAGAATCACACCCCGGTATCAGATACCATCAAACTCCACTGAGAATGAATATCACCAAAACAGCAATAGCATTTTTGGAAGGTAGCAGCCAGTGCAGACTTACAGAAAGGGAAACTCTGATACGCTATTGATGCCAATGTGAATTAGTGAATATACTGTGAAAAAGTTGAGGTATTCCTCACACTGCATATGCATCTAAAGCCAAGGAAAGCAGTACCTTAAGAAGTTACCTGCCTTCCCATGTTTCATGACACTATTTACAATACAGAAGGTATGGAATCAACCTACCTTTCCATCCACAGATGAAGGAATGAAGACACTGCAGTATATCTGTACAACGCAATACTCTTCATCCACAACAACGTAATTTTCATTTGGAGCCATATGGATGAACTGGAAAATATGTTAAATAAAATAAGCCAGGCATAGAAAAACAAGCACAGATTCATCTCAGTTATATGGAATCCAGAAAACTTTGCCTTCCATAAGTAGAAGGCACAGTAGTGGTTTTCTGAGGAGAGGGAAAGGAGGGAATGGGAGGATTGCTTATGGAAACAAAGTTGCAGTTAGTTGGGACAGATACATTCTTGTTCTCTATACCACAGCTCGCAGCTGGCTAAGTGTGGTTAACAAAATACTGTATTTTTCAAAAAAGCTATAATGGAGCAATTCCAATGTTCTCACAAAAGAAGAATACCTGTGTGAGAGAACAGATGTGGCAAGCACCCTGATTTGATCATTACTAAAAATATACATGAATCAAAATATACCAGAGTAAAAACAGTCCCAGCATACTCTGTAATTATATACTTTATTATGCACAGAAATTTAAGAAATGTGAATACACAATGCTAATGGTCATATAAAACCACAAATGGCCCGGAATGTCTAAGGAATCCTGAGAAACAGAAACTAAGTTGGAGGACTCACAATCCCTGATATGCCGCTGTGCTCCAGCCTGGGTAGGAGTATGAGACTGTCTCAAAAAAAAATCGTTAGAAAATTGGAGGGAATCATAGAAGTGATAACTACACGGGACTCTGTCACTTAGGCTGGAGTGCGGTGGCATGATCATGGCTCACTGCAGCCTTGACCTCCCCGGCACAAGTGATCCTCCTACCTCTGCCTCCTGAATAGGCACATACCACCACGCCTGGCTAATTTTTTTGTATTTTTTGTAGAGATGAAATTTTGCCACGTTGCCTAGGCTGGTCTCAAATTCTTTGGCTCCAGTGATCCCACCTCGGCCTTGCAAAGTGCTTGGATTACAGGCATGAGCCTTCATGCCTGGCCATAAGAAAACATGCATGGCTGTATCAAAGTGAGAAGTTTTTGCAAGGAAAAGGAAGCAATGAGCCCAAAGAGAAAGGCTGGGGCCGGGCGCGGTGGCTCAAGCCTGTAATCCCAGCACTTTGGGAGGCCGAGATGGGCGGATCACAAGGTCAGGAGATTGAGACCATCCTGGCTAACACGGTGAAACCCCGTCTCTACTAAAAATACAAAAAATTAGCCGGGCGAGGTGGCGGGCGCCTGTAGTCCCAGCTACTCGGGAGGCTGAGGCAAGAGAATGGCGTAAACCCGGGAGGCGGAGCTTGCAGTGAGCTGAGATCCGGCCACTGCACTCCAGCCCGGGTGACAGAGCAAGACTCTGTCTCAAAAAAAAAAAAAAAAAGAGAAAGGCTGGGAGAACGTTTTGAGGAATCACATATTGGCTAACGGGGGTTGTTATAGAAAATATGCAACACATTAACAGTACTAAGTAGCAACAAAAAAAACAGTGATTCACCCAAAACTGAGCAGAGACCCTGAATAGACATTTCTGCAAAGAGGACACTAAACTACATGCAAGGTCCCTTCCCCCAGTCAGGTGGCCATGACTAGAGGGACAGAGTTAGGCAGGAACTACAGGGAGTGGAGAAAAGTGACCGCTATGTCCCAACAACAGGGACACAGATTTTAAAATTCAGCAAACCGGGCATAGTCGTTAATGCCTGTAATCCCAGCATTTGGGCAAGTTGAGGTGGGAGGATTACTTTGAGCTCAGAAGTTTGAGACAAGCCTAGGCAATGTGGTGAAACCCCGTCGCTACCAAAACTACAAAAAAAATAAAAAAAAAAAAATAGGTGGGCATGGGGCATAGGCCCAGATACTGGAGAGGCTGAGGCTGGAGAATCCCTTGAGCCCAGTAAATGGAGGTTGCAGTGAGCTGAGATCCACCACTGCACTCCAGCCTGGGCAACAAGGCAAGACCGTGTCTCCAAAAAAATAAAAATAATTTAAAAATCAGCAAACCCTGGAGTTTAAGTTGGATCCTTTCCTTCCACCTGAGGCTTGAAAGCGAGGCAGCCAAACTGTGGCCTGGCCCCAACGCCCCACCTGGGCCGGGCTCCCCCTTCCTCCCACAGCCAGCGCCTTCCTCTCTCTCCATCTACATGGGGAGTCTCCCTCAAAAACAGCCCTAAAGCCGCCTACACATTCCAACCTCAAAAGCGCTCAGGGAATAAGTACTACTGTAAAATTAATGCTAAGGTATCAAGAGAGAAAAAAAAGGAGAATCTAGCAGAAATACACAGAACATTCCAGAAAATGAAAGCTTCTATACTCACCATGAAAGAAAAATACCCTAAAGAAGCTGGGCCATGGAGAAGCCACACCGAACTGCTATCCTCAGCAGTCAGCGCCATGGACAGGAGATGCTTCTTCCCCAGGATGTGCCCTCAAGTTATCCTGAAGCTGTCGCAGCACCCAGTGGCTCCTGATAATTATAAAATTCATGTGGAATCAAAAAAGAGACCACATAGCCAAAGCAAGACTAAGCAGAAAGAACATATCTGGAGGCACTGCATTACCTGGCTTCAATCTACTATAAAGTCATAGTCAGCAAAACAGCATGGTACTGGTATAAAAATAAGCACATAGACCAATTGAACAGAATAGAGAACTCAGAAATCCAAATACTTACAGCCAACTGGTCTTTAACAAAGCAAGCAAAAACACAAAACTGGGGATAGGACACCCTATTCAACATACGGTGCTTGGATAATTGGCAAGCCACATGCCAAGAAATGAAACTGGGTCCCCATCTCGAACCTTATACGAAAGTCAACTTAAATCTGAGACCTGGGGCCGGGCGCAGTGGCTCAAGCCTATAATCCCAGCACTTTGGGAGGCCAAGACGGGCGGATCACAAGGTCAGATCGAGACCATCCTGGCTAACACGGTGAAACCCCGTCTCTACTAAAAATACAAGAAAATTAGCCGGGCCTGGTGGCAGGCGCCTGTAGTCCCAGCTACTCGGGAGGCTGAGGCAGGAGAATGGTGTAAACCCGGGAGGCGGAGCTTGCAGTGAGCCGAGATCGCACCACTGCACTCCAGTCCGGGGCACAGAGCAAGACTCCGTCTCAAAAAAAAAAAAAAAAATCTGAGACCTGAAACCATAAAAATTCTAGAAGATAACATTGGAAAAACCCTTCTACACATTGGCTTAGGCAGAGACTTCATGACGAAGAACCCAAAAGCAAGCACGACAACAAAATGAAGATAAATAGGTAAGAATTAAACCAACAAGTTTCGGCACAGCAAAAGAAACAATTAGCAGAGTATACAGACAACCCACAGAAAGGGAGAAAATCTTCACAATCTATACATCTGAGAAAGGACTAATATCCAGAATCTACAAGGTACTCAAATTAGCAGGAAAAAAACTAATCCCTTCAAGTAAGGAACTAAGGACTTGAATAGAAATTCTGAAAGGAGACATAAAAAATGTCCAACAAACATGAAAAAATAGTCATCATCACTAATGATCAGGGAAGCATAAATCAAAACCACAATGTCGGGTCGGGAGTGGTGGCTCACGCCTGAAATCCCAGCACTTTGGGAGACTGAGGCAGGTGGATCACGAGGTCAAGAGATCGAGACCACGCTGGCCAACATGGTGAAACCCCGTCTGTACTAAAAATACAAAAATTAGCCGGGCATGGTGGCGGGCACCTTAGTCCCAGCTACTCAGGAGGCTGAGCCAGGAGAATCACTCGAATCTGGGAGGCGGAAGCTGCTAAGTAAGCCAAGGTTGTACCACTGCATTCCAGCCTGGCGACAGAGCGGACTCCATCTCAAAAAAAAGAAAAAAGAAAACCCACAATGCCATGCCACCTTACTCCTACAAGAATGGCCATAATCAAAACATCAAAAAATAAAAAATATTGGTGGGCGTTTGGTGAAAAGGGAACACTTTTATATTGCTGGTTGGAATGTAAACTAGTACAGCCACCACGGTAAACAGTGTGGACATTTCTTAAAGAACTAAAAGTAGAACTACCATTTAATTCAGCAATTCCATTACTGGGTATCTACCCAAAGGAGAAAAGAAAAGATGCTTGCACTCATATGTTTGTAACAGCACAATTCACAATAGCAAAAGTATGTAACCAGCCCAAATACCCATCAGTGAGTAGATTAAGAAATTGTGATATACATACATATACACACATATATATATGTATCTTATGGAATACTATTCAGCCATCAAAACGAAAAAAATAATGGCATTCATGGCAACCTGGATGGGATCAGAGACTATTATTCTAAGTGAAGTAACGTTAAGAATGGAAAAGCAAACATCGTATGCTCTCGCTTGTAACTGGAAGCCAAGCTATGAGGATGCAAAGGCATTAGAATACTACAACGGACTTTGGGGACTTGGGAGAAAGAGTGGGAGGAGGGGAGGAATAAAAGACTACAAACTGTATACAGTGTATACAGTTGTATTTTTGCATGAGTGAAAAATCAGACCTTGTCAATGACCTTCACCAGTAGGATGTAAGTAACTCCCTCATGCTTAGCATTCCAATAATGGAACGCTAGGCATAAAGAGTTTAACACGATCATGAAAGCATAGCTATTCAAGTAACTAATTGTACAACTGATTATTTTCCTCATCCCTAAAACACAGTAAGGCACCAGTTATTTTAAAACACAACACAGTGACAATTTTGGCTTGTTTGTTAAGGCCACTGGGTTGGCATAAAGAAAACAAAACGAGAAGAAACAAGAATAGTAACATGAAATAGAAACAGCAGCAAGAAAAAATGAGGAACAAGATTAAAAAAAAAAATACAGACTTAAAAAAAAGAACAGGCGCAGCAATTAGAAGACCTATGATACCTTTTATCCCCTCCCAAATTCATGAAATTTGAAAAAGTTCAAGACTATCACAACAAAAAACAAGGAAAAAAGGGCCAGGTGCGGTGGCTCACGCCTGTAATCCTAACACTTTGGGAGACCACGGTGGACAGATCACGAGGTCAGGAGATCAAGACCACGCTGGCTAACACTGTGAAACCCCGTCCCTACTAAAAATACAAACACAAAATTAGCCGGGCATGGTGGTGGACACCTGTAGTCCCAACTACTCGGGAGACTGAGGCAGGAGGAGGGCATGAACCCGGCAGGCGGAGCTTGTAGTGAGCCAAGGTCTGCCACTGCACTCCAGCCTGGGCAACAGAGCAAGACTCCGTCTCAAAACACACACACACACACACATACACAGAGTCACTCCCTAAATTTTGTTAAGAATGAGACAATGCTGCCACTCACGTCTGGCTCAGTCACCAGCAGGAGGACACCCTCCACAGATTACAAGAGAAGGGGGAGAGAGAACGCCTTTCCCTAGATGTGCCTCCAGCACTGCCACTGAGGCCCACAGTACAGCACATGCAGATTCCTCCTCACCTGAGGTTGGGCTGGGCCCTGCAGCGCTCCTACTCCCCCTTCCCAGCCCCCAGACGTGCTGCCACTACCACCACTAGCACTGATGCCAACACAACTGCTGTTGCCCTCAATGCAGCAGCCCACCCTACAAAGTTCCTACCACCTTGCCCCCGCAGGCACCCTCCTACCACTCCAGTCGAACTGCAGTCTCCAGTCACCACCACCAACTGCATGAGGCGAGCTGCAGACTCACGCCATATGCAGGCTCTAGGTGTACCACACATGACGACTCCTCCTCCTCCTCCAGTCTGGCTTGAAGTAGCTGGGCAGGCAAAACCAGAAAAGCCTAGAAAGGGACGCAGCCAGTGGTAGCATTAGAGCCTCACCTTGTCACGCTGGCCACTGAGTGGCAGGGACCAGTTTCAGCTAAGGCACTCACACCCACCCTCCAAAACCCAGCCTCTTTCTGGCAAAAGCTGACCAGGAACTGGGGCCTGGAATGGGTGTGAGTGCCTTCGCTCAAACCACCGCCGGCCAGACATTGCTGGGCCCACCAGAGCTGCACTCCTAGGGCAGCAGGAGTAGGAGAAACTCAGACCCAGCCAGCCCTCCCCACCCAAGTGCTGGTTCCCGTTCCTGACGCCTCCACCCACAATCCCCTGTGATGCCCACTAATCCCTACCCATAGACCCAGGTGGTCTACGGGTCCCACAGAACATGGGGGTGCTGGCCGGAGAACCACGGTGGGCGTGGGGGCCCTGCCATGCTCCAGATTGCACGAGATTACGCTCTAGAGTCTAGAATCTGAGAATGAAAAGAGTCACCAGAATGTAAGCAGACCCCAGCTGTTGCTGTGGCTACCACCTCCGCATCCCACCAATGCCACTAGCCTCCGATAGCACCCCTAAGCTGACCCCTGCCGCCTGCAGTGTAGCCCCTGGATAGCACACCCAACACACTCCATACCAATTGCAGGCAGTGTAACCCCAATACCCCCCAAACCACCCCCTCCACAGGCAGTGTAGCACCCAATAGTGCCCACAACCTGACCCAGCCACAGGTATTGCTGCACAAGACAGTGCCCCAAAATCGCCCCTCCCCCGCACCCCCCACGGGCAGTGAAGCTCCTGATAGTACACCGTAAGGATATGCAGCACCTGACAACACCCCTAAACCACCCCACACTACCAGCATTATAGCTCCAGATAACCACCCAACCCACCCACTGCTCCGGGCAATGCAGCAAAAAATAGTGCCCTTAACCCATCCCCCGCCATCCCCAGTACACGTTAGTGCACACAACCTGCCTCCCCCCACCACCCCCACGATTGCAGGCAGTGTAGCCCCGATAGTCAGCCAATCCCCCCTCTGCCAGCAATGCATCCCCGGAGAGCGCCCCCCAACCAGTCCCCAGCCACAAGCAGTGCAGCCTCGGGCACTGAGCCCCAATAGGACACCCAACCCCCGCCTCCAGAGGCGGCCAGTGCAGCCCCGGAAAACTCACCTACCCCACGACATTTCTACCACTCTGGCCGAGCTGCAGTGTCCGATGTCACCACCAATCACAGCGAGGCGAGTCACAGTGGCGCAGGCTCCAGCCTCCAGCATGCATCGATACCTCTCCCGTCTACTCGTCTTCCTGCCGGGCAGGACAAGCTCCCGCTGCCAGTCGCCCTCCTACCGGCAGGTCGCCCTCACCAACCCCAGCGAAACAGCGCCTGGGGCTCCAGGTGGAAACAGCTGGCAGCCGGTTTCCCCAGTTCTCCAACCCGTGTATTGAACGCCAACACCGAAGATCCTGACCTGACCTGATGCCAGACTCAGCCTGCTTTATATACATGCAGTGCCTGGACTACATGTTCTGATTGGATGAGAGGAAAACCTCTAGGCCTACGCTGATTGGACTTTGTTTTCATGCTGTGATTGGTTGTTTTAAGGCTCGCTCTCATCCAATCAGAGCATGATAATAAAGTGCAATCCGAGTGAGCCTGGAGGTTTTCTCTCATCCAATCAGAACACGCAGTTCAGGAATCCTCCTGTATATAAGCTCGGTGCATGACCGCTGCTGAAGGGAAGTCAGGCCCTTCCAGGTTCCCGTATTTTCCCGTAGAGCTGCTCGGTGCCGGCTTAGGGGACCCGGAATGGGTAATCACAGGCCTGTGAGGTTCCCGTATTTTCCCGTAGAGCTGCTCGGTGCCGGCTTAGAGGACCCGGAATGGGTAATCACAGGCCTGTGCTGGAGGCTGGAGCCGCTGCCGCGTGGCTCGCATCGCTGAGGTTGGTGGCGGCGGCGGCTACTGGAAACGGCAGCGCGGCTGGAGCGGTAAGACCAGGAAAATAGTTTTGGGATAGATGGAGGGAGGTAAAGAGGGTGATTAGTGTGAAGGGAAAAGAGGATAGCGAGCAGGAGAACGCGTTGCAAAAAGACGGTGGGGAAAAGGTGGTGGGAAAAAAGTTTTTGGGTAGATGGAGGGGAAAACAGGGTGGGGAGCAGAGGGAGGGAAGGTTTTACAGAAAGACGGTGGAAAAAAGTTTATGGGTAGTTGGAGTTGGAAAAGAGGGTGGCAGGTGGGAGGAGGAAAGAGAGGGTGGTAGAGGGGGAAATGGGGGCGAGCAGTAGGGAGAGAAGGTTTTGTGAAAAGACAGTGGGGAGAAAAGTTTTTGGATAGATAGAGGGAGGGAAAGAGGGTAACAAGCGAGGGAAGGAAAAAGAGGGTAGCCAGCGGGAGGAAGACAAGGTTTTGCAAAATGATAGTGGGCAGCAAAGAAACATGGTGGAGAAAGAAAAGACGGTGGGTAAAAAGTGTTTGGGTAGCTGGAGGGGAAAAGAGGGTGTCGAGGAGGAGGAAAGAGGGTGGCGAGAGGGAGCGGGAAAGAGGGTTGGGAAAAAAATGGGAAAATAATTGGGGGTAGATGGAGGGCAGAAAAGAGAGTGGCAGGCAGGCTAGGGCAAAGAAGACGACAAGTGGGAAAGGGGGGAAGACTGTGAAAGACGGTGGGGAAAATTCTGGGGGGTCGATGGAGGGGGAAAAGAGGGAGATGAGTAGAAGTGGGGAGACGGCTTTCAAAAAGACTATGGGAAATGTGTTCGGGTAAATGGAGAAGGGAAGGAGGAGCGGAGGAAAAGAATTTGGAAAAGTTTTTGGTAGATGAAGGGGGAAAAGACAGTGGTGAGCAGCAGGATCGGGGAGAACGCGTTGGGAAAAGGCGGGGGAAAATGTTTTTGCTTAGATGAAGGAGCAGAAGAGGGTGATGACAGTGGGACGGGGGAAAAGAAGGTGGCTAGGGAGAAGGCGAAAAGACGGTGGGAAAAAACTGGGGAAAGTGTTTGGGTAGATGGATGGGGAAAAGGGTGGTGAGCGGGAGAGTAGAGAAGGCTTTGCGAAATGGGGAAAAAATGCTGGGGAAAAAATGGTGGGGAAAATGTTTTGGGGTAGATGGAGGAAGAAAAAGGGTGGCGAGGGGGAGGGGGGCAAAGACGGTCGAGAAAAGAAAGTGGGAAAATAATGGTGGGGGACAAAGGTTTGGGGTAGATTTTTTAAATCAGATTATTTGTATTTTTGCTTTTGAGTAGTTTCAGTTATTTATGTATTTTGTGTGTTAACCCCTTGGCTGATGCACAGTTTGCAGATACTTCTTCCGTTCTCTGAGTTGTTTCTTCATTCTACTGATTGCTTCCTCTGCTTTGCAGAAGCTTTTAAGTTTTACGTAACTACGTCTTTGCTTTTGTTGCTTGTGTTTTTGATAAGTTTAATATAATGACATCTTTGCTTTTGTTGCTTGTGCTTTTGATGTCTGTCTGAAAAGTCCTTGTTTTAATCAATTTCGTGAAGCATTTATCCTATGTTTTCTTCTCTGGTAGTTTCATAGTTTGAGGTCCTACATTTAAATCTTTATTTTGAGTAGATTTTTGTGTATGGTAAGATAACGGTCTAGATGTATTCTTGTATATGTGGGTGTTGGGTTATCCTAGCACAGTTTATTGAACAGATTGTCCTTCCTAAATGTGTGCTCTTGATGCCTTTGTTAAAAATGAGTTGACCATAAATGCGTGAATTTATTTCTGATTTCTCTATTCTGTTTCACTTGTCTATGTCTGTCTGTCATTCCTTCGTTTCTCTGTTTCTCCCCCACCCCTTTTTTTGATAGTACCATGCTGTTTTGTTAGTACCATGCTTACTACAGGTTTGTAGTATGTTTTGAAGTTAGGTGTGATGCCTCCAGGTTTTCTTTTTATTCCAGATTCTTTTGTCTATCTGAGGTATTTTGCATTTCCATGTGAATTTTAGGATTTTTTTTTCTATTTCTATGAAGAATGTCTTTTGTAATTTAACATGGATTGCATTGATTCTGTAGATCACATTAGGTGATACAGATATTTTATGAATATTCTTCTAGTGCATGGGCACGGGATATCTTTCCATTTACTTGTGTCTGCTTTAATAGCTTTCATCTATGTTTTATAGTTTTCATTGTGGGATCTTTTGTCTTTGGTTAAGTTTATCCCTAAATATAATTTTTTTGGTAATGAAATCGCTTTCTTGATTTCTTTCTTAGATATTTCACTATTGGTACATGGGTGTGCTACTCATTTTTATATGTTGATATTGTATCTTGCAACTTGACTAAATTATTTCTAGTAGGTGATTTTGTGGAATCTTTACGATTATATATATGTGTGTATATATATGTGCACATGATCATGTCACCTGCAAACAGAGATGGTTTGACTTCCTTTTTTCCAGTTTGGATGCCTTTTATTTCATTCTCCTGTCTAATTGCCCTACCTAGGACTTCCGGTACTGTGACGAATAAAAGTGGTGTAAAAGTAGCCACACTTGTTCCGGGTCTTAAAGGAAGCACTTTTAACCTTTCCCCGTGGATTACGATGTTAGCTGTGGGTTTGTCATATATGGCCTTTATTGCGCGAGATATGTTCCTTCTGTACTTATGTTGTTCGGGTTTGGTCATGAAGGAATGTTGATTTTTATTTTTTTCCGCATCTGCTGAAATGATTATATGGTTTTTGCTCTTGATTCGCTGAATGTGATGTCGCACATTTAATTATTTGTGTTTTATTGAATCATCCTCATATTCCTGGGATGAATCCCACTTGATCAAGGCAGATCATTTTTTTATTGTGTTGTCAAATGCAATTTTCAAGTATTTTGCTGAGGATTTTTTTGCATCTGTGTTCATCAGGGATATTTAAAATGCCTGTGGTTTTCTTTTTGTGTTATTTCCTGGTCCGGTTTTTGTACCAGGGTCATGCTGTCCTCATAGAACAAGTTTTGAAGACTTCCTTTCTGTTCATTTTTTTGGGGAATATTTTGAGTAAAATTGGTATTAGCTCTTTTAAAAATGTTTGGTAAAATTCAGCAGTAAAACCATGATTGTGTTTTGTTTGACGGAAGACTTTTTATTACTGCTTTAATTACATTACTCATTATTGGTCTGTTCAGGTTGTTTTTTGTTTGTTTGTTTGTTTGATATGGAGTCTTGCTCTGTCGCCCAGGCTAGAGGGCAGTGGCATGGTCTCAGCTCACTGCAAGCTCCGCCTCCTGGGTTCACACCATTCTCCTGCCTCAGTCTCCCAATTAGCTGCGACTACAGGTGCCCGCCACCACGCCCGGCTAATTTTTTGTATTTTTAGTAGAGAGGGGGTTTCACCGTGTTAGCCAGGATGGTCTCAATCTCCTGACCTTGTGATTCACCCGCCTCAGTCTCCCAAAGTGCTGGGATTACAGGCGTGAGCCACTGTGCCCAGCCTCAGGTTTTTTATTTATCATTCTATCTTGGGAATTTGTTATGTGTCCAGAAATTTATTCACTTCTCCTAGATTTTTCAACTTGTTTTTACATAGGTGTTTTTAGTCTTCTCTTAGAATCCTTCATGTTTCTGTGTGATCAATTGTAATGTCTCCTTTTTCATCTATGATTTTGTTTTCTTTTTCTTTTCTTTAGACTAATTAAAGCTTGTCAATTTTGATTTTTTTCTGAAAGATCCAGCTCTTTGTTCCATTGACTTTTTGTACTTTTTGTTTCTGTTTTTAAAATTTCTTCTCTAATCTTTATGATATTCTTTCTACTAATTTTAGCATTTTATTTTTCTCGTTTTTCTCATTACTTGAGGTGTACTGTCAGGTTGGCTATTTGAGATCTTTCTACTTTTCTGATGTAGGCGTTTATAGCTATGCCCTTTTCCTCTTACAACTGCTTTTGCTGCATCCCACAGGATTTGTTATGTTGTGTTTCTATTCTTTTTTCAATAAATTTTTTATTTATTGGTTGTTCATGAGCATGTATTTTAATTTCCATATATTTGTAGAGTTTTTCCTCCTGCTACTGATTTCTAGTACTATTCCACTGTGGTCAGGAAAGATACTTGATATGATTTCAGTTTTTAAAAATGTGTTGTGACTTGTTTTTTGGCCTAACGCATAGTCTATCCTGGAGAATAATCCATATACTATTCAGTGGAATGTGCATTGTGCAGTTGCAGAGTGGAAAGCTGTGTAAGTGTTAGGTCCATTTGGTATAGAGTACAGTTTAACTGATGGTGTTTTGTTGTCTAGATGATCTGTCCATTGAGGATAGTGGGGTGTTGATTATAGTGGAGTGTTGAGGTATTCTGTTACTGTATTGCCGTCCATCTGTCCTTTAAGGTCTGTTAATATTTGCTTCTGTATTTAGTTGCTTGAGTGCCGGTTGCATATGCACTTGCAATTGTTATGCTGCTGTTTACTTCTTTCTCATTTTATAATTATCTCATTTTTTCTTTTTTTGACTGAAAGTATATATAATCTACGTACAGCTACTTCTGGTTTTTTTGTTTCCACTGGTATGGGATATCTTTTATCACCTCTTCACTTTCAGTCTATGTATGCGTATAGGTGAACTGAGTTTCTTGTAGGCAGTATGTAATTGGGTCTTGTCTTTTAATCCATTCAGCCACTCTGTGTTAATTGGAGAATTTAATTCATTTATATTCAAAGTTATTACTAACAGGTAAAAACATACTACTGCCATTTTTTACTGGTTTTCTGGTTGTTTTGCTGCTCTCTCTTTTTTCTTTTGTTCTTTCTCCCTTCCTCTTTTCTCTCAGATCTCTCTCGCTCTCTTTCCTTCTTTTCTTTCCTCCTTCCCTTCCTTCCTGTCTTTATTTGTAGTGAGGTAATTTTTTCTGGTAGTGTGTTTTAATTTCTTACTTTAAATTTTAGGGTGTCTATTATTGATTTTTGTTTTCTGATTACCATGAGGCTAAACAACGTAATTGTAACAAGTTGTTTTGAACTGAAGAAAACTCAGCTTTGATTTGTCCCAGCTACCCAGGAGGCTCAGGCGGGAGGATTGCTTGACCCTTGGAGGCCGAGGTTACAGTGGGTTGAGCTCGCGCGACTGCACTCTCCAGCCTGGGTGAGTGACAGAGTGAGACGTTGTCTCACAAAACAGATAAATAAATAAACAAACAAACAATAGCTGATAATGAATTCTGATTGTAAATTTTGAGCTGATGATTGATAAGGTATAAAGAAGACAGTGAAAATCATTCGTAATCTCATTACCCAAATATAACTACTCCTAATGTTTTGGTACATATGCTTCCTAATTCATAACTCTCCGTCTCTCTCTCTCTCTCTCTCACACACACACACACACACACACAAAATAGATACATTTTACACACAGATACAATTTTATTGTATCATTTTAAGAAAAATGGCTTTGTAATTTTTTGTTTAAAAATATAGTGAATATCTTTTGTGAATAATACTCATATAAAATATTATACATCTTAGTTTTAAGATTGTGGTTTCTGCTCTTTGGGGTGGCAGGTACATTCTTGCTAAAATGAATCATCTCGGTGTCTTTGATTTTCCTTCTCTCCCTTAGGCTATTGCTTTTGGAAGTAGGGCCTGGATCTCCCTCCTGTTTGCTTGGGGATAAACACATAGTATCATGGGGTTATGAACACATGTTGCCTGTGCCAGAGAGCAACACTGGCTCCAGTTTTGAAAATAAAGGTAATGTAAGAGTTTTTGCCCTCTGATTAATACTAAGATGTAAATAAAGTGGGTTTAGATCATTGTAGCAAATGATTTAGATATAACTCTGTGTGTTCCTTTTAATTAAGAGCTCAAGATTTCTATACAGTATGTGTATTGTGGGCTTTATCAGTAAAAGTATAAAAGCTGATACTGGGTGAGGTAAGAAAATGAATAGATTTTACTATCACCAGGAAAAGGTATCATCCATACACTCTTGCCAAGGAGACATGAATTACTTAAATTGACTTCTGGATATTTGAGTTTGAGAATGATAGTGTTAAGTTGAATTTTTTTGTTTGCTAATAGAATGTGAGGTTTTACTGCTTGATAATATTTCTTTTAGTAATTGATTGTGTGTGTTAATGAACCTTCCTGTCAAAAGCAAAAAACTGAAGAGGTTCAAGGGAGCATGAATTATTAACATCTCCTTTAAACAAATAGGCTAGATTTTTTTAAAATTTTCTTTTTGAGACAGAGTATTACTCTGCTGCCCAGGCTGGAGTGCAGTGGCAACATCTCTGCTAACTGCAACCTCTGCCTCCCAGTTTCAAGTGATTCTCCTGCCTCAGCCTCCTGAGTAGCTGGGATTACAGGTGCGTGCCACCACACCCAGCTGGTTATTGTATTTTTAGTGGAGATGGGGTTTCACCATGTTTGCCAGGCTGGTCTCAAACTCCTGACCTCAGGTGATCTGCCCTCCTTGGCTTCCCAAAGTGCTGGGATTACAGGCATGAGCCACCGCGCCTGCCCATCACCTTCTTACTTGGAGTCTTGTGTGAAACACACCACGGAATTCACATTTACTTACAGCTGGGGGAAGCTGCCCACTTTGTGTGATAAGGTTGGAGCCTCTCTGCCACACCTACCTGTGTGTCTCCACGTGTCCTCAGGCCTGCTGGGGGGCTGCCTTGCCCTGGTGTCTCCTGCAGAGGAAGGACGTGGCGTGTGTGGACAGCCAGCCTGGCGGTGGTGCGTAGTGACTGCCCAGCCAGTGGAAGCTGCTGCTCTTGCCTCTTCGGACCGTCCCTGCCCTGTCCAGGACGTCACTTCATCGAAACACTGCAGGTTCAGCCCAGTAGGAAAATGAGAACTGCTCTTTTTCTTTCTTTCTTTTTCTTTTTTTTTTTTTTTTAATACAGAGTCTCACTCTGTTGCCCAGGCTGGAGTACAGTGGTGTGATCTTGGCTCACTGCAAGCTCCACCTCCAGGGCTCAAGAGATTCTCCTGCCATAGCCTCCCAAGTAGCTGGGACTACAGGCACGTGCCACTATGCCCAGCTAATTTTTCTTTTGTATTTTTAGTAGAGACAGGCCAACCTAGTCTTTAACTCTTCTTTTTTTTTTTTCTTCTGAGACGGAGTCTCGCTCTGTCACCCAGGCTGGAGTGCAGTGAGTGGTGCGATCTCGGCTCACTGCAACCTACACCTCCCGGGTTCACGCCTTTCTCCTGCCTCAGCCTCCCGAGTAGCTGGGATTACAGGCGCCCGCCACCACACCCGGCTAATTTTTTGTATTTTTAGTAGACACGGGGTTTCACCGTGTTAGCCAGGATGGTCTTGAACTCCTGACCTTGTGATCCGCCCGCCTCGGCCTCCCAAAGTGCTGGGATTACAGGCGTGAGCCACCGCACCCAGCCTAGTCTTTAACCCTTGACCTCAACTGATCCATCTGCCTTGGCCTCCCAAAGTACTGGGGTTAGAAGCATGAGCCCCTGTGCCCGGCCAAACTTCCGTTTTCTTTCCTTTTCTTGGTATTTTGAAAGTGAACAGCCATGAAACAGCTTTTTCTTTTTCTTATTTTTTTTTTGGTAGAGACAAGGTCTCCCTAGGTGGCCCAGGCTGGTCTCAAACTCCTGGACTCAGCAGCCGGTGTTTTCAGCTGGTGCAGATCCAGCTAGTATGCTCGTTAGGCTTCTAGCTGAAGGAAGTGTCCACTGTAATCTCGCTGGCATCCCATCACCTTCCAGAAGCAGGACGTCCGCCAGCTGTGTGTGCTCTTGGCCCATGCTGAGCCTGTGCTCGGGGTGCTGGTCTTGCCTGTTTCCCAACCCCTTGTTTTGGGTGAGATCCCCGCCCAGCTGGCACGGGAAGGAGGATGGGGAGCGGTCACCACTGTGGTTTGTTGCACAGTGAGTTCAGTGGCTGTCCTGCCTGGGCCTGGCACCCATATTTCTCCCGCTTGGCTGCAGCTCCAGCCCTTCTCCGTCCCCCGTAGCTTCCTGCCCAGTCCCACACCGCACAGAACTCTAGCGTCCCCTCCCCTAGACTTTTACACACACCTGGTAAGTCGGGCCCGGGACCCACAGCTCCATAATGTGAGCTGTACACAGCCTGGCGGGTCGAGGTGCTAAGGTCGCCCCTCACCTTTACGAGGCCTCAGCTTATACCGGGTGTGCGAGCTCTGGGGCCCTCAGAGCCCAAGCTCCCCGCCTGAGGGTCTAGGGCCGTGGCCTCACCTGCCCATAGTCCTGCAGTGACCTCTGTCATGAGTCCAGCCGGCTCGAGCCGGGCGAGGAGCAGCAGTACCTGGACACGCTGAAGCAGCTGTCCAAGCGCATCAGTCCCCCGCACCGCATGGTCAACAAGATCGACAAGAACGAAGGTGGGCTGCGGCCGGGGTGGGGGCCAGCGCCCTGGGGATGCCACTGGGCTCGTGTCTTAGTGTCCCCTCTGCTGTCCCAGACAGAAAAAAGGACCTGAGCAAGATGAAGAGCCATCTAGACATTGCGACAGGCCTCTCTAAGCTGTGAACTTTGCCTACAGCCCACGGACGGTCCCCAAGGGCAGGGGTGGCCCAGCTGTGGACGGGCACTTGGTGGTGATGTGGGTTTAGCAAAGGCACCAGGCAGCTCTTTGGGCCCTGGACAGAGGCCTCCAAGGCTCCACTCGTGTGTGCTGGGCCTTTGAGTCCAGGCTTCATCTTGGCCAGTGCCCAGCCTTTGCCCTACTCCTGACCACTGCTGTGGCCCTCATGCTGGCCCATCACAGCCAGGCCTCATCCAGCCAGTAGCTGGGGGCCCAGCTTGCAGTGGCCTGACCATCAGCTGGCTGTGATGGGCCTGAACCTGACCTGGAGTTCTGCCCCTGACTTCCCAGTGACTGTGGGCAGGCAGCTGCATCTCAGTTACCCCATTTGCAGCCCATGTGTGCTGTCATGAAAATGAAACAAGACAGTGCTGGTGAGAAGCAGGCGGAAGGCAGGGCCACTGGCCACAGGCTGCTGTGAGCTCAGGCAGCACCTCAGAACTGCATGGGCATTGGCCTGTACCTCCCTCTCATCTAAACTCAGGCTGTCCCCGCACCCCCATCTAGAAGCGTCTCTCTGTTCTGCTTGTCTGGATAGAGTGCCAGTCA
This sequence comes from Chlorocebus sabaeus, assembly GCF_047675955.1. Classification (NCBI taxonomy): domain Eukaryota; kingdom Metazoa; phylum Chordata; class Mammalia; order Primates; family Cercopithecidae; genus Chlorocebus; species Chlorocebus sabaeus. Next base: position 351,381 of record NC_132913.1, on the reverse strand, counting down.
CTATTGGGCGGTCCTCCGGGCCTCCCTGAGTTGATCCTTAGGGTTATAGGACTGGGTGGGACAGGGATTGGCCTAGATGTGACTGAGGCCTTCCCAGCCTGGTCAGGGGCCTGGCCACTGTCCCTTCTCTTGACCCATTGCCTCACTGCCAACAGGGATGGGCAGCTCCTGAGGGTGAGGGCCGCCTGCCTAGACTCTGGGTCTGGGAACAACTGGTCAGCTGAAGGGAGCTCCTGCAGAGGTGTCTGAGGGCGGAGGCCCAGTGGCGGTGGTTGGGATCCCACATCTGAGCCTGAGACCAGCCATGTCTCCCAGCCCTCCAGCACGGAGCTCAGCCTAAGTTCCCTCTCTCTGCAGGTCCCCTGAAGACCTTGCCAAAGTGTGACATCACCCTGGAGAAACTCAAGAATGACATGGCAGTGGTGAGTGGGATGCTGGGGACCCCTAGGGGAACTTTGGCTCCCCCAAGAGCTCCTGGAAGCACCGCAGGAGGGTCCTTCCAGGTCAGGGCGGCTGGGTGGGGGCTGGGCCTGACCTGAGACCCTGCCCACCAGGCCTCTTCCGGGCCAGGTTTGCTGTGCTGGGTGGGAACATGGGAGAAGTCCCCATCTGTCTGCGGCCCCCATGGGTGCCTCTGCCACCCGGCCCAGAGGAGTCAGGGGCTGTGGGGGTGGGGGATTACACCCAGGATCGGCCAACATTGTCTGCACAAGGGTGGAGGCTGAGAGGCCGGCCTTGGGAATCAGGCTGTGAGTGAGGACGGGCCTGGGGTGGGAAGGCCCCCTAAATGGAGAACCCTCAGGTCCTGGGCTGCTGACCATGCCCATCTTGCCTCCAACCCACTGCCCCGGTGCCGCTGACCAAACAGCAGCACCTGTGCCAGCAGCTCCTGGATGCCATCCTGGCCAACATCCGCTCACCTGTCTTCAGCCATTCCCCGCGCATTTGCTTCAGCCAAGACTGTCATCCACGGCCCACTCATCACGTACATCCAGCTGGGCTGGGCTTTGTGGAGGGCGGCTGGCCAGCCCTGGGCCATATGTGCCCAGTGTGGTCACCATGCTGCCTTCTCAAGGTCCCGTGGTATGCACCCAGAAGCATAGGCTTGAGGACGACCAGCGGCAGAGCACCCCCAGCGTGCTGCAAGGCAAGGTGGCCAGGCTGGACCCCAAGTGCATGATAAACCTGGACCCTTCTCACTGCAGCTACAATGGCGCCGTCCACTTGATCTGCAAGTTGGGCGAGTGTCCAGAAGCGTCAGGCTGGCGCTGGTTAGCAAACCTTGACCGCAGCCCCAGGCCTCTGCCGTTTGAGCCAGAGGGCACCGTGCCCAGACCCCGCCCTGTGTTCACGCTCCGCAGGCTGGCTGCCCTGTCTTCACATACACCGAGCCCAGGACAGACTAGCCGTGTCCCTGCCCCCGCCGCCAGAGCCCACGCACCCTCATCTCCCCAACACAGATGTGGCTCTGCTTGCCTGTGGCCCTAGGGAGGTGGTGGGCAGGACCTGTGGGTACCCATCAATGCAGGGCACTCCGGGCTTCAGGTTTGGAAATCTGAGAGTCAGAGAGACCTCCAGGCTTTGCCACAAGCCTCACCAGAACCTCCTCGGGTGTGAAGAGTCCTGTTCGGAAGCAGAGTTGTAAGGCAGTGCAGGCCGGGGCTTGTCCAGTCACAGGTACAGCCTCGTGTGTTGCAGACGACAAGGACCTCCCAAGTGTGCCACCACGTGCCCACCGACTGCCGTGCCCAGAGTCCGCGATGGATGGACCGACAGTGGCTGTACAGTGGGCAGACCCAGAGGAGCTGTCTGGGGGCTCAGGGCAGGCAGGGGTCGTTCGGGAAAACCAGGCTCCCTGTGCAGCAGGGACAGCCTCTGTGCACTCCAGCCCCTCCCAGCTCAGGCCCTTCCATCCCCTTTCTGGCTCGCCGTGTGCTGACAGGAGCAGGTTGTCCACCAGAGAGAGAGGGTCTCTGTTCTCTCCTGTGTCGTTTTGCCCCTTCATCTTGTGTCAGGTCAGCTGTCCAGGGTGGCTGTGTTCAGTGGCTGAGGGGTGAGAAAGCTGCGGCTCAAGGACAGACCCTGCTCTTCCCAGAGCCCACTAGGGAGCTCAGCACAGCTGACGTGTCCTACTAGTAGCTTGGGCACACAGGGCCCCATCTAGGTGACATGGCACCAGAGAGCCACGTTGACAGGGATCAGTCTCCCTGAGCCCAGAGCTGGCATACAGCAGAGCCAGGGCTAGGTCCCCAAGATTGTCAGAGGCAAAGCCCTGGGCTCCAAATTCTATTCAGATTCAGTTCTTCACTGATGATGAGGCTCTGGGAGGAGAGCCCTACAGCCAGGCAGGCAGCGTGCAGGGCGGCTCCTGGTGTTTCAGCCAATCCTGCTTGCAGGGTGGGTGTGCAGGGCCTGGGTGCGGTGCCGACTGCCTCAGGCTCACGTCCACTGTTCTGTTGCAGGCACCAAGCCCTTCCTCAGGTCGGTGCACCACTGCGTGACCTCCAGGCTGCCACAGCTCCCGGACAAGCGCTCAGTTACCACCTTGCTCAACACCTGTGCCCGGAGCACCCACCAGGCCTGCCTCCCGGCTACCTAGCCAGGACTGCAGGGATGGCCCGCAGCCTCATCGGGGCCAAGGACACACGCCTCCTGTCAGACACTTCTAGGTGTTGGCTTCCATGGAGAGCCTGGAGTTAGGTTAACTTTCCTCCTTTTCTCTTCTGCCTTGGGGATCTGCCAAGTGAAATCCCACACTTGCACAGACTGAGACGGGCGCGGTGGAGCGGGCTGCCTGCAGGGCGATGGCCGTCGTCTTGGAGAAGGTGTTCCATGTGACTTCCTCCACAAAGCCGGACACGGTCCCCAGCCACCGTCCTCGGGCTGCTCTCACCGCGGCCTGTCCAGGATCCGGGTCTGTCTCAGCAGCATCAGGGTGCGCTCAGGGTGTTAGAGCGTCTTGTGTGTGCTCGACACACCCCTGCTCCTTTCTATAGGAGAACACAGAGGACATAGGAAGCCCTTCAAACACACATGGGATTCTCTGCTCACAGTTTGGGGTTCAGGCTGCACTGCTTTGGGCAAGTGGGGCACCCCCTGGAGAAGCCCCTGAGTCCAGGGCACAGGCTGCCTGTCGGAGGCAGGGCTGGCCAATGGCTGCTGCCAGCTCCCTGGCACCAGCTGGGCTTCGGCCCTTGTGGCAATTCCTGCTGGGCACTGTGGGCCCCCAGGGAGCAGGGCCATCAGGGATCGTGCTGCCAGCACCCCTGTGCCACTTGTGTAAGGGCCGTGTCCCCATTGTGATGGATGAAGAGCGAGGCCCTCAGGACCCGCGTCCTCAGAACACCACGTGCTGCACCACCCAGAGAGAGCCTGGCAGTGGGCGGGGCCCCCATGCAGCGAGTGCCTCCCTGTGTTGCCCGCTCACCTGGGCACCGGCCAGCAGCCCTTTGGTGATCAGGTCCTCCCTTTTTATGCGAACTACCCCATCATCTGTGATTGTTATAATCTTGTGACTCCTGTGTGTGTCAGGAGTTGTCACTGTGTCCCCCTCTCCATGAACCTGGGCCTGCTGTCCTGTCAGGATGCTGTCAGCCTTGGGGCCGGCACTGTCCACTCTGGCCCCGAGCCTCAGCTCTCCTTTCTAACACACCATCCCATTCCTTGGCCTGGTTCATCCCCCAGCTTCCTGGCAAAGTTCCTGCTCCCTGAAGCAGGGAGAGGCTGAGATTAAAGCCAAGGAAGTGGGGCCATGGGCTTGGGAAGACTGTGGCTGGGTGAGGGTGGGCGCTAAGCTGGCCACCCCACTCCCGACGACATGGCTGTGCTGTGGTGGAAGGGGTGGTGCGGGCATGTCCACACTGTTCTGGAGACGGCTCTCCAAGGAGGAGGCCCGCCTGGCTGGACCTCTTTGTGGTGCTGTGTCAGGGCAGGAGAGGACGGCCTCTCGCCCCCAGGAGCGTGGAGTCTGGGCAGGAGACCAGAGTGATCATGTGTTTGGAACGCAGCTCCAGCCCAGCCAGGGGACCAGAAATGCCCTCCTACCTCCAGGGAGGATGTGCACGGCTCTGCCAATGCGCCTCTCCCAGGGCCGCTGGCAGGTCCCAGGATGAGCAAGACTGGGCTGCCCAGGCAGGTCTCTGCAGAGAGCAGGGGCTGGGCTAGGAGCCAGGGGCTGGGAATGGGAAGGGACACGACGCCTGATAGCCAGTGAGGAACCAGGCATACAACTTGGAAGTAAAGAAGCTTTATTTTCAGTTTCAACAGGTAAAGCGATACCTACTTCATCATGTGCTTTTTATGTAAATGCTAAATAGCAAAATAACAGAAAATAAATGGTTAGTTTAGAGATCAAGTACTTTATCTATTTTAAGTGTCATCTATCTTGGAATTCAGCCAGGCCTAAAAGTAGTGAAGTACCAGGAAATGCTATAGAGAACCAGTCTCCAGCTGCAGGTCGGTGGGCCTGGCACTGACCAGATGTGGGAGGCTCAAAGCACTGAGCGGCGCAGGCGCCGTGTCTGCATTGCTTTCAGCCTCTTCTGCCTCTCGGCAAAGTTGTTCTTCGGGGTCTGCTTCAGGGCAGGCAGGACGGCACGCTGCGCCACAGGGGGGCTCAGAAGCAGGCTGGGGGCGGGTACAGGGACTGTCACTGTGGGCATCCCTGGGAGTGGAGTGGTGGTGGAGTGGGGCCTGCATGGCCCTCACCGGGACCTAGAGAGGCCTCTGCGTGCTCTGCTTCTGCACCGCCACCGTCCCTTCCCCACTCCCTCCCTGGGGCCCAGGCTGCAGGGCTGCCCCACTGTCCCCATGCCCATGGGACTCACCATTTCTTCGAGAGGCCCTTAGTGGAGACCTTAGGAAAATGCATGGCTTCCTGGTCCCTGGGTGAAGGAAGAGTCCGCAGTGAGCTGTGGACAGGTGCCCGGGGGTGGGGCAGGGGTGCACCAGGCACTCACCTGGGAGAGCTGGACCCAGCCTCCTCTGGGGCCGCCTGGGGCCTCTGGCTCCTTTCCAGGAGGGACCTGAGGTGCTGCAGCTGAAAGGCAGGGGCAGGGGCGTGGTGGGGCCTGTGGCAGAGCCAGACCGCGCAGGGCCAACCCTACCACCCAGGGCCTCACCTCCTGGGTCTGCAGGAGGTTGGTGTTCCACAGTTCGCGGATGAGCACTTCGCACTGCTTCAGTGTGGTGGGTTTTCGCAGGTGAAGGGGCAGGCTCATTGGGGGGTGTGCCCCCGCCCCCATCATCTGCCTGCCCTGGTGCTGGCTGCTCCCCATACAGGCCGCGCCTGCGGTAGAGGCCTCTGCTTTCTCCTTTCTGAAAGAGTCATTGCAACAGCCAGAGGTGACCTGCCCACGTGTGTCTAACCACTCCCCCAGCGTACCTCCCCAGGCAGCGTCCAGGCCCATGTGGGGAAGAGGGCCTGGTTCCCTTCTCCCACTCGGCAGGGTGCTCTGGGCACCAGGTGGGGGTCTCTGGGACTGCGGCCTGTCCCTTTCTCCCCTCTGAAGGTGCCCTAAGGGTCAGATGGGCTTCAGTGGGTAACCAGCTAGCTGCCAGGCTGCTCTTGGTCGTGACCCCACACCCAGCGGGGCATCTTGCTCCAGGCCTGGTCTCGGGCTGTGCAGAGACGCAGGAGCCTGTCCTGCTGGTTGCGCTGCTAAAGTGTGCACTCTAGCATCCCAGGGCGGTCCCAGAAACTCAGGGATCATCAGAACCTGGTCCTGCTCTGTCCTGCTGGCCTAGTGCCCTCCAAAGGCAGGCTGTGGCCAAGGGGCAGCAGGAGCGCAACTCACTTTTCTTGGTGAGAACATTACTTTTCTCTGAGAAAGTGGTTTGGCGGCTGCTACTGGCCCCTCTTGTGGGCTCAGGTCAGCACAGGACCGCCGGGGGAGGGAGGAAGACAGCGCCCACCGATGGGTACAGCGTGGCCGCCATCCGCTGTCATGAGTCCTGGAGACAGGCCCCTGGAGCTAGGGGCAGAGCAGCTGGCTGACTGCAGGGCGCGAGCCTCATAAATGTAGTCACGGGGCCCTTCGGGTGCAGGCAAGCCTTACCTGGCCTGCCCTTGCACCCCCGAACACCCAAGCCTTACCTGGCCTGCCCTTGCACCCCCGAACACCCAAGCCTTACCTGGCCTGCCCCTGCACCCCAGGAACCTTGTCTAGCTTGCTGTTGTGAAGTAGGGGCTCCTCTTCCAGGTCTGCCTTCTGGGGGGCGTCAGCTTTCGAATCTTGCTTGTTGAAGGAGCCGGGCTGGGGCCTGGCCTGGCCTTGAGAGTTGGCTGCAAGTCAGACCCTACAAGGCCGGTCACTGCAGGCACCAACAGTCACTGCCCAAGTTTTCCAGGATCAGCTGTGTGTACCCAAGAAGCCCCTGCCCCTGCCTCAGTTTCCTCCTCTGTAAAGGGAGCCTGCCTTGGACGGTGCTGGGGGGAATCAATGAGCTGCTGAGGGTGAAGCCCATGGGTGGTGCCTGTGAACACTAGAACAACCAAGATAGTGGAGGCTGGCCCCATTTTGGGTAACATGAAACCGCACGAGAGGCTTGGGCCCAGCCTGCGTGGGTTTCCTCGGCAAGGACAAGGCCCATCTAGCGCCTGGGTTCATCTGGCCTCCAGCGGAGGCACAGTGGGGAAAAGAGGCTCTCTGCTCCCGGTTCACTTTGCAGAAGGTGCCATGAGCCCAGGGCTCTGTGGGCAGTGCCATCCTTCCTGTGTCCTGCCTTCTTGTGGCAGGAATACAGCCAAGCAGGGCTCCTGCTGGGCAGCCAGGGTACATCCTCCCTAGAAGGCCACCCGGGGAAGCCCCTCCGGCCTGCCTGCTGCCTCGCCTGGGGTGCCTGCCGTGAGGCCTTACTGCCCTGTGTCTGGCCCCCGGTCCTGCCCACCCCCGCTTAATCCCCTCCTGGTGGCTTCAACTCGCAGGGCTCTTTTCCGCTGCCCCTTCACCCCCAAATCCTTGAGCTTGGCCCAGCAGAGGGGGCCTGGGCAGCACCCCTAGTGGCCACCCAGGCTGGGGTCCCCGTGGGACACTCACCCCTGTGAGCGCGTGGACGCCAGCCTGCTCACCTGAGTTAGAGATGGACTTGACAGACGGGAAGCTGGACGTGGAGAGGCTGTCTGCAGGAGAGCACAGCGTCGGTGCTGCCACCCGCAAGACGCCCGTGCTTGCCTCCTGGCCTGTGTGTCCGTGAGGGGCCCTCCTTCAGCCTGGCAGGGCTGTGTCCTCCCGGCTCTACCCACACTCCACAGACGCAGACCCAGCACGCACCCAAGGGAGCAGAGGCCCCGGAAAGGTGGTTTCCTGAGGGGCCGTCTGGAAAGCCGGAGGGCTTGGGACACATGGAACAGCAGGTCCCGAGGGAGAGCATGGCCTCTTCCTGTGTCCCCTTCCTGTGTCCCGTCACGGCCCCCGGCACCACAGGGCTGAGGCTGCTGGCTGGGCCGCACTTTGCCCAGAACAGCTCACTGGAGTTGCTGCAGCGGCTAGGGAAGGGCCCTCCCTCGGCCCCATTCTCCGTGTCTGCCTGGGAAGGGGGAGCCCTAGGCACTGCCCCAGCTGTGATGTTCCCAGGCTGGTTCCATCCACCAGTCACATGTCCTGGTGTCATCCCCGGTCCCAAAAATAACCAGGAGTGTGCTCGAGACCACAACCCAGAATCCTGGGCTGGGTGGGGCCACTGTTGGGATGGGAAGTGCCTTGGACAAGTGGCAAGGAAACAGGACTCTGCTTCCTCCCTTTGTCCCCATGGTTGCTGCCCAGGCGGCAGGAAGGGATCCCTGGATGGAGTGTGTCCAGAGCCCCTCCCACAGGATGTCAGGACTCAGAGTCACAGGACTGGAAATCCTGGGCCTGGCCACAGCAGCAATCTGAGCTAAAGACCTAGCAGGGCAAGGGCTGTCTCAGGGGGTCCCTCCCATTTCAGCTCTGCTTGGAGGAGGGAGGGTCTGGAGTGCACCCTGTGCCCACTCCCCACTGCGATGATCTCAGGCCCTGGGCTTACTGAGAGCAGCACGAGCTGTGTTTGGCTGCATAACACCATCCAGCCACGGCTAGAGGTAGCGGCATCTGTCCAGGTACCCCAGAACCTGTCCCCACTGGGTTGGCATACAGGGGCAAGTGCAGCCAGGTGGGCAAGGACAGTCTGCAGGCACTTCCCTGGGTGGCAGGAGCATCCCCTCAGGCACTGAAGGGCCCAGTTCTCACCTTTCTTCTGTGATGTCTGATTCATTATGAGCTTGTAATGGAGATCTGGAAGCAAGCACAGGCTCTGCTCAGTGCTTGTGAAACCACAGCCGTTCTGAGAACAGCCTGGCCTCGCCGCTGAGCCTGCAGAGTCCTGGCTCCCCACTGGCTGGCTGGGCCCTGCCCCATGGGTCCCACGCTCCACCACACCTTTGCCGTGGGCATCAGGCCAGGAATGCCCCTGCCTGTTCCCGGCAGAGTCCACCCGGCATACCCGCCTCATCCATCTGAGATGACTGGAGGGCATCAACACAGCAGGCAGGGCCTGGGCTTTAGGGGTACAGAAGTGAATTCCAGAACCCCTGACCCTGGCGGGGTCATGATCCTGTGGGCATCAGGGACTGGGGGGGAAGCTCAAGAAGACATGAGGAAGAGGGGTCCTCAGGCTCAAGAAGACACGGGGAAGAGGGGTCCTCAGGCTCAAGAAGACACGGGGAAGAGGGGTCCTCAGGCTCAAGAAGACACGGGGAAGAGGGGTCCTCAGGCTCAAGAAGACACGGGGAAGAGGGGTCCTCAGGCTCAAGAAGACACGGGGAAGAGGGGTCCTCAGGCTCAAGAAGACACGGGGAAGAGGGGTCCTCAGGCTCAAGAAGACATGGGGAAGAGGGGTCCTCAGGCTCAAGAAGACATGGGGAAGAGGGGTCCTCAGGCTCAAGAAGACATGGGGAAGGGGGTCCTCAGGCTCAAGAAGACATGGGGAAGAGGGGTCCTCAGGCTCAAGAAGACATGGGGAAGAGGGGTCCTCAGGCTCAAGAAGACATGGGGAAGGGGGGTCCTCAGGCTCAAGAAGACATGGGGAAGGGGGGTCCTCAGGCTCAAGAAGACATGGGGAAGGGGGGTCCTCAGGCTCAAGAAGACATGGGGAAGAGGGGTCCTGACAAAACAGACGCCTGGTGATGGGACACTTGGCACTCAGGTGAAGCAGCACTAGGGAGCGGAGCGGGAGAGGCAGCTGCGGGCACTACTGCCCTTGCTGGAGCCCTCCTGAAGCAGAAGCGAGGAGCGAAGCCACATCCTGGCAGACCCTCGTTCTGCTGGGGGAGTGGGTGGGGTGGACGGGGGGGGGGGTGGTCCATGGGGGTGAGGAGCTGCTAAGGGTGCAGTTGGGAAGGCCTAGCCCGAGGACAGTGTGGGCACAGGCGAAGCGGTGGGGGGCATGCCCGCTCCTGATCTGATGTGTTTAGCTGGAGGAAATTCACTGAGCTGCGCACTCACACTTGGGCACGTTTCCCAAGTTTTTGTTTGTTTTTGTTTTGTGTTTTGTTTTTTTGAGACGGAGTCTCGCTCTGTCGCCCAGGCTGGAGTGCAGTGGCGCGATCTCGGCTCACTGCAACCTCCGCCTCCCGGGTTCACGCCATTCTCCTGCCTCAGCCTCCCGAGTAGCTGGGACTACAGGTGCTGCCACCTCGCCTGGCTAATTTTTTGTATTTTTTTAGTAGAGACGGGGTTTCACCGTGTTTGCCAGGATGGTCTCGGTCTCCTGACCTCGTGATCCACCCGCCTCGACCTCCCAAAGTGCTGGGATTAAGGCCTGAGCCACCGCGCCCAGCCCCCTCTATAAAGTTTTTAACAGGTGGGTCTGACCCTGCCTGGAGAGAAGAGGACTGGCTGAGTCAGCAGCTGAAATGATGCTGCCCCAGGAGACAGGCGGACAGGGTCGGCACTGCCCAGGGCCACGCGGGTCTCCCTCCGGGAGGAGGGGACAGCTCGGCATGGCAGGACCCGGGGCGGTCTTGCTGTCCTGTGATCCCCCGAGCCCGGGCGTGTGCTGGAGTCTGTCCTGTGTCCCCCCGAGCCCGGGCATGTGCTGGAGTCTGTCCTGTGTCTCCCCGAGCCCGGACCTGTGCTGGGGTCTGTCCCGTGTCCCTGAGCCCAGGCGTGTGCTGGAGTCTGTCCCGTGTCCCCGAGCCCGGGCGTGTGCTGGAGTCTGTCCCATGTCCCGGAGCCCGGGCGTGTGCTGGAGTCTGTCGTGTGTCCCCGAGCCCGGGCGTGTGCTGGAGTCTGTCGTGTGTCCCCGAGCCCGGGCGTGTGCTGGAGTCTGTCGTGTGTCCCCGAGCCCGGGCGTGTGCTGGAGTCTGTCGTGTGTCCCCGAGCCCGGGCGTGTGCTGGAGTCTGTCGTGTCCCCCCGAGCCCTGGCGTGTGCTGGAGTCTGTCCTGTGTCCCCGAGCCCGGGCGTGTGCTGGAGACTGTCCTGTGTCCCCCTGAACCCGGGCGTGTGCTGGAGTCTGTCCCGTGTCCCCAAGCCCGGGCGTGTGCTGGAGACTGTCCTGTGTCCCCGAGCCCGGGCCTGTGCTGGAGTCTGTCCCGTGCCCCCCCGAACCCGGGCGTGTGCTGGAGTCTGTCCTGTGTCCCCGAGCCCGGACCTGTGCTGGAGTCTGTCCCGTGTGTCCCCGAGCCCGGACCTGTGCTGGAGTCTGTCCCGTGTCCCCCCGAACCCGGGCGTGTGCTGGAGTCTGTCCTGTGTCCCCAAGCCCGGGCGTGTGCTGGAGACTGTCCCGTGTCCCCGAGCCCGGGCGTGTGCTGGAGTCTTTCCCGTGTCCCCCCGAACCCGGGCGTGTGCTGGAGTCTGTCCCGTGTCCCCGAGCCCAGGCCTGTGCTGGAGTCTGTCCCGTGTCCCCGAGCCCAGGCCTGTGCTGGAGTCTGTCCCGTGTCCCCGAGCCCGGGCGTGTGCTGGAGTCTGTCCCGTGTCCCCCCGAACCCGGGCGTGTGCTGGAGTCTGTCCCGTGTCCCCGAGCCCGGGCGTGTGCTGGAGTCTGTCCCGTGTCCCCGAGCCCGGGCCTGTGCTGGAGTCTGTCCTGTGTCCCCCGAGCCCGGGCGTGTGCTGGAGTCCTGTGTCCCCCGGAGCCCGGGCGTGTGCTGGAGACTGCCTTGTCCCCCGGAGCCCGGGCGTGTGCTGGAGTCTGTCCCGTGTCCCCCCGAACCCGGGCGTGTGCTGGAGTCTGTCCCGTGTCCCCGAGCCCGGGCGTGTGCTGGAGTCTGTCCCGTGTCCCCGAGCCCGGGCGTGTGCTGGAGTCTGTCCCGTGTCCCCCGAGCCCGGGCGTGTGCTGGAGTCTGTCCCGTGTCCCCCGGAGCCCGGGCGTGTGCTGGAGACTGTCCTTGTCCCGGAGCCCGGGCGTGTGCTGGAGTCTGTCCCGTGTCCCCGAGCCCGGGCCTGTGCTGGAGTCTGTCCCGTGTCCCCCGAGCCCGGGCGTGTGCTGGAGTCTGTCCCGTGTCCCCCGAGCCCGGGCGTGTGCTGGAGTCTGTCCCGTGTCCCCCGGAGCCCGGGCGTGTGCTGGAGACTGTCCTTGTCCCGGAGCCCGGGCGTGTGCTGGAGTCTGTCCCGTGTCCCCGAGCCCGGGCCTGTGCTGGAGTCTGTCCCGTGTCCCCGAGCCCGGGCCTGTGCTGGAGTCTGTCCCGTGTCCCCGAGCCCGGGCGTGTGCTGCAGTCTGTCCCGTGTCCCCGAGCCCGGGCCTGTGCTGCAGTCTGTCCCGTGTCCCCGAGCCCGGGCCTGTGCTGGAGTCTGTCCCGTGTCCCCGAGCCCGGGCCTGTGCTGGGGTCTGTCCCGTGTCCCCGATCCCGGACCTGTGCTGGGGTCTGTCCCGTGTCCCCGAGCCCGGGCGTGTGCTGGAGTCTGTCCCGTGTCCCCGAGCCCGGGCGTGTGCTGGAATCTGTCCCGTGTCCCCGAGCCCGGGCCTGTGCTGGAGTCTGTCCTGTGTCCCCCGAGCCCGGGCGTGTGCTGGAGTCCTGTGTCCCCCGGAGCCCGGGCGTGTTCTGGAGACTGTCCTTGTCCCCGAGCCCGGGCGTGTGCTGGAGTCTGTCCCGTGTCCCCGAGCCCAGGCCTGTGCTGGAGTCTGTCCCGTGTCCCCGAGCCCAGGCCTGTGCTGGAGTCTGTCCCGTGTCCCCGAGCCCGGGCGTGTGCTGGAGTCTGTCCCGTGTCCCCCGGAGCCCGGGCGTGTGCTGGAGACTGTCCTTGTCCCCGAGCCCGGGCCTGTGCTGGAGTCTGTCCCGTGTCCCCGAGCCCGGGCGTGTGCTGGAGTCTGTCCCGTGTCCCCGAGCCCGGGCGTGTGCTGGAGTCTGTCCCGTGTCCCCGAGCCCGGGCCTGTGCTGGAGTGTGTCCCGTGTCCCCGAGCCTGGGCCTGTGCTGGAGTCTGTCCCGTGTCCCCCGTAGCCCGGGCGTGTGCTGGAGTCTGTCCCGTGTCCCCCGAGCCCGGGCGTGTGCTGGAGTCTGTCCCGTGTCCCCGAGCCCGGGCCTGTGCTGGAGTCTGTCCCGTGTCCCCGAGCCCGGACCTGTGCTGGAGTCTGTCCCGTGTCCCCGAGCCCGGACCTGTGCTGGGGTCTGTCCCGTGTCCCCGAGCCCGGGCGTGTGCTGGGGTCTGTCCCGTGTCCCCGAGCCCGGGCCTGTGCTGGGGTCTGTCCCGTGTCCCCGAGCCCGGACCTGTGCTGGGGTCTGTCCCGTGTCCCCGAGCCCGGACCTGTGCTGGGGTCTGTCCCGTGTCCCCGAGCCCGGGCCTGTGCTGGAGTTCACGGCTGTGTTTCTGCACTGCGGGGGCGGCGGCGTTCGGGGTGCTGGGGAGGAAGCGCTGGCCTGGGTCCTGCCCGGCTCACCCTTGTTCTCCCGCTTCAGGTGCTCGATCTCCTCGTGGAGCTTGGCCAGCATCTCCGAGTGCTGCTGCTGCAGGAACTGCAGGCTCTTCTCCAGGTCCAGGTTCCGCTTCTGCGGGTCGCTGGGCCGGAGCTGCGGGCTCTGCGGCCTCCCGGACTGGACGCCCACGGAGGGGCGCTGGCGCCGGCGCCGGGAGCCCGGGGTGGGCGAGCTGGGGGGGCGCGTCCCCGCCACCACCCCCGCAACGCTCATCTCGCCATCGCCGGGACCTTCCCGCGGCCGCTGCACCCGGCTTGGCCCGGCAGCCCCGCCGGGCGCCGTCACCGTGGAAACCGCGCGGCGGCGGACGAGGCGGTTGGCGTGGGCGGGGCCTTGGCTGCTCCTCCCGGCTGAGGAGCGACTTCCGCGGCGTCCGGCCCGGCGGGGGCGCGCCCGTAACCCCCGAGCTTGGGGAGGCCGAGGCGGACGGATCACTTGAGGTCGGGAGTTCGTGACCAGCCTGACCAACATGGCGAAACCTCGACGCTACTAAACATACAAAATTTAGCGGGGTGGAGGCGGCGCCCGCAATCCCCGCTGCTCGGGAGGCTGGGGCAGGAGAGTCGCGTGCACCGGGAGGCAGAGGTTGCAGTGAGCCGGGATCGGTGCGCAGCCCTCCAACCTGGAAGCAGAGCGAGACTCTGTCTAAAAATAATTAAGCAAATAATAATAAAAAAAAGGCACCCAGGCATCCTTTCCAGCCTGGATGGAAAGTGAGACCCCGTCTCTGTAAAAATTAAAAGAAAAAAAAAACCGGGCAAGGTGGCTGGCCCCTGTAGTCTCAACTACTCGGGAGGCTGAGGCGGGAGGATCGCTGGAACCCCGGAGGTGGAGGCTGCAGTGAGCTATGATGGCACCACTGAACTCCAGCCTAGGCGACAGAGTGAGATGCTGCCTAAAAATAAGAGGCCGGGCACGGTGGCTCACGCCTGTAATCCCCGCTCCTCGGGAGGCTGAGGCAGGAGAATCACTTGAACCTGGGAGGCGCAGGTTGCAGTGAGCCAAGATTGCGCCATTGCACTCCGGCCTGGGCGGCAGGGTGAGACTCTGTCTCACAATAAATTAATTAAATTAATTAAAAAATAATAAAAATAAAAAGAAATACGTCTTTTTTTTTTTTTTTTTTTTTAACAAGGCCTGCCCTCAAAAAAAAAAAAAAAAAAAAAACACAGCCAGGCCAATCGTGATTTTACCAGATACCAACAAACCTGGAGGAAGAGAACATAACCTAACCCCAGCCTGCTCTGGCTCCCCTTTCCCACATCTTACTGCCACATCGACAGGGCTCCTGTATAATAACGGGATACAAGCGAAAGAACTGCTCATCTCAGAGCTTGAGAAATCTCTAGGAAACCCTAAAGACAACAGGGAGACAAAAACTAAGACACCAGAGATTTAAGCCTCTGACACCTACAGTTAACAAACAACACACATGGCACAACCCCTAACCAGACCAACATAAAACTTCACACAGAAAGTCCATTTGCCCCTTCCTGGTTCAGCATGACCAGCCCTCAACAAAAACTTGTAAGGCATAATAAAAAACAAAAAACACAGTTTGAAGACACAGCAAACATCAGAGCCAGACTTAAATATGGCAGAGATGTTGGAATTATCAGACCAAGAAATGGAATACAACTATTATTCATATGCTAAGGGCTTTAATGGAAAAAAGTGGACAACATGACATTACAGACTGATAATGGGAACAGTAGAGGTAGACACTCTAAGAAATAATCTAAAGAAAATGTGAAGGCCAGGCATAGTGGCTCATGTCTGTATCCCAGCACTTTGGGAGGCCGAGTTGGGCAGATCATTTGAGGTTAGGAGGTCAAGACCAGCCTGGCCAACATGGTGAAATCCCATCTCTACTAAAAAATACAAAAATTAGCTAGTGTAGTGGCATGCACCTGTAATTCCAGCTACTTGGGAGGCTGAGGTGGGAGGATCACTTGAACCCAGGAGGTGGAGGTTGCAGTGAGCCGAGATCATGCCACTGCCCTCAAGCTTACGCAACAGAGTAAGACTCCGTCTCAAAAAAAGAAAATAAAAGAAAGAAAATGCATGAAGTTGGCTGGGCACAATGGCTCACACCTCTAATCCCAACACTTTGGGAGGCCAAGGTGGGCAACTCACTTGAGGTCAGGAGTTCAAGACCAGTCTGGGCAACATGGTGAAAACCCATCTCTACTAAAAATACAAAAATTAGTGGGAGGCCGAGGCGGGTGCATCACAAGGTCAGGAGATCGACATCATCCTGGCTAACATGGTGAAACCCAGTCTCTACTAAAAATACAAAAAATTAGCCAGGCGTGGTGGTGGGCACCTGTGGTCCCAGTTACTTGGGAAACTGAGGCAGGAGAATGGCGTGAACCCGGGAGGCAGAGCTTGCAGTGAGCCGAGATCATGCCACTGCACTCCAGCCTGGGCAACAGAGTGAGACTCCCATTTAAAAAAAAAAAAAAAAAAAAAAAAAATTAGCCAGGCATGGTGGTACATGTCTGTAATCCCAGCTACTCAGGAGGCCGAGGCCAAAGAATTACTTGAACCTAGGAGGTGAAGCAAGCTGAGATCCTGCCACTACACTCCATCCCAAGCAACAGAGTGAGACTCTGTCTCAATAAACAAAAAGAAAATGTAAGAAGTCAAAAACACAACAGAAATGAAGTCAGGTGCATGGCTCATGCCCGTAATCCCAGCACTTTGAGAGGCCAAAGCAGAAGGATCTCTTGAGCCTGAGAGTTGGAGACCATCCTGGGCAATATAGCCAGACCCTGTCTCCACAAAAAACTAAAAAATTTGCCTGCATGGTGGTGCACACCTGCAGTCCCACCTACTCAGAAGGCTGAGACTGCAGTGAGCCATGATTGCACCACTGCACTCCAGCTTGGGCAACAGAGAGACCCTGCCTCAAAAAAAGAAGGAAAATGATATAGGAAATTTGGATCTAAAGAAAGGGAAGTGCATTAGAGAAGAAATAAATGAAGATAAAACATAATCTTGTTCTTATTTTTAACAGATGACAGGGTGTTCAAAATAATTATAGCAACATGTATTCAGTAATTATGGCTTATTGATAGTGGAATGAATGGCAGCAATATTATTGCTGGGAGTGAGGATCTCCTGAGTGGAGAGAAAGTCATCCAGGCAGGAGTGCAGTGGCACGATTATAGCTCACTTGCAGCTTGAAACTCCTGAACTCAAGCCATCCTCCTGCCTCAGCTTCCCTAGTAACTGGGATTACAGGCACACACCACGATGCCTGGCTAATTTTTTTTTTTTTTTTTTTTGTCTTGCTATGTTGCCCAGACTGTTCTCAAACTGCTGGGCTGAGGCAGTCTTCCTGCCTCAGCCTCCCAAAGTGTTGAAATTACAGGTATGAGCCACTGTGCCTGATGTATGGTTGCTTTTGAATGTCCTAGTCCTAAACATCTGGTTCCCAAGGAGAAAAGAAAAATGAAGGCAGGAGGAGGTGCTGATCCATAAAAACCTCCTGGAAGGTGTGTCCCCAGGGAGGGGGTGAGGGTTGACGGGGGAGGTTGCAAACATAGCCGTGGAGATTGCAGCAGTGGCTGCCTGCCTCTGTCTGCATTTTCTCTTTTTTTTTTTTTTTTTTGAGACGGAGTCTCGCTCTGTCGCCCAGGCTGGAGTGCAGTGGCCGGATCTCAGCTCACTGCAAGCTGTGCCTCCCGGGTTCACGCTATTCTCCTGCCTCAGCCTCCCGAGTAGCTGGGACTACAGGCGCCTGCCACAACGCCTGGCTAATTTTTTGTATTTTTAGTAGAGACAGGGTTTCACCGTGTTAGCCAGGATGGTCTTGATCTCCTGACCTCGTGATCCGCCCGTCTTGGCCTCCCAAAGGGCTGAGATTACAGGCATGTGCCACCGCGCCCGGCCTTTGTCTGCATTTTCACAATCAAAAGCAACCATCATCAATCAGAGCACAGATCCCCAGGATTTGGAGGATGGGACTCCTATTGCCCGCTCTGGTTCCTGCAAGCTACAGGGAAGCTGCTCCAGAAATGCACACATGGCTGCTTGCACCACCAACTTAAATGCTAATTTCTTCTGAAAACACCCTTCCAGACCTGCCAGGAAATACTGTGTAACCAGATACGTGTGCATCCAGTGGCCCAGACAAGTTGACATACAGAATTAACCATCACAAGTCCACCCCTTGTCAACCTGGCACCCATACACATCTCCTTAAACCCTACTTACTCTCCAAATAAACACAGTAACCAAGTGTTATTGTGTTAGCAGTGGAAGGTGTCCGAGTTAATGATGTTAGCAGTGGAAGGTGTCCAAGTTGCTGGCAGCGAATCCGATGGGTCTTCAGCAACGACAGTTCTTAGCTCCTCAGAAGAAGGAATTCGACTGAGGGGCATAAGGCAGAAAAAGAGACCGAAGCAAGTTTCAGAGCAGGAGTGGAAGTGTATTTTAAAAGGCTTTAAAACAGCAAAGAAAGGAAAGTACGCTTGGAAGAGACCTAAGTGGGCACATGAAGGTCAAGTGTTTAACCTTGATCCTAGGACTTTCTAGACTGGCCCCTTTCCCATGATCCTTCCCTTAGGGTGGGCTATCCGTATGTATAGTGCCCTCCTTACCCCTGGGAGGTGGGTCCTCGCAGTGTGTTTAGGAAACTGTATGCATGCCATCTGAGGGTTTTGGGTGGGGTGCCCCCAGAAGGTCATACTCCACCACTTTGTCTCCTAATGCACATGCCTGGGAAGTTGCTTCTCCCTGGAATCTGCATTCAATTAACACTTTAGTGAAATAGGTGTGGCCCATCAGGAAGTGGCCTCTCCCTGGCACCAGCTGCCAATTTTCACTTTTATTTTTTATTTATTTTTTAGAAGGAGTCTCTGCCACCCAGGCTGGAGTACAGTGGTGCAATCTCGGCTTACTGCAACCTCTGCATTCCAGGTTCAAGCGATTCTCCTGCCTCAGCCTCCCAAGTAACTGAGATTAGAGGTATGCGCCACACTAGCTAATTTTTCTATTTTTAGTAGAGATGGGATTTCACCATGTTGGCCAGGCTGGTCTCGAACTCCTGACGTCAAGTGATCTTCCTGCCTCAGCCTCCTAAAGTGCTGGGATTACAGGCGTGAGCCACTGCACCTGGCCAAAAGTAGGAATTCTTGACTGGGAAATAATTTGGTATGTTTTGGCACCTTGTGACTTGAGAAACTTACGTTAGGAATTCTGGTTTGGGGAGTCAAGGGAAGCTAGCTTAAATTTTACAGTGAAGGCTACATAAGAGTCCTCTCTCCAGTGTAGTGGCTCGCACCTGTAACCCCAGCACTTCAGGATACAGAGGCGGTCCATCACTTGAGCCCAGTTCAAGACCAGCCTGGCAACACAGTGAGACCCCGTCTCTACAAAAAAATTTAAAAATTAGCAGGGTGTGGTGGCGCATGCCTGTAGTCCTGGCTACCTGGGATGCTGAGGCAGAAGGACTGCCTTAGCCCAGGAGTTACAGGCTGCAGTGAGCCGTGACGGTGCGGTGCACTCCAGCCTGGGCAATATAGCAAGACTTTGTCTCCAATAGAGTTCTCGGCCAGGTGCGGTGGCTCACGCCTGTAATCCCAGCACTTTGGGAGGCCGAGGTGGGTGGATCACGAGGTCAGGAGATTGAGACAATCCTGGCTGACATGGTGAAACCCCATCTCTACTAAAAATACAAAAAATTAGCCAGGCGTGGTGGCGGGCGCCTGTAGTCCCAGCTACTCGGGGGGCTGAGGCAGGAGAATGGCGTGAACCCGGGAAGCGGAGCTTGCAGTGAGCTGAGATCATGCCACCGTACTCCAGCCTGGGTGACAGAGTGAGATACTCGGTTAAAAAAAAAAAAAAAAAAAGAGTTCTCTCTCATTTATATTGGTAATGTCAGGGTTATTGTTGAGAGCTGGCCTTTAGGGGATCTAACTTGCTCTTGGATGTCCAAGGGGAAAGGTATAGATTTCTCCTGACTGCACAGGGCCTCTGCTTGTGAGCTGCTTGCACAATCAGAATCTGACTTACCTCAGATCACAGGGGTGCTGGCATATCCTAGAGGTATAATGTGTTGGTCATGGAAGGGAGTGGGCCATGAATGGGCTCCAGGGAACAGCACTGCCTCGGGGCAAGGAGGACAATGCGGAGGTGCAGGGGGCAGGGGTGATGTCAGGACAGCCTGAAGCTGTGCTGTCAGAGGCTCCAGGCCACTTGGTCAGAGAAGCATCTGGATTTGGCCTGTTAGCAGGGGAGTGTGGCCCAATGGCAAAAAGTCCTAGGAGCTGAGGCGGCGGCGGCAGTTAGGGCAGACCACTCTGGAGGCATCCAGGGGTGGAGACGAGAATGTGCAGGCGCTCCTGCCTCCAGCCTGGTGTCCCTCCTCCTTGTGCCCCAGACAGAACTGCTTCCCAAGTTGCTCCAACTACAGGCCTTCCCTGGAAGTCCCCAAGTGCCTCCTGGCCGGGCCCCCCCAACTGCATTTTGCTTCTGCTCTCCTCCCAGCAGTCCCATTTTCTCTAGAGTGAAAGCTCTCGGCAAAATTTAAATCCCAATTTATTGGCGAGGTCCCTTCCCCCGACCTGGAAGTGGCTGGAACCTAGTTGCCTGCTGCTGTCCTCGCTCCCCAGGCAGGAGCCTCTGAGCACCAGCTGGCTTTGTGGCCATCACTGTCCAGGTCCCAGCCACCAAGACCCTACCCCTCACTCAGCTTTGCTGTTCTTGGTTCTCAATATGCTTTTGTCTGCACCCCCGCTCCTGGCCAGACAGTTCAGCCCCCAGCAACTCCCGCAATCCTCAGAGCTTCCGGAAGCCATAGACATGGCAGCACACTTTCCAGATGGTCAGCTTTTCTTTGAGAACAGGGTCTCACTCTGTCACCCAGGCTGGAGTATAGTGGTGTGATGAAGGCTCACTGCAGCCTTGACCTCCTGGGTCCTGACGATCCTCCCAACTGTGTCCCGAGTAGCTGGGACCACACATGTGAGCCACCATGCCTAACTTTTTGAATCTTTTGTAAAGACGCGGCAAAGTCACTGTGCCTCTGAGAGAGGATAGAACAGGAAGCCAGAGACCCAGGCCTGTGGACACTGCAGGGAGGGGCCGACAGGGTGCCCAGCAGCTGTGTCTGCAGCCCCCGTGTGCTCAGGGACTCTGTACAGGTGAACCTCCTGGAGACTGAGCCCAGGTGCCAGAAGACTCAGAAGCAAGGACAGGTTTATTCAGATCCATGGTCGAGTTACAAGCTTGATTTTTGGTCACAGGCCCTGAAATGCCATTATTCTCAGTTTACATCAAAATACAAAGCCCAACATTTACCATTTGAAAAACATTAAAGCAAACCCCCAAACTCCCACAGCAAAAACAAAGGGTCGGTTTGGAAATCGCCACTGAGATGCTGTTGTCCCTGGCGTGTCATCTGTGGGGTGAAGGAAGGTGAAGACCCCGTGCTGGTTTCTGTCAGAGAATCTGCAGTTGTCGTCATTTTGAATAGTTAAGTACCATCGAACGGCTGCCATGTCTTTGAGCGCTTGATGCTAGTGAAGCGACAATGCTTCTGACCGTCTTTGGCTGCAGAGCAGAAACGGGCAGAATCCGACCCCGTGGACCCAGCAGTGTCCACAACACCTGAGGACCAGCACCTCTGACAAGGCACAGGGGTCCGTGATGTTGGCCACTGCTCTGGGCGATGTGCTCGATGGCTTGGGGTCTGCGGTGAAGCACCTGGGCTCTGGGAGGGTCTTAGGCTCCTGAAACATAGAATTCTATGGCCCAGTCTTGGAACAGCTGGGAGAACATGAAGAATGCCCCTCACAGTGAAGAATCAGAGGAGAGCCACTCTCAATAGTTTTCTCATGACTCTAGAAACTTTGATTCTTCCCTGGAGTGGAGGCTGAGCCACCATCCTGGTCCCACACAGAGAGAGGCGGCGCCACAACCCGCTCTGTCCACCTCAAGGCCAGCCAGTCAGGAGGCCAGGCCCAGGCGGCTGTTGGCAGGCTGGCTCCCAAGCTTAGCGGCAGAGTACCCAAATGGGCGCTGGAAAAAGGCCCCAAGAACTGGCTGGGCTCTCGAGTCCTTGGCGGAGGGAGGCAGGGGCCGGCACTGAGCTCTGCACTGTCACAGAGCGTGGTTGTTGAGCCCTGGTAGCCACTCCTTTGCTGGGCCCCGCCTGCCTTCCCTTCGTGGTTGCGTTTCCTCTAGATGCCTCTGCGGCTGCAGGAACCCCGCTCCAGAAGCCTGAGGATGACCGTGTTCCCTCCTGGAGGGGCTTCCCAGGTCCTCTCAGGCCCAAGGGTGGGGCTGCGTGGCAAATCCCCCCAGCCTGCTCTGAAGGCAGCTGACATCCTCAGGGCTGGTGCAGCTTCCCCCGCTCGGTCAGCAGGGTCATGGCAGAGGCGTAGAGGACGTAGCCCAGGGTGAGCAGCAGCGTGCATGGGAGGGGCCCGACGCAGAACACAGAGGCCACGAAGAAGGCCAGCAGCAGCGAGACCAGCGTCCGGTAACTGCCCAGGAAGCGCAGGCTGAGCCTGGGGCCACGGGTGTGGCCGGCCACCTGCCTCCGCACCACGGGGCTCAGCAGGTGCCTGCTAGCCAGCCCGGGTTCTGTGAGGTGGTAGCGACAGAAGCTGCCGAGGAAGTCGTCCCGGGAACACAGAGCCACCATCTGTCCTGCAAACTGAAGCACAGAGGCATGGGGGTGTGGGGTGGTGGCACCACAGGCCTCAAGACAGCAGTGCCCCACCCACACCAGCCACCCCGGGACTGCACCCGGGGCAGGAGCATCCAGAACCCTCTCTGAAGAGGCCAGGCCGGTCTTCCTGCCCACTCACCCTGCGGTTGATGGCAGACGACAGCCTGAAGAGCGTGCGGACCAAGCTGGCAATCTCATAGCTGCGGATGGGCTGCAGCTCTGGGTCCCCCTGGTACTCAATTTCAAACCTTCGCAGCCCATTGATGATCTAGAAAGCCAGGCCATAGAGACGGGTCAGAAAACACAGCCCCACATACAACTCAGAAGAGCCTGATGGCCTCTGCTCACGAGGGAGGAGGGAGCTAGGGATGGGGCAGGGCCCAGCCCATGCTCCTCTGAGACACGGGCCTCTCACCTGGTACCGCCCCAGGGGCGTGAGGATGAGTCCGTCCTCACCCACAATGCAGTCGGGAAGCTGCTTTTTTCCGTTCTCATCCTGGGTGGTGCCCAAGGCGAGCGTGAACTGCCTGAGCTGTGCTTCGCTGAGCTGCCAGAGAGAAGTGCCTCTGCCCTCAGCATCAAGATGAAGGGAGGGGACCAGTCTTCACCCCACCAGCCTACAACAGTGTCAACAAGGGGACCCAGATATGACGCTCGAGGTGTGGGCCTGCCTCCCACAACACTGGGTCCGTATGTGTGGGGCCTGGGACTGGTACGTGGCTGAGCACAGGCTGGGTGGAGAGGATCTTTCGGGGAAGGGGACCCTGAGGGCCGTGGGGCAGGTCCCATAGGTCGTACCCGGAATATCTGGCGCAGGTACTCCAGGGCCTTCTCCAGATATTCATCTGTCTTCCGGACGCTGTCTTGCCCCATCTCGTCCAGGTCGTTGGCTGGGTAGGAGCCGTTGGTGTCCATGGAGCTAAAGCCCAGCCATGAGAAGAAGGAGTGGCCAGCCGGGCTCTCCGCACACTGGTCTGAGATGGACTTGGCTGTGTGTTTGGCCTGTGTGATGAGCTGAGCGAGGCGTAGGACCTGCAAGGGAGGTGTGGGCAGGTCACCAGGTCACCAGCAGGACAGGCCTGTACTGCCACCCAGGCAGGCTGGCCGGGGGCCCCAAGAGCAATGCACAGCCAGACTGCTGAGCGTCGGGAGGAGCACCTTCCGCCAGAGGACTTTTAAAGACTAAAGGATGATCATCTAAATTTGAAATTTCCCAACAAACACTGCCTGCGTTATCAGGAAAAAATGAGACTTTACTAAAACGGGGGAAGGAGATATGGCGACAAATCTACACCCAGCCTCCCTCCTTCCTGCCAGATCACAGCACTTCCCCGGCTCTGCTCAGCCCCATGGCTCCAGGGGCCCTGAGGACAGGCACCGCTGGCCCACTCACCAGGGTGCGGGCTTCAGGTCCAAACATCGGGGTGTACTTGCAGTCCTGGCCCTCCAGGCTGTAGACGTGGTTCTTCACCTTGAAGGAGGCATCAGTGACTGCTGGTGGCCAGGGTGACAGGAAGCTCCCAGTGAATGTGGGGGCCGTGAAGAGTCGGTGCTGGCGGTGGGAGATGACCAGCTCTGGCTCCAGGAATAGCTGCTCACCTAGGAGACAAGAGACGGTCGAACCTGGCACCCACTTCCCGGGGGCAGAGTACCCGACTTAGAATTCTGGGGTGCCTCCGAGGTGTCTGGGGAGCCGTGACCCAGGGGTGTCCTCCTGAGGCCCTGCCTGGCAGCATCTCCCACAGAGTAGGTGGCTGAGGAGGGCAGGTGGCTCACAGAGCTCCCAGCACTGTCTGCAGGAGGTAAACAACAGCAGGAGGAACAGAAACCAACGCCCAACCCAGCCAGGATGAATGCATGGCAGAGTCCAGGCTCACCTCCTCAAGTGGCCACCACAAGTCGCCAGGGAGAAACGGCGGGGCCACAGGGCCGCAGCTTGGACCGTGCAGTCCCCCTCTGTGGGCACACCTGCCATCCTCCCCACGAGTGCCTGGTGGCTGCAGGGCAGGCAGGATCCACCTGGTTTCAGACTTCACCATACAGATGTGCCCCAGGAGTCTTTGCTAGGGCCCACTCTGGGCGTGTGGGTCCCTCTTAAAGACGGGTCGCCTCCAGCTAAGGGCCTGGCCCTGGTCTGGCTTGGTCGACGTTTACCAGGCTGGCCCAGGCTGACGACTTACCTTTCTGAATCATCTCAGCCAGGTTGGGCTGGGCAAAGACTTTGGCCACTCGGAACACCATGAGCGCGTGCTTGGGGCTGACCAGGTCTGTGCGGAGTGCGCGGTTCAGGAAGCCCACAAACAACTTGGTGTACATCAGTAGGTTCTCCTGGACAAAGGGCGCCCTGGGGACCGAGGTGGCAGGTCAGGGCCAGTCTTCCAACTGGAGGTGGGGACTGTGCTGGTCCATGTCGCTAATGCCCTTGCTCACCCTTGGGCTTTCAGACTCTCCCTGGCCAAGGTGACAAGCTGTCACAGATGACAACTCGGGGGGGATGGGCAGGCAGGGAGGGCAGGACAGAGGCAGGTAAGACCCAGGCCCTCTGAGGACACCACATCCTTAGCAAGGCTGAGGCCCCTTTCCAAGAGAACGGAAGCCACCATGGCAGAGGCCGGCCCAAAGCCTGAGGGGGCTGAGGGAGGATCCCCCAGAGGGTCCAAAGGGGAAGGCCTTGGGTGAGGGGAGGGGTCAGTGGCCATGTGAGGTGCCACAGAACCTGGGGGACTGCTGTAAGCATCAAGCAGGGGATGAGGGGAAGGCGGCCTCCCTCATTCCCTGCTTGATCACCACTGCTCTGCTCTGTGCTGATGAGAGTCAAGGGATGGTTTGGGGATGGCTGAACACTTGTCTGCGACAGAAGGGAGAGGGGACAGGGCAGGATGGGTCACCCACCGCTTCCATGAGAAACCAATTCTAGGGCCTAGCAAAGTTGAGTCTAGGAAGGGCTGGTCTGTGCTCCAGTCGGCAGGGGCTGGGAGAGGACTGCAGGCGGCCACGGGGGCCAGGGCCAGGCTGACCCCAGCACAGACCTCTGGCCTGGCCTCCACCCACCGGAGCCATATCCACCTGGGGGAGCCAGTGCCTGTCTGTGAGAGGGGCTGAGGCTCACCATTTCTCCGACACACACCGGGGCTGGGAGTCGCTGCCCAGAGCCTGCTTGTCAGGCGCATACCGCCATGGCTGCAGGTAGCTCAGCCACATCTCTAGGACCTGTGGGGGAGGTGTGTGCTGAGGGCTCAGTGGCTGGGGGCCAAATCCTCTGGTGGCCTGGAGCCCAAGTCCCGGGCGGCAGCTGGGTGGGACTGGCTCTTCCCACGTCGCCCAGAGGGCGCAGGAGAGACGTACACACCCCTGTGAGGTCTGGCTCTCTTGCTGGCCCTCCAGAAGCCAGGGTCATAGGTGGGCTTTTCCCAGCCCAAGGGGCACAGTGCTCCCTGGTCAGGTAAGGGTAGGAACCTGCCCTGCACCAGACAGGTGGGACAGCGCAGGGCTTTCCTGAGGGTTGGATTTGGAAACAAACAGAAAGAACAATGCGGCCCTCCAAGACCCCCTCCTTGCCAAGGCCTCTGTGAAAACACTTGCTCTCCTCCTTCATCTGCTCCAGAGGACCTCCCACCTCAGGGCACACAGAGGATACAGGCACATGTGTGACGGGGCCAAAACTCACAGCTCTGAACGATGCGTCCAGGGGCCAGTGGCCAAAGCAATGCTGCAGGAATAGGTAGAGTTTCTGCTGGACGAACCTCGGGACAGCGGCCCTGCAGGGGATTGGGAGGGTCACCTGCTGCTTGCCCAGTAAGGAGGCCCTGCTCACAGGTGAGCCCGTGGCTCCCATCAGTGAGGGGCAGCTCTGCCGGGGGAGAGCACTGGGCACCTGCAGGAGGTTCAGCCCCATTCTTCAGAGGAAGAAACCAAGGTTCAGAGAGTTTAGGGAACATCCCAAGGACACACAGCACGCAGGCGGCCAAGTCAGTGCCGCTCCTGCACACACCTCACCTCAGTCCCATACAAACAGCCCACTCTGCTGGCCCTGATGGGCCTGGCAGTCATGGCTGCCCCAGCTCTTCTCCTGACAGGGTTGAAAAAGATGAGATGCAAGAGATGGAACCACAATGGGGCCTCTCTGGCCAGTCTGGAGAGAGAGGCTCTGGGAGCCAACTGGGTGGGGAGAGAGGGCACCTGCCTAGGCCTGGAGAGGCCTCACGTGCTCTGCGAGTGGAAAGGGACTCCCCTCACCCTGCCCTCCATGCCCTGGGGAGAGGCTGCTGTGGGCGACACCTTAGGAGGGGAACGCAGGGGAGATAGCAGTGGTGAGAAGCCGCAAGGGACATCTACCGTTTGAACTCCTCCAGGGGACTGGTGGCATGGGAGTGGGCAGAGGGCGAAGCCTGCTCTGGCTTCAGGCTGTTGGCAAAGGCGTGCAGGTGCTTCAGCAGCAGGCGCACCACCAACACATGCTCCTCAGTAGGTGTGAACGATTCCTAGGTGGAGAAGGAGGGTGAGGGCCTGGGAAGGACGTGGCACCCACTAGGCCTCCAGGTCTGACCACATCCCGCCCTGATCCGGCTGCTCTGCTTCCCCGCAGGAGGCACGAGCCAGGTCGGGAGTGGGGCAACTCCCTGGGGCACCGCTATGCCTGGCACCCAGCGGACGTGCCTTACACTGCTTGGTCTGAACTCTGACCAGCTTGTGGTAGGGAAGTGCTTGGCCCAGCGCCCACACAGCCCACCCTGGGGAGGCTTCACTAAGACAGACACATCTGCAGAGGGCCCCCCAGCCCTGCTTCTGCACCGCTGCAAGCCCACAGTGGGTGGCACAGGCTGTGCCCTTGGGCACTGGTGCCTGTCTTGATCCTCAGGGCAGGAGAGAGCCAGCATCACCCCAAGCTCTGGATCCAGGGTCTCCCACCAGCCTCCCAAGTGTGTGCAGAAAGCACATGGAACCCAGCTGTGGTGCCTCAGACCTGTAATTCCAGCACTTTGGGAGGCGGAGGCGGAAAGACCACTAAGAAGTTAGAGATTAGCCTAGACGACACAGGGAGACCGGGTCTCTACGAAAAATTTTAAAAAGTTAGCTGGGTGTGGTGGTACACACCTATAGTCCTAACGACTCAGGAGGCTAGGGTGGGAGGATCACTTGAGCCCAGGGGTTTGAGGCTGCAGTGAGCTAGGATTGTGCCACTACACTCCAGCCTGGGTGACAGAGTAAGACCTTGTTCAAAAATAAGAACCCTATGGCTTCGCTTTCCTCCCCAAATCCTTCCACCTGCTCCTCATCCTGGACACAGCCAGATGAGAACTCAGCCCAGCAGAAGCCCCGGGCGTCACTTCCTCTGTTGCCCAGGGACCTGTGGTCAGGAAAACTCCAAGACAAAAGCACAGTCAGGGATATCAGGCCAAACTTTTTTTTTTTCCTGAGACGAGGTCTCCCAGCCTGTCGCCCAGGCTGGAGCACAGCGGCACTATCTCGGCTCACTGAAACCTCCGCACCCAGGTTCAAGCGAATCTCCTGACTCAGCCTCCCGAGTAGCTGGGACTACAAGTGTGTGCCACCATGCCCAGCTAATTTTTACTTTTAGTAGAGATGGGATTTCACCATGTTGGCCGGACCTCAGGTCTCCCAAAGTGCTGGGATTACAGGCCTGAGCCACTGTGCCCAGCCTAGGCCAAACTTTGATTTGTGACATACAAGCAGGATCCTGGAGATCTAGCTGGAGAGGAAAGCCTTTTTGGTGGCCATGGGCTTCCTCCGGTTGCTTAGCATTGGGAGGGCAGGTGGGAGCATTAAGAGTTGACGAAGGCAGGGGAGTTAGGGTGCTGAGGGCAGAGCCCTGAGTCTGAGTGGACATGCTCGCCTCTCCACGCTTGTCCCCCAGCCCTTTGGGCCTTCATACATGTGTGTTGGTGCAGGGCCCAGCCTCCGGGTGTATCCTGGGATGCTGCAGACCCTGCACGGGCCACTGCCCATATCACTGCCCACTCAGGTCTCCCCGTCAGAAAACTGTCCCCACAGGTCCAGGTGACAAGCCCCAGAGATCAGTGGCTGAGTCTGAAGATGGAGCTACAGGGTGGGAGGCATTTTCTTCTTTTTTTGAGACAGGGTCTCACTCTGTCACCCATGCTGGAGTGTAGTGTCGTGATCTCGGCTCACTGTAGCCTCTGCCTCCAGGGCTCAAGGGATCCTCCCACCTCAGCCTCCCGGGTAGCTGGGAACACAGGCACACACCACTACACCAGGCTAATTTTTGTATTTCTTTGTAGAGACAGGGGTCTCGCCATGTTGCCCAGGCTGGTCTCAAACTCCTGAGTTCAAGCAATCAGCCTGCCTCGAACTCCTAAAGTGCTGGGATTACAAGCGTGAGCCATAGTGGCTGGCGATTTTCCTCTATCTATCTGTATCGCTAAGTCTTTGGGAATGAATTTGCATTGTTTTGGAAGAAAGGGCCGGGTGCAGTGATTCACGCCTATAATCCCAACACTTTGGGAGGCCAAGGCAGGCAGATTACTTGAGGTCAGGAGTTTGAGACCAGCCTGGCCAACATGGTAAAACTATGTCTCTACTAAAAATACAAAACTTAGCCGGGTGGGTGGCACGTGCCTGTAATCCCAGCTACTCAAGAGGCTGAGGCAGGAGAATCACTTGAATCTGGGAGGTGGAGATTGCAGTGAGCCGAGACCATGCCACTGCACTCCAACCTGGGCAACAGAGCAAGACTCCGTCTCAAAAAGAAAAAAAAGAAAAGACGGAAGGAGAAAAGTATGAGACATGATACCTGTACCTATACTGACAACTAGAAGAGCACCAGTGGGTGGGACGTTAGACCAGGGTCTTTCTCCTCCTCCAATCTCAGCCCAGGCCCTCCCTCCAACCCTGGCCTAGGATCCTGAGCCCTAACATCCTCCCTGTGGCTCAGGGGAGGGGACGACCTCCACATGGGAACTGGAAAACTGCTTTCCCCTGCTGGTGCACTTGCCCCACCTCACCTGGTCCTTCCGAAGGATCGGAGGGCCCACTGTCCACCCCTGCCCCCGGCAGTCACCCGGAACCCTCTCAGGCTATTTTCCCACAGGTGTGCTGAGCCAAACTCCTCCCTCAGCTCGGCACCCCTCCTGGGCCATGTTCCCACATGGAGTCCCTGGCCACAGTCACACCTGCTTGCTTAAGGATGTGCTCCCCAAAGACCCACATTTCCCACTGGGCTGAGACTCACAGCACCTCAGCTCACCCCACCTAGGTCTCGCTGGTCACCCCTCCCACCACGGGGTTTACCAGATGCTTTCTGGACACTGTCCTCCCTCCCTGGCCCAAGCCCCCTCAGGTCCCTCCTCTCCTCTGGAGTGGCTCCCGCGGTATGAGGCACCCCCATGTGCTGTGGCCGCCATCCCAGCCCAGCGGCGCTCAGGGGCCAACACGTTTTCTCATCTTGTGCTCTAATTCCTGTTCAGTCATGGGTGCTCCTTCCCAGGTGAGCGGGACAGATCACTGGCCGTGAGCAAAGCCTGTCTCCCCTGGCTCTCACAGATTCCTCTGTCATCCCTGAAGTCCCCTACAAGTCTGAACTCTGTTTCACTGACCTCAAATCCATCCACACACTTGTCATTTCTGCCTAGGCAGCTACAACCTCTGTGAGGTCACCACCCACTCTAATCCGCCTCTGGAGGTGTGTGTGAGTGGCCAGGGCTCCCCAGGTGACGGCCAGGTCCTGGCTGGACTGTCAAGGACGGACAGCTTCTGTGGGCTATAGGGTCAAGCCCTAGGTCCTTCCCACCCCCCCACCTCACACGCAGGCTCTGGGTCGCAGCACCTCCAGGCTGGGTGACAGTTCCAAACAAGGCAGAACCCACACCACCCGTAAGTCCCAGGCCTCTGCGTCTTCAGCTCCTTCCTGAGCACCAGACCCCGCAGAGTGCAGTGAACCAGGCCACTGCTGAGGCCTGAGGACTCCAGTGTTTCAAACCGGGGCCAAGCACGGGGCCTCCAACACCGGAGAGCCTGTGACACCTCCACTGGCTGGGAGCCTGGACAGCCAGGGCCACCCGCCTTGTTCTGCCACACAGCCACCAGCCCCACCCCCAACCAAGCTAGACTACAAAGCCACGGGCCAGGCCAAACTGGAGGCTGACCCCTGCCTCCCCCAGACACAGGGGCTTCGCTCTGCTTGGAACTAGCCTCTGAGTCACCAGCGGCCGGCCCCGGTGGCCCCTTGCTTTGCCAGGCATGGACATGCACTCTGGGCAGGGGGAAGGGAACGAATGAGCCAGTACTTGGTAGGCGTGGAGGGCCTGGAGGCTGGGTTGGGCGGGGCTGTAGAGGGCGCTGGAGACACTGAGTCGGTAGTGCAGAACCTCCAGCTGAGACAAGGAACAGAGAGATGCCGGAAGAGGCAGAAGAGCAGAGGACAAGAGGAGGGGTGGGGAAGGGGAGAGAGAGAACCAGACACGGGAGGGGGAAGCGGAGAGAGAAAGAAAGCAATGAGAACAAGCCCAGGAGTGAGGAGAAAAAAACAAAAACAAAAGCACGGTCAGTGACAATCCAAACAACTGCAGTCCCAGCAGCGCGGGCCAGCGCAACACCCCCCTCCGAAGCCAGGCCAGGGCTGTGGCCACACTCTCCTCAGCTCTGGAGGCCAGGGCAGATGGACCCTCCAGGTCACCTGGTGGCCCCTCAATACTGCTGGGGCCTAAAGGCCTCTCTAGCTCATCGGAAGGGCCCAACTCACTGCCCTTCAGGATGGGACCCATTCTCCCCAGTGACTCTGAGGTCACTGTGTAGCACGTGCACACCAGAGCCCTCCAAGAGCCCAGGGCCCTCGCTGGGACATGCTGCCCGTCTCCAAGACCTCAAGATCCCGAGGCCCAGAAAAACCCGCGGAGCATGTTCCAGGAGGAGGACTCTGCCCAGAAAAGACACGTGGAACTGACTGGATTCCCCTGGATTGTCTTAAGAAATTTACCAAATTGGTATAAGACATGATCAATTCCTATGTGTCTAAAACTCAATCAGTGTCCCCTCCATGTGGCTCTCTGAGAACTGAGGGCGAAGACAGTTCCCCAGGGGTAGCACAGAGACGAGGAGCACAGGCTCAGGCCACCAGGCCCTGCCCTCCCCCCCACAGTACGGAGGTCAGCTAAGGGGGTGTGCACACCAGCTCTGACTCCTGGAGGCAGCCTCTCCTACCGCACCAGAAACTCCCCCCTCCAGACACAGCTGAGGATCTGGCCACAGCCACACACCCAGAGGCAGCAGGAACCTGAGGCTGAGCTGGTTCCTAGCCAGGGCCCTCCAACCTACTGCCCCGCAGCACCACGGCCTGCCGAAGCACCCCTCAGCCCAGTGCAGCCAGAGCCAGCCTGGTACACATCCTGCCTCGCCAGCAACATGCCTCCTGCCCAAGCAGCGCACCCACTGGGCTCCACAAAGGAGAGATCAGAACACTCGCCAGTTACCATGACACACAGAGCAGGGAGCGAAGGAGCAGGGCAGGGAGGTGTTGCCCTCCACAGCCTTCCCCTGTGCCAGACCTGGGGCTCAGGGAGGAATCAGACACACAGTTCCCCAGTGTGTCTCTGCCCTTGCTTGCAGGAACACAGTGGCCTGCAGCGCCATGGCCATCCTTACTGCCCACAGGGCCACTGGGGAACAAGCACGCATCCTGGACTCAATCAGGGTGAGGAGGATGACCCCAGGAGCCTCACTTCCTGCATCTGAAAATAAGGGCTAGCGGGGACAGACAGGGATTTCTGCACAGCAGTATGTGTAGCACAGGCCTGCGCAAGCGGCAAGAGCCTTGGGGGACACAGACCTCTATAGCTGCCTTTCTCTGGCTCCCACCCACCAAGTTTTCTTGCGTTTTGTGTTTTGCCTGAACTGGAAGAGGCGAAGCATCCCTGGGGACTTGGTTCAGCCACTGAAGGTATTCTGAGCAGGGCCCACCCACCCCAAGGTCTGGCCCAGAGGAAGCGAATGTGGGGAAGAAGGGAACTGCACCTCCTGCGCTCCACAGGGACAGCCCCCTGCCCTTCCTCTGACCCGTGAGGACACAGAATCCTCACAGGTGACAGCCCAAAAGAGTCTTTCTGGCTGACTCTGGGAAGTAGGTGTGCTTCCACTCCCTCAGAAGGCAGAAGGAGCAACCGGAACACAATGCAGTGTGGTGGCCCCTGCCCCTGCCCCTGCCAGGCCACGCCACGCCACGCCACACGCACTAGTGCTGAGTGAGGGACCCAGAGCCCCACGGGAGGAGCAGGCCTGGGGAATAACCAGGCCCCCAGGCACCAGCCAGGGACATGAAGCAAGTCTGCTCTGGAAGCAGGGAGGGGGCTGCAGGCTCTCTGTGACTCAGGAGGCCCAAGATGGGGTCCTCAGCTTTCCCCCATTCTCCACCCCTGTGATTCTGAGGGTGAGGATTTGGGGGACCCTATGCTCTGAGAGAGCCTTCACATGGCAAAGCATGGGGCCCTGGAACTGGCTGTAGAGACTGTGGCAGAAGCAGACCCACAGCTCTTCACCAGAACCCGAAGAAAAGTGACAGGATGCTCCTCTGAAGTTTAACTCCATCACCCACATTCTGGAGGAAGCCCTCAGTAAATCTGTCAGTGACACAGTCAAGGTTTCCCAAGCATAGTGATGCACAGACGCCACATCTCAGGCAAGGGCCCAGATAGGCATGAGTCAAGCTGCTCCATGGAGGGTGACTGACTGGAGATCTAAGGTTCACCTAGCTGCTTTCTCACTCTGCCCATTCCGGTGGAGGGGGGGCGGTGCTAGCTCCAGGAACAGCAACAGCAAGAGCGACCCAGGGCCTCCGCCACCTCCAGGCATCTGCAAGCAGCGTGTTGCCCCGAGAACGAGCGGGGAGAGGAGAGAGGGAGGGAGAGGAGGCAAGCCAGGCTGCATGCAGGGGGGCACCAGGTGCCACCCACCAGGAGAAGGGCTGCTTGCTCATGCTCTGGAGGAGGTGGGGGAGTAGGGGGAGCAGGCAAAGGAGGCTCCAAGCCACCCCTTCATGGGAAAGCACAATGCCACTGCTGATGGTCGAGGAGACAGACGAGAACGTGGCTCCCAGAGCATCGAAGCTCCCCCACCCTCAGAGCAAGAGCATCACAACCTCATCTGTTCCCGCTGCCAGGGAGGGGGCTCAGGAAGCTGCACAGGGTGGGCCCTGGAGAGGCCAGACCTCCAGTCCTCAAGTGTCTACACGACAGGGTGCAACACCCCCTGCCCGCCACCAGGAACGAGAGAACGATGCCCACTTCTTATTCAGCTTCTGAGTGACAAGTGGGTGGTGGGTTTCTGCTTCCCACCGTTCAGTGTGTGAAAACTCACTCAGAGGCAGGATAAGCAGCAGCAGGTTGAGCAGGGTCAGAAGCAGGAGGTGGGAAGAAAAACTGTGGAAACATACCTTGGCGTGAGGGGACTGCATTTTTTGATACATCTCCAAGGAATAGTGATGAAGCCACATTTCAACAAAAACCTGCAAAAAAGCATTAGCTAGTCAAACATTCTCAACAATGGTGCCAGACTGTTCAGTGGGGAAAGGACAGTGCCTCCAACAAGCAGAGCTGGGAACACAGAATATCCACATGCAGAACGGTGAAGCTGGGCCCTTCCTTCACTCCATCGCCAAAATATAACTCAAAATGCGTAAGCGACCTGAGGACAAGAACTAAAACCATAAACTCTCAGAAGAAAACATGGGAGAAAACTTCATAACACTAGATTTGGCAATGGTTACTTAGATATGACGCCCAAAGGACAGGCAACAAAAGGAAAAAAACAGACAGTTAGACTTCATCAAAATCAGCACTCTTGAGCATGAAAAGATACTATTGATAGAGTAAAAAGGCAATCAACAGGCACGGTGGCTCAGCCCTGTCATCCCAGCACTTTGGGAGGCCGAGGTGGGTCGATTACCTGAGGCCAGGAGTTCAAGACCAGCCTGGCCAACATAGTGAAAATCTCTCTCTACAAAAAATACAAAAATCAGCTGGGTGTGTTGGGGCATCACACCTATAGTCCCAGCAACTTGGGAGTCTGAGGTGGGAGGATTGCTTGAGCCCAGGAGTTTGAGGCTGCAGTGAGCCAAGATTGCACCACTGCACTCTAGCCTGGCAACAAAGTTAGAACCTGTTAAAAACAAAACAAAAAGGGCTGGGCACAGTGGCTCACGCCTGTAATCCCAACACTTTGGGAGGCCAAGGCAGGTGGATCACCTGAGGTCAAGAGTTCGAGACCAGCCTGACCCAACATGGAGAAACCTCGTCTCTACTAAAAATACAAAATTAGCCGGGCATGGTGGCACATGCCTGTAATTCCAGCTCAACTACTTGGGAGGCTGAGGCAGGAGAATCGCTTGAACCTGAAAGGCAGAGGTTGCGGAAAGCCAAAATCGCGCCACTGCACTCTAGCCTGGCAACAAAAGCAAAACTTGGTCTCTAAAAAAAAAAGAAGCAACTCAAGTATCTATTGAGAGATAAACAAACAAACACAATGTGGTACATCCACACAATGGAACACTATTCAGTCTTACAAAGCAAGGAAATTCTGATACATGCTATAACATGGATTAATCTTTGTCCATTATGCTAAGTGAAGCATGCTAGTCATACACAAATAAGCACTATATGCTACAAATACTCTGGGTATGAGATCTAGGAGTCAAATCCATAGAAACAGAAAGCAGAATAGTGGTTACCAGGTGCTGGGTGGGGAATTGTTTAATGGTTTGATTTCTTTGTTTTTCATTAAAAGAGATAGGGTCTCACTATGTTGGCCAGGCTGGTCTTGAACTCCTGGCCTTGAGCAATCCTTCCCTGCTTGGCCTCCCAAAGTGCTAAGATTAGAGGTGTGAGGCCCCTGCGCCCGGGCTGGTTCAGTTTCAGTTTTGCAAGAAGAAAAGCATTCTGGAGATTGGATGCACAAAAACATGAATATATTTAACACTACTGACTGTACACTTGGAAATGGTTAAGACAATAAATTTTATGTTATGTATATAATTAAAATTTTTTTCTTAATTAAAAAAACAAAAAGGGCTGGGCAGGGTGGCTCACGCCTGTAATCCCAACACTTTGGGAGGCTGAGGCAAATGGATCACTTGTGGTCAGGAGTTCAAGACATGGTGAAACCCCATCTCTACTACAAATGCAAAAATTAGCTGCGCATGGCAGTGGGCACCTGGAATCCTAGCTATTTGGGAGGCTGAGGCAGGAGAATCACTTGAACCTGAGAGGTGGAGGTTGCACTGAGCCAAGATTGTGCCACCACACTCCAGCCTGGACAACAGAGGGAGACTCCATCTCAAAAAAAAAAAAAAAAAGCTTTGGTCCAGGACACAGCAGTACCTTCCAGTTCGGCCCTATAAGCCCTGTGTCACCATCTCCTGCCCTCTTCACAGCCAGCACAGCCCACAGTCCACACAGCCAAGAGTCATCTGGGCATCACAGTCCCCTCTGTGAACAGGGGCAACGGCTCTTACCATTCCACCCTGCGAGGATGCTGTGAAATGGTGTGGAGGCTTCAAAAAGCGCAGCACTCCAAATCCTAGGAGTTACACACAAGGTGGAAGACGGAATCCTATCTCATCTACAGGCCAGGCTGTCAACAGCAAGGCTGTGGCTACCAAGTCAGCCCCAGGATCCAGCGTCAGAAGCAGCACCTGCTGAAGCTCTCTGATGTGTGCCTAGAAGACACAGTCAGGACCTGGGAGCTGGCCAGCACTCAGTGAGTGAGCCAGCCCATGCCATCCTGACAGGCTGCAGCCCCTCTGGGCAGACAAGGAAATCTGACACCTACTACTTGGATCCCCTGAATCAATGGAAGGCCTGTGAAGGCTGCACAGACCCCTCACCATTCAGTGTCATAAAAATGCTACTGGGGCAGGGCTTAATATCCACATAATGGTAATCACAGGAAACATCTCCAACAACACGGGAGACGGAAACCAAAAGACTCTGCGACAATCATATCGCCACAGGCAAAACAAAACGAATTCCATGGACGGGGATCCTGGGATGAAAAGCACCATCAATGACATGTAAGTTAGAAGGGTGGGTAGATTTATTTTCATGTTTTCTAAATCGTCATTGCAGGAAAATACCAACAATTTAAAATCAGCCCCAGGCTGAGGGGCCATCTCTGGGACTCTGTCCCACATAGTGGAAGGTGGCGAAACAGTTTCTTTTTTCTTTTTTTTTTTTTTTGAGATGGAGTCTAGTTCGGTCACCCAGGCTGGAGTGCAATGGCACGATCTCAGCTTACTGCAGCCTCCACCTCCTGGGTTCAAGCGATTCTCCTGCCTCAGCCTCCCGAGTAGCTGGGACTGCAGGCATGTGCCACCATGGCTGGCCAATTTTTGTAATTTTAGTAGACGTGGTTTCACCATATTGGCCAGGTTGGTCTCAAACTCCTGACCTCAGGTGATCTGCCCACCTTGGCCTCCCAAAGTGCTGGGGATTATAGGCGTGAGCCACTGAGCCTGGCTGGCTGAACAGTTTCTTTTGACCAGCTCAACTCTCACCTGGAGCAGAGTTTCAGACCTCCAGATCTCATGGGAGGCGGGGTCTGCATTCACAGACGTCTGATGAGAGATGTGTCGCTTCAGGAGGCTAGTGTGGTGGAGGCCATAGGAAGCAAAGGGCATGGCTGGTGTCCTGAGGGAGACACAGAAACAGGCCCGAATTACAGGCTCCTGCTGGCCTAGCCAGGGGCAATCTGGATCTCAAAATCAAGGAGAGCAGGAACAGATTACAAGTTGCTCAATAGCGCAATGCCCCTCCTCCCAGTCCCTGATCACACTGATATACCTGAATAAATCAATAGCACAGAGAGAAGTCCTCCTTACCACAGTGACCACTGACCCACTAATTAATGAAGGCGGGATGAAGTTAGAGAACCACCATTTGGTAACTGCCCTATTAATAGCTAATTTGGTCAACCTCAACAGCGAGGTTGGGCATAGGGGCTCACACCTGTAATCCCAGCACCTTGGGAGACCAAGGCAGGAGGATTTCTTGAGGCCAGGCATTTGAGATCAGCCTGGGCAACAAAGTGAGAATCCATCTCCACAAAAACATTGAAACATAAAACAGCTGGGCCTGGTGGCATGTGCCTGTAGTCCTAGCTACTTAGAAGGCTGAGGAGGAAGAATGGCCTGGGCCCACAAGTTGAGGCTATAGTGACAAATGATCATGCCAACTTCACGCCAGCCTGGGGTGACAGAGCAAGACCCTGTTTCTAAAAAATTAAGAAATTTCCAGCCTGGGCAACATGGCAAAATCCTGTCTCCACAAAAAAACACAAAAATTAGCCAGGAGTGGTATGCCTGCCTGTAGTCCCAGACACTTGGGAGGTTGAGATGGGAGGATCACTTGAGCCCAGGAGGTTGAGGCTGCTGTGAGCAGAGATCGTACCACTGCACTCCAGCCTAGAGTAAGAGAATAAGACCCTGTCTGCAAATAAAATCAATTTGAAAAAAGGGGAGAATCAAAAGTGGATGTTAATACTAGTGATAATTACATAGTCTCCATACATCTTTCAGGTAAATCCTCGTTATCAATTTTTTTTTTTTTTTTTCTTTTTTTTTTTGAGACAGGATCTTATCCTGTTGCCCAGGCTGGAGTGCAATGATGCAATCACAGTTCACTGCAACCTCAACCTCCTAGACTTAGGCCTCCCAGGTAGATGGGACCAACATCACCATGCCTGGCTGGAGTGCAATGGCACGATCTCAGCTTACTGCAGCCTCCACCTCCTGGATTCAAGCGATTCTCCTGCCTCAGCCTCCTGGAGTAGCCGGGACTGCAGGCATGTGCCACCATGGCTGGCCAATTTTTATATTTTTAGTAGAGACGTGGTTTCACCATATTGGCCGGGTTGGTCTCAAACTCCTGACCTCAGGTGATCTGCCCACCTCAGCCTCCCAAAGTGCTGGGGATTATAGGTGTGAGCCACTGTGTCTGGCTGGCTAAAACAGTTTTGTGCTGTGTTGCCCAGGCTCTCACTATTGATGTTTTTTTGTTTGTTTTTGAGATATGATCTCACTCTGTAGCCCAAGCTGGAGTATACAGGCATGATCTTGGCTCACTGCCACCTCCGCCTCCTGGGTGCAAGCAATCCTCCCACCTCAGTCTCTCAAGGAGCTGAGATTACAAGCGCACGCCACCACGCCTGGCTAATTTTTAAATTTTTGGTAGAAATGGGATTTTGCTACATTGCCTGGGCTGATTTCACACTCCTGAGCTCCAGTGATCCGCACACCTCAGCCTCTCAAAGTGCTGGGATTACAGGTATGAGTCACGGTGCTCAGCCTCGTTACTATTTAATCTGGGCACAAAGTAATTATTGCACAGTGAAAAAACCTGACCGACACCTTTTTTCACCCGCTGATAAAGGGCACTTGGCAAGGACCAGGTGTCCCACTACGGTACTCCTGCCAACAAAGCCTGTGCTAGGCCTAGTCACCAGCAAATACCAGACAGCCTAAGGGGTGGCACATGCTCTGGAGGGGTCAAGGTCAGGAAAGACAGAAAGGCAAGGGACCATTCCTGACTGAAGGGGACTAGAAATATCACTGCATACAGTGGGTGAGCCTGTGAAACATCACTGCACACAATGTGTGGCCTGGTGGCAATACTAACTTTCTAGTGTGGTTATAGTCATGGTTATACTGTGACTATATAGGATAATGCATTCGCTTCTAGGAAATACACTGAAATATTAAAAGGTCAAGTAGTGTTATATCCTTTAGCTTACTCATATTGGCTTAGAGAAAAAAACACATACAATAGAGGTCGAAAACAACAGATGCAGCAAAATGTTAACAATTTGGAAATCTGGGTGAAGGGTCTATGAAAGTTTCTTTTTTTTTTTCCGAGATAGGATCTTGTTCTGTTACCCCAGGCTAGAGTGCAGTGGCACACTCACAGCTCACAGCTCACTGCTCCTGGGCACAAGTGATCTTCCCACCTCAGTCTCCTGAGTAGCTGGGACCATAGCTGCACATCACCACACTTGACTAATTTTATTTTTTGTAGAAATGAGGTCTCCCGACGTTGCCCACACTGGTCTCGAATTCCTGGTCCCAAGCGATCCTCCCACGTTGGCCTCCCAAAGTGTTGGGATTACAGGCGTGAGCCACCGTGCTCGGCCTGCAAGTTATTTTTATCATGCATGGAAACTTTTCTGTAAGTCTGAAGTTATTCCAAAATAAAAACTTAGGTGTGGTGGCTTGCACCTGTAATTCCAGCTACTTGGGAAGCTGAGGCAGGAAGACTGCTGAAGCCAGGAGTTCAAGACCATCCTGGGCAACACAGCAAGGCATCCCCATATTGCTGCAAGAAAAAAATTTTTTTTTTACATTAGCTGGCTGTAGTGACGCATGCCTGTAGTCACTGAGGTGACAGGCTGGCTTGAGTGATGATTGTGCCACCAAGTGATGACTGTGACACTGTACTCCAGCCTGTGTGACAGAGTAAGACCGTCTTTAAAAATACGTAATGGCTAGGCCAGGAGTGGTGGCTCACACCTGTAATCCCAGCACTTTAAGGGGTAAAAGTGGGCAGATCACTTGTGGTCAGGAGTTCAAGACCAGCCTGGTCAATATGGTGAAACCCTGTCTCTACTAAAGATACAAAAATTAGCTGGGCGTGGTGACAGGCACCTATAGTCCCAGCTACTCGGGAGGCTGAGCCAGGAGAATCACTTGAAGCAGAGACAGCGCCACGACACTCCAGCCTGGGCAACAAGAGCAAGACCCTGTCAAAAAAAAAAAAAAAAAGCCCACAATGGACCAGTGTGGTGGTTCATGCCTGTAATCCCTGAACTTTGGAAGGCTGAGGCAGGAGGATGGCTTGAGCCCAGGAGTTCTAGAGCAGCCTGGGCAACATAGCAAGACCCATCTTACAAAAAAATAAAATAAAAGCTGGGTGTGTGCATGCTTACAGTACCAGCTACTTCGCAGGTTGAAGTGGGAGGATCACTTGAGCTCAGGAGGTCAACATTGCAGTGAGCTGTGATCACAACACTGCACTCCAGCTTGGACAACCAAGCCAGACACTGTCTCAAAAAAAATTTAATTTAATTTAATTTAATTTTAAAAAAGGCTGGGCACAGTAGCTCACACCTATAATCCCAGCACTTTGTCTGAGGCCGAGGCAGACGGATTGCCTGAGGTCAAGGGTTTGAGGCCAGCCTGGCCAACATGGTGAAACTGTTTCTACAAAAAAATACAAAAAATAACCGGGCATGCTGACCTGTGCCTGTAATCCCAGCTACTCGCGAGGCTGAGGCGGGAGAATCGCTTGAACCCAGGAGGCGGAGGTTGCAGTGAGCCGAGATCGTGCCACTGCATCACTCCAACATAGACAACAGAAAGAGACTCCGTCTCCAAAGAAAAAAAACCCAAACCATACATATACTTCTTTTTTTTTCTTTTTTGTGCAGTGGCGTGACCTTAGCTCACCATAACCTCCGTCTCCTGGGTTCAAGTGATTCCCCCGCCTCAGCCTCCTGAGTAACTGGGATTACAGTCAGCTGCCACCATGCCCAGCTAATTTTTGTACTTTTAGTAGAGACGAGGTTTCACCGTATTGGCCAGGGTGGTCTCGAATTCCTGACCTCAGGTGATCCCTCCGCCTCAGCCTCCCAAAGTGCTGGGATTACAGGCACCTGCCACCAGGCCCAGCTAATTTTTGTACTTTTAGTAGAGACGAGGTTTCACCGTATTGGCCAGGGTGATCTCGAATTCCTGATCCCAGGCGATCCCTCTGCCTCGGCCTCCCAAAGTGCTGGGATTACAGGTGTGAGCCACTGCTCCCAGCCTACATATATAATTTCTAAAAGAAAAAATTAAATTAAAAAACCCAAAAAGTTAAAACAAGGCATCAAAAACCGCTTGGCAGCTGGACTGTGCATCTGAGAGGGTGTGAATCTGCCTCGCCTCCAAGCCCTCCACAGGAGCAGCAACATTTCAGGGTCAGTGATCACTGCCACCAACCGGGCACGTCTCCTCCCTGCTGCTCCCTTTCTCCCCTCCACCCTCTGGGGAATCTGTCCACATGTGTGAACTGGACGTAAAGGCCTGGCCTGCCTTGCATATGCCAGCAGATCTGGGGTGGGCCAGCATCCGCAGGAAGGGGCCTGCATGCAGCTTCCCAGGGAAGGCGACGGGCCAGTGAGATTAAGGATGGTCAGAGGTGCATAGGCAGCTGCTGCCGGGGCAAGAGGGTCTCCTGGGAAGTCGGCCAAGAGGCCCTGCGTTAGGGCCCACTGAGGACCCATGACAGCCAGGCATGAGAGCCCCTGGTTTGCACTCCCTACCTGTGCAGGCGGCCATCAGGCCTAGCCTGTTTAGACTGGCACAACAGGCTCTTTGGCCCAGGGCCTCCCCTTCGACCTGCTCCGGGGCCCAAAGAGATTTCCATGTTTTTTGCTCACAGGACAACCTTTCCACCCTGCTCCCCGGCTCAGACACTGCCCGTGGGGAGGGCTGCTCCATGCACAACACAACACATTCCCATGAAGGCCAGGGAGGCCTCCAGGGACCTGAGAGCTTCAGTGATGGCCAAAGACACTGAAAACTAAGGACAGATTGCCCTCCACACTGCCCCCCCCATCTGTGCTAAGACAGCTAGGGGTGGGGAATGAGGCATAAGAAAAATTGGGGAACCCCAGACAAAGGGTGACAACATTGTCCCCGTGGGCGATGCAACTGACCAGGCTTACGGAAGAGCCAGGTCTTAACAAAGGGTAGCCTTACCTGGGAGGTGGTGAGGGGCTGGTCCCCCCTGGGCTGGAGGAGAGTGGCGGGGGCACACTGCCTTCGGTGGGCAGGAACCATGACAGGTACCTGTCCACCAGGATGAAATAGGCACAGTCTGAAGTACGGACGTGGAGGGACACAGGGAGTGGCTGGAAAACCAAGCTAGTTGTTAGCATGGGCTCTGGACGCTGCCTGGCCAACAAGGGCAGGGAAGCCCTGGGCCATGGTCCCACCTCTCCCAGCTAAAGGCATCCCTTCCCTACCTTTTGAGTGATGAGGCTCAGGGCAAAGAAGAATATGTAATACTCGAACGGATCTGAGGGCAGCGTCAGGGCCAAACAAGCAGGGCTGATGAGCAACCCCCACAGTGTCGAGTGCTGGGCCACCCACAGCCTCCCTACCTCAGGGCCACCAAAGGATACTCAGGGCCAGGTTCAGGCCAAGGCCCCCAGTAGGGGTGAACTGGACCTTGTTGTGGTACAGGGGACTGTCAGGGAGGATGCACTCCTGGATGGACGCCTTCACAGGACCCTGCAGAGAGAGGCAGTGAGGCTTGTGGGCAGGTGCTGGTGCGCAGTGCCCAATACGCAGTGCCCCACACGCACAGCAGCACTTTGGGAAGGCCGCTGGGGAACAGACCCACACACAGAACCCATCTGTGGGGACAGTGCCCTGCCTCTCAGCAGTGCCTGAACAAGAGTCTTTGCTTAGAACTTCTCCTACCATCTCATAAAAAGCTACAGACAGCAAAGTAGCAGCCATGCAATACCCATTTCCTTTGCCTCTCATACCCCGGGAACAAATCACTCCTCAATTTGCCCTCAGAGGACTGGAGGAGATTGCCCATCACCACAGGGCTGTGCAAGGCCCACTGCCCCGCGCACCACTCTCACCACTGTGGTTTACTTACAGGCAGGTAGGAGACAGGCAAGTCAAACTTATAGTCTTCAGCTTGAAGCTTATAAACCAACTTCATCATTGGGCCACTGAACATGAAATTGAACAAACACACAAAAAAGCAAATGAGCTGCAAATTATCCTGCTTTGATTGCTTCTCAATCGTAAGAAATTCAGAGAGTGGTTTAAAGGTGGAATCACCGTGAGGAATCACCCAGCCTCTCTCCGGTGACGAATCTACCTACCCAGGGTCAAGAAATTCCATCGCGATGCTGTACTCCACAGGATTCACACGCCCTTGTAAGCAGCGGAGGTTCCAGCCAATGAGGACACCATCTAGACTGCCAAAAATGCTCTCTACCAGCCATGGGAAGATGGTGTGCAGCTCCTGAAACAATGTGTGGTGAGGCCGCCGGCAGGACCAGCCCCTACTCCTGCCGCAGCTCTAGTTCTGCACTACCTGCTGCCTAGCTCCCTCTGAGGAGGCCACTCCCTGGCTGAGACTATGGGATCAGTCCTGCACCCAAAGGAATCCTGGTGCCAACAACAAGAGCAGCTTTGGGTTCTTCCAATGGGGTACATGGCATACCAAGCAGTGCCGCTTTAGACTTGGGCCAGTTAAGTAAGTCAGCCTCCAATCAAAACACATTTTTTGTGTGTGATACAAGACTAAATTAAGAAAAAAACAAAAAATAAACAAACAGAAACAATGAAGAAAATTAAAAATAAAATAAAATAAACAAAATACATATGTTTTGAGACAAGGTCTCAGTCTGTTGCCCTGGCTGGAGTGCAGTGATGCAATCATGGCTCACTGTAGCCTTGACTTCCTGGGCTCGAGCAGTCCTCCCACCTCAGTGTCCTGAGTAGGCACACACCACCACACTCAGCTAATTTTTAAATTTCTTGTAGAGACAGGTTCTCAGTATGTTCCTAGACTGGTTTTGAGCTCCTGGGCATAAGTGATCCTCCCACCTCAGCCTACCAAAGTGTTGAGATTACAGGCATGAGTCACCGCCCCAAAAGATTCTTTAGAAAGTGTTGGAAACTTCTGACTTGAAGGACGCTCTATTAGAAAGGAAAGCAACATCCTTCCCAGAGTGAAGCCCCCAAAACCGAACTGACCTATTGCCATTTGGTACGAACTCCTTGTCTAGGCCGGCTTCCTGGGCTTGACAATTCCAGGTGTGATTTAAATACATATTTTTTCATTTACATCAGGGTTTCTCAACCTTGGTGCTATTGACATTTTGGGCTAGATACTTCTTTGCCGTAGGGAGCTGTCCTGTGCTTTGCAGGATGTTTCCAGCAACCCCGGCCTCTACTTCCTAGATGCCAGTAGCACACACTCCCCATCTACCTCCAGATGTGAGAACCAAAACTGTCTCTGACATTGCCAAGTGTCCCCTGAGGGACAGAGCACCTGTGGCTAAGAACCCCTGATCTGTAAGTCCACATGTTTAAATGCGTCTATCACATAACGGTCATGATAAGGGCCAGCACTCTGTGCCAGGCAGTGCTTGGGGTTGGGGCAGGGAGGGAAATTAGGAATTATAATAAAGTTCTTCAAGGAATGTATAAGACATGCTCCAAAGAGAGACATTAGCAGAGCTATACCTTTGCTGGAAAATCCTCAATGACTTTCACCAAGTCTTGGCATTGCTGTGCAAAGGGCTTATTTATAGAGTCAGCTTTCAGGCTAGCCTAGGAGATAGAACAAAGCAAAAAAATCACGAGGACATTCACTCTGCAGCTTTTCGTGATACTCTGGCTTGAGTCAAATAGAAATCCAAGCAATGGGTTGAGTCAGACACAATCACTGGCCTGCTTTCCCAGCCTCTCATGTGCGTCAGTGGCCCAAAGAGTCCTACTAGGAGAGGCCACAGTTCGATGCTCTCTGGACCCGGAACTGTCGGGCTTGTTTCCCAGTGCCCCTCAGAGGGCTGCACATGAAGAGAACAGGACTGACTTCTGCCAATCCTTAAGCAGGGCTGGCCCCAGAGCCGGCCCCAGAGCCAGAAGAGGATCTTGATTGTGTAAGGGCACCCCTTACAAACCAGAGTACCACTGAGTTTGTACACATCAACTGGAAATTTCCAACCTGATGGACCACCATGATGACACCATTGTGATCACCAATAAGAACGCCCAA
Organism: Chlorocebus sabaeus; assembly: GCF_047675955.1. Lineage (NCBI taxonomy): Eukaryota > Metazoa > Chordata > Mammalia > Primates > Cercopithecidae > Chlorocebus > Chlorocebus sabaeus. Next base: position 307,023 of record NC_132913.1, on the reverse strand, counting down.
TAACATTAGGGATATGGCAGAAGCTCTCTTAAATGAGCTGTTCTTTATTCAGTAGACAGTAAATCCACTAAACTAATTATCTTAAAACACAGGGCAGACAAAAATTATAGATGGCTTCAGCCAAGTAGACACTAATCATGAAGGCAATGGAGAGACCAGAAAAGACTCAGGACAAGGACTAATGAAATCTACCTAGTCATGGGATGTGAGGAAAGCACCCTGACTACAAGGAGAAAAAGGGCATCTGTGCAAATAGATTAAGATCAGGAGAAACGGCTAAGAATTTCAACCCAGAGAGCTCTGCCAAAGGACATCTAAGGCCTTGTCTACCTCCAAATGAGGGTGGATTTCACAGCACTTGAGAGAGACCTGAGCCATGGGCCAGACCTGCTGACTCTAGTGGGGTGCACTGAGGAAGAATGTCCTTCCACATAAATGTTTACAAAAACACCTCCGAAGAACTAAAATTAGGAACTTTCATCGCCAATACTTGCCTCATACCTAACTTCTCACTTCTCAGTATCATTTTTTTTGTGTTCTTTTTGAGTCTACCATGTTGCCCAGGCTGGTCTCAAACTCGGGCTCAAGTAATCTTCCTGCATCAGTCTCCTCAGTAGCTGGAACTCCAGGCATGAGCTACTGTAACCAGTTCTCAGCATCATGTTTAATACTTAAAGTGCAACCTAGCAGCCCCCAGCACAACAGTGTCTCCATTTTTCACTGATGACTGTTATGACTGATTATTAGAATGCTTCATATCTATTTAAGAATTTACAGGTCATGAACATTCTGATATGCATCCTTCTCACTTGCTCCTCCTCCTCCTCATACCCTTGGGAAGTAGAGAAAATAGAATTTGAATGAACTTGTATGAGAAAACCCAGAGCACAGAGGGTGCGTAACCCCAAGGTCCTGTAGTAATTAAGGAGGCACAGTCAAGCTTAAGGAGTCTGGCATTGTTTCCATCACATGCCCCTAAAAAACAACCACTACAGAGTTCTTCAAGTCAGTGGGAAGAACACTCAAGTCCCACAGCTACAGAACTATGGCCACACTGACACTCATGCAAGCAGCTGATACTTACCAGTAGAAAGCTGGGCTGCTGGAGGTGAGGGAACGCCATAGCAGCCTCCAGTGGAGAGTTGAAAACGGCCTTCTTAGCAAGCCACTGTGGAAAAACAAGGACAAAAATCTCAACATCTGCAACACAGCAGAATCTTTTTATATTAGTTTTTGAGAGACAGGGTCTCATTCTGTTGCCCAGGCTAGAATGCGGCAGCACAATCATAGCTGACTGCAACCTCAAACTCCTGGGTTCAAGCAATCCTCCCACCTCAGGCTTCTGAGTACAGGCACATGCCACTATGCCCGGCTGATTTTCTTCTTTTCTCTTTTTAGAGACAGGGTCTCACTACGTTGCCCAGGCTAGTTTGTCAGGCTATGATGCCCAGGATCCTGGCCTCCACTGATCCTCCTGCTTTGGCCTCCTAAGTGTTGGGGTTACAGATGTGAGTCACTGCACCTGGCCCTAATAAAATATTACATAGTTTCACAATGCCCAGGAGAATATCTGTGTAACGCAACACACATTACATTACCAATTCTCATGTCTTATTTATTGATTAGAGACAGGGTCTTGCTTGGTCGCTCAGGCTGCAGTACAGTGGTGTGATCATAGCTCATTGCAACCTCAAATTCCTGAGCTCAAGTAATCCTCCTGCGTCAGCTTCCCAACTAGCAGGGACTGCAGGCAAACATCACCAAGCCCAGCTAATGTTTGTACTTTCTGTAAAGATGGGGGTTTCATCATGTTGCTCAGACTGCTCTTGAACTCCCAGACTCAAGTGATCTATCCACCTCAGCCTCCCAAAGCACTGGGATTACAGGTGTGAGCCACCACGCCCGGCCAGCAATTCCCATCTTTTATGGAAACGCTGTTCTCAGCTGGGTGCAGTGGCTCCTGCCTGTAATCCTAGTACTTTGGGAGGCTGAGGCGGGAGGATCACCTGAGGTCAGGAGTTCAAGACCAGCCTGCCCAGCATGGTGAAACCCTGTCTCTACCAAAATACAAAAATTAGCCAGGCATGATGGCAGGTGCCTATAATCCCAGCTATTCAGGAGGCTGAGACCCGAGAATCACTGGAACCCGAGAGAAGGTGGTTGCAGTGAGCTGAGATCACACCACTGCACTCCAGCCTGGGAGGCTGAGCAAGACTCCGTCTCAAAAGAAAAAAAGAAACACTGTTCTGCAGCCCACAGTGGCCAGCTTCAGAGCCAAGTTGTGGCGCTGAATTCTTGCTACTGCTCGTACAGCATTTGTCATATACCAGGACTCACTCTAAGCGCTCTCTCTATATCTTCTCATTTAATCCTCAGTGGTAAGAAAAATTCTAAAGATAGCAGCCCAAGATTCCTGACCCATTTGTTCAATCAAATACTCATCTAGGTGCTGCTGTGACGGCATTTTGCACATACAATTAGAGTCTTAAGTTAGTGGACCTGAAGTTACAGAGTAGTCCCCAGCTGACAGCCAGCAAGGAAACAAAGACCTTAGTTCCACAACTACAAAGAACTGGATTCTATCAGCAACCCAAATAAACCTGGAAGCAGCTTCTTCCCTAGAGTTTCCAGGTAAGAGCAAAGCTGCCAACACCTTGATTTTAGTCTTGTAATGCACAGCTGAGCCTGCCTGGACTTCTGCATACATAACTATGAGATAATAATGGGTGCTGGTTTAAGCTGCTAAGTTCGTCATACAAGAATAGAAAAACCATCCTCACAACAACCCTATGGGTACAGATGTACTATGACTGCAGGTCAGTACAGATGATGAAGGAGAGGCAGATATGGGATAACTCACTCACCCCCACCCAGCTACTAAGTGGCAGAACCAAGATTCCAATACAAAGACCGCCTCACAAAACTCTGAGACAGGCACAAATCCCCTCTATATTACCTGTGCGCTATGCAATGAATGGAGGCTAAGAGCAAGCTCTGCCAAGGGAGCCTTTGAATAAACCATCAGAAAACTAGGATCAAAGGCTGGGCACTGTGGCTCATGCCTGTAATCCCAGCACTTTGGGAGGCCACGGTGGGCACATTACTTGAGGCCAGGAGCTCGAGACAAGTCTGGCCAACATGGCAAAACCCCATCTCTACTAAAAATACAAAAATTAGCCAGGTGTGGTGGTGGGCACCTGTAGTCCCAGCAACTCGGGAGGCTGAGGCATGAGAAATGCTTGAGACCAGGAGGCGGAGGTTGCAGTGAGCCAAAATCGCATCACTGCACTCTAGCCGGGGTGACAGAGGGAAACTCTGTCTCAAAAAATGAAAAAAAAAAAAGACAGAAAACTAAGACCAGCTTTCCAAATTCCCACCTCTCAGCCCACTGAGGTCAGAAATGAAAAATGCTCAGATCTAGACTTCACAGACAGGAAGTCTGCCAAGTCCCACTGGTGGGCTAGTTACAGTTTTCCTGGCCCAGCTCTGCCCACTGCACAAGTAAAGGCACTGGGGTGGCACC